>NC_086454.1:163431319-163788319 GCF_028390025.1 Pseudophryne corroboree | reverse complement strand
ATGGAATGGATACTTGAAGTGACACGGAGCTGCAAGATACAGCAATGGCCTACTGTACTGTACAACTATATACTGTTGGCCACCAAAATGCTGCACTGTACTACTATATATACTGCTCACAACAATGCAGCATAGATATGGATACTTGCAGTGACACAGAGCTGCAAGATACAGCAATGGCCTACTGTACTGTACTATACTGGTGGTCACCAAAATGCTGCACTGTACTACTATATAGTATACTGGTCACACAATAATGCAGCAGATAT
The DNA here is from genome assembly GCF_028390025.1 of Pseudophryne corroboree. NCBI lineage: Eukaryota > Metazoa > Chordata > Amphibia > Anura > Myobatrachidae > Pseudophryne > Pseudophryne corroboree. The sequence continues at coordinate 163,788,050 of NC_086454.1, read as the reverse complement.
TGAGCACTGATCAGGATACTGTCTAGAACTGAGTCTGACACGGAGCTGCAAGATACAGCAATGGCCTACTGTACTGTACTACTATTATATACTGGTGGTCCCCACAATGCAGCACACTGAGCACAGATATTTTCAGCACACTGAGCACAGATATGGAGCTTTTCAGGGAGAGAACGTAGCCATGTCCTCTCCGTTCAATCTCCAATGCACGAGTGAAAATAGCGGCGACGCACGGCTCTTTATATGGAATACTAATCTCGCGAGAATCCGACAGCAGGATGATGACGTTCGGCCTCGTTCGGGTTAACCGAGCAAGGCGGGAAGATCCGAGGCTGCCTCGGACCCGTGTAAAATACGTGAAGTTCGGGGCGGTTCGGATCTCGACGAACCGAACCCGCTCATCTCTAACGATTACTGACATGTCTACTCTCACTGCATATGATTCTGTCACCATTGAAAGAATGGTGGAGGATTATATGGGTGCCAGCATCCAAGTAGGCATGTCAGACAGTCCGTATGTATACTGGCAGGAAAAAGAGGCAATTTGGAGGCCCTTGAACAAACTGGCTTTATTTTACCTAAATTGCACCCCCTCCAGTGTGTATTCCGAAACAGTGTTTAGTGATGCTTGTCCTTGTAACTGTAATGGGATTTTCTCCATAGAAACAATAAACTGTATTTTATTGTTGGCAATATGGTGGTGAAGTAGAGATGGATCCTTCAAAAAAAATTTTTTTTTAACTGTGGATGATTTAGATACATTTAAAATATGAGAGGCTAATTTACTAGAAACGCCCCCTTACTGGGAATTAGGAGACATAAAAGAACGTACAATAGAAAAAATGTAAAGTTGTCATCAAATATCTGTTCAACCATTATATACAATTCTCTCAAGATCTTTGACATTTTAGAACATTGCCACAGTATGTGGATTAAGTCACCTTTGTGTCCACAGCCAACCAGCATAAAGAAGAGGATATAAATCACTGCCAAAGCAGGGCTCACTGCCACCCTCTGCCAGCTCCGCACTTGAACACGTAATGTCACATGAAGGGATGGGGCCACAGGTAGGATAAAGAGGAGAACTGCCTAAATGTGTGTATCTGCAGCATTCTTTTCATGGCACCGCACACAAACTCCTCCATATGGCTCTCATCGAAATATTTAATGTAGTCTAGTGGGAACTAGATACTAGCCTGCATAAAGTTTAGAAGCATTGTTTCTTTATTAGTGTTCAGGTGGAAAACTCGGCTAGCTAATTTATATTCCTACCGTACTTATCTTTATCTGTTGTGTTTTTGGTAAGAGTTAGATGTGCCAAACAGATTGACATACATGGTACAGGACGCAGATATTAGGTTAAACAGGGATTTTATGTCCAAGTATTAATAGGCATAACTCAGTGACTGGAAGTCAGCCAGAATAGGTAGTCTGGAGAGATTAAGTAACAGGTAATAAAAATGGAGGCTTGAGCAGTGGAATGTTTAGTCAGCTGTAGTGCGGGCCCAGAATCAGCGAACAGTGGAATCTGGTCAGGAGGGGAGGGTTGGCCCCTAAAAAGGAACACATCTCATTGGTGGCAGGATGGGGAGATAATCACTGGAATTGCAGCCCCACTGTGGAGGAGGCAGGGCTAATGGACAAGGCAGTTCAAACTACCCCCCCCCCCCCTACTCTGATGTGACCTGCTGCACCTCCACCTAGTGCTTTTCCCAGAGTGGAGACAATAACAGTAGGTAAGTATGCATGATGGTCCTGTGACGGTGGTAGCAGAGAGGTTTTTTTGCAAAGTGATTGACTGTCAGCGACCATTTGGGGGACTGGCGGCAAATACACAGATACGGTGTGACCATTTTCAGGGCTTGTCTAAGCCTGACACTACAATCCTCTATGCAGCAGCAATGGCTCCGGCGTCTTACATCCTGCGGCCATGCTCCGTGGCAAACGCATTGGAGCAAGTGCGGGAGTCTGGGGGAGCGATAGAAGAAACCCAGTAACAGCCCTGGACATTAATGTAAACAAGGGTTTTTTTTATACACTGGAAACTGCATTGAATACAGTATTATTATTTAAAACTATAGATTGTTTATAGTATAGGCTATATCAAACATATTTAAATCATCAACAGGAAATAAGATAAGTGGTCAGGAAAAGGTTAAACATACCATAATAAATAAATACAGAAACATAACAGAACCAGTACCACACTTTCTAAGCACACATTCTCCCACCTCATGGTAAGGCTCCTCTCTCTTTTTCCTTGTAGCCACTCTCTGGTCCAGTGCACTGTCTGAGGACTCAGGTTCACACACTCAGCAAACTTGGTAGAAGAAGATGCTACCACTGGGCATGTGCAGCAGCTCTGCTCTGTCCCTTAAACTACATAATTTGCTGGCAATTCTAGTAATCATATTATATACCATTGTTAATGTTGTCATCATTTGAGCAAGTTGCCAAGAGGAGGGGGGTATCCGGGCAACCGGAAACACCCCTGCGTTTGCCTATGATGCTGCCTGACCATAGGTAATCAAAACTTCCATAATCGACTTTTCTGCCGCAGGTTACATTGGTTTCCATTAGAGATGAGCGGATTCGGTTTTACTCGGATTTACTCGGTTCACAAAACGGCATCTTATTGGCTCACGGATGTCTTGTGTTTTGGATAGCCAATCAGATGCCGTTTTGAGAACCGAGCAAATCCGAGTAAAACCGAATCCGCTTATCTCTAGTTTCCACAGGGAAACATTGGGGTGTAGAGTGGATTTTGATCCAGAGGCACCAACAGGCTAAAGCTTTATGCTGTCCCAGGATGCATTGGGGCCTCCTCTATAACCCGGCCTCCAGGCACTGTGAGCTCATTTTCAGTTGGTGTCTGCAGCAGCAGGTCACTTAACAGGTGGGCTGCACTGGGCAGCCCTGAAAAAGCTTTTTCTAACAGAAAATTTCTTCACAATGGGGCTGTCAGTTCTGTATGGCATGGTGACACTTCAGCGCTGCACCTCCATCACCTCCCAAGCGGCGTTGCATTCTCTCATGGCCTGTTCCCAGGTACTTGCAGCGGAGATGCTCCAGCTTTAGGCACATGGTCACAGACGCTCCCCTGGGTACTCTGGAAGACCTTACGCCCACCATGGGACCACCTGTGCCATTACAGCCACACAGTGCCTCCTTGGGTGGAAAAATTGTCTAATCAGTTGAAGCAATTAAATAATTCCTTGGTCAGACAAAAATCTACTCCAGATCACTCTAGTGTCTCTGGGTCATCTAAGCAGGTTGCTTCCTCCTCACAATCCACTAATCTCTCAGATGTTTCATCTGAAGAGGAGGGGGAGAATACTGTCCTGTCAGACACTGAATCAAGTGTTTCTGACGAGGATTCTTCATTGCAAATTGATGTCCCTGCCTTTGTGGTTGCTATTAAGCAAATCCTACAAATCACTGATGATGAGGAGTCCACTACTGTGGCTAAGAAAACTGGTATGTTTAAACGGCAGAAGGTGGTTTTAAAATATATTACCCCATTCTGACCATTTGGTGGACAGCAGGCAGGAGCCCTGGTCTAATCCAGGGAAGAAATTCCCTCTGTCTAAATGGGCCTTGGCTCACTATCCTCTCCCTGCAGAGTGGGAAAATTCACCGCCGGTGGACTCTCATGTCACCCGCCTAGTGGTGTTGTCCACTCTGCCTGTCACCACTTCACTGAAGGAATCAACAGATAAGAGTGGAGGGATGCCTGAAATCTATTTACTCCCTTACAGGTGCTGTACATAGACCCACTATTGGGGCCTCTTGGATTGCAAAAGGAATTGAAGCATGGGTTCAGGCATTAGTTAAGAGCTGCCCGAGGATATATCTAACAATGCCAGACAATACCTGTCTCATATTACCACCGCCGCCTATTACAATCAGGAGGCGTCCACTGAGGCGGGTGTGTTAGCAGCCAAGGCGTTGACTACGTCTGTCCTGGCTCGCCGTATTCTGTGGTTGAGGTCATGGAAGGTGGACCTAGACTCCAAAAAGACCTTGGATGTACTCCCCTTTAAGGGGGACATTTTGTTTGGGGAACACCTAAATAAAATTGTGTCTGAAATGGCGGCTGCTAAGACTGCCTTTCTCCCAATAGTAATCCTTTTGCACAGAAGGCTAAAGGTACCACTTTTCTTTCCTTTCGGCCTCAAGGGAAAGCAAAAGGTCAGACATACCCAAGACAATCTTGTGCTCCCAAAACTACTAAGCCCAGGCAAAGCAGTCCTGGGTGGCCTGTCAACCTGTTTCTAAACAAGACAAGCATGCCGAATGACGGGGCGTGGGAGGTCGACTTCGCAGTTCACCCAGGTCTGGTTAATGACCACTTCAGATGCATGGGTGCGAAAAGTTGTCTCTTAAGGGTACACAGTCTCCTTCAAGAGACGTCCCCCTCACCAGTTTGCACCACAGTTATCAATTTGGATCCTTTAAAGGTGCAAGCTTTACAAAAGGTTGTGAGTTCTCTCCTGAATACAAGAGTTGTAGTGCCGGTTCCTCTGTGTCACGATCCGGGTACTGAGACACCGCTTTCTACCTGTTAGGTGCCTCCTGAGGTTGGCTCAGCGAGCCACGGCCGGGCCTTAGTTATATCTATTGCCTGCAGCGCTGGTTTCAGCGGCCACCTCAGTATATGTACTCACGGAGGTGCGGCGCTTTCAGCCCCGTCGTGGCCGTCCCTGCCGCACCTGTGGTCCACTGCTGGATGTGCGTCCTTGTGTGCCTCGGCCGCTGCTTCCATCCCTGAGGCCGCGTTGCGCGTTGGGCGCGTGGAGTCTCTGGTGCTGCGGCCTCCGCCGCCATTGTTGTTTGCACATGTTTCCCAGTGTTTAGTTCCCCTTCTGACTCTGTCAGTGGGCGCAGCCATCTTTGACTCTGGTCACATGTTGTCAGTTCACCTATCTGTGGTGCTGCTGGAGCCAGGGAGTAATTGCCAACCAACCAATCCCTGTTGTCCAGCAGGTATAAATATCCTGTCCCAACCAATCCCTGTTGTCCAGCAGGTATAAATATCCTGTCCCCAGAAGGTTGTCAGTGCTTCAATTGTCCCTCCAGTGTTTCCAGTGTGCAGTTTTCTGTGGATTCTCCTGTGGACTTCTCCTGCATTACAGCCTTACTCCCCGGTGATTCCCTTCTGCGGTGCAGTTCCAGTTTCCCTGTGTCCAAGCCCTGTGGTGCAACCTGTTCCCATTGCTCCCGCACCCCAGTGCTAATAAGTGTGTGATACTCTGGCTTTCCAGCAGCCATTCTCCAGCTTCACTTACAGTGTTCCTGCGAACCCCAGCCTCATCTACAGTGTTCCTAGGAACCCCAGCTTCATCTTTTGTTTCCCTGCGCACCCCAGCTTCATTCATCATGAACTCTGTTATTATTTACAGCTTCACTTGCCGTCCCCAGAATCACGTTTTACCTCACCTGGGTTCCCAAGTATTATACAGAACTTTTAGTTATTTCCTGGATTACTGGTCATAACCAGTTGTGCTCCCAATACTTACCTGTGACATTTATTTTTCTCATTGCACCCTATATGACTTTTTATTTAATAAAAATCCTCAAAGACATTCCCAGTTGTCGTGGTCACGCCTTCGGGCATTTACTGCTACTGTCCTAACGCATATCTAGGAGTTTACTTTACCCTCCTAAGTTCCGGTATCCGTCAGCCCCTACAACTGAGGCTTCCAGCTACCGGCACCAGCCCTCAGTTGTGACAGTAAGCACTGACCTAATGGATCCGGTCGGAGACCAAGTCCAAGGGACCAGGCCGATGCAAGAACTGGCAGCCCACCTTGAACATCAGGAGGTTGCACAAGGCCATGTAATTAGATGTCTCCAGGACCTCTCCTCCTGAATAGATGAAATTCAAGCTACCCTCCGTGGGTCAGGGGCATCCAGTATGCTGACAGTAGTAGCATCGGTGGTATCCCCACCCACCATACCCATTTCTCCTTCACGTTTCCACTTGCCGACACCTGCCAAATATGATGGATCCCCAAAAGCCTGCAAGGGTTTCCTAAACCAGTGCGAGATCCACTTTGAGTTGCAGCCCAGCAGTTTTCCTAAAGACCGCACTAAAGTGGCGTACATCATCTCTCTACTCAGTGGCTCCGCCCTTGACTGGGCATCACCCCTATGGGAAAAATCAGATATCCTGCTGTCATCCTACTCTGACTTTGTGGCAACATTGAGACGTATTTTTGATGAGCCAGGTCGAGTGTCGTCAGCTTCTTCTGAGATCCTTCGGCTTCGTCAGGGGACACGAATTGTCGGCCAGTATTTAGTACAATTCCAGACACTAGCATCTGAAGTCTCTTGGAATGAGGAAGCCCTCTACGCAGCTTTCTAGCAAGGCCAGTCTGAACGTATCAAAGATGAGCTCGCCACTAGAGACTTACCCTTGAAACTGAATGAGCTCATATCACTCTGCACTAAAGTTGCCCTACGGTTCCGCAAAAGGGTTATAGAGCGAGGCAGGTCCTCATTTCATAAGACTCCTTCTGCTCCGCCTCCTCGTCAGCCGTCTCCATTTAAAGACGAACCTATGCAGATAGGTCATTCACGACTGTCTCCCGCAGAGCGCAGAAGACGTCTATCCAACCGCCTGTGCGTATACTGTGCTGCAACTTCCCACCTCATTAACGCCTGTCCCGAGTGTCCGGGAAACACCAAATCCTAGCCCGCCAAGGAGAGGGTCGGCTAGGAGTAATGTATTCCTCTCCATGTTCAAGTGACTGTAACCTCTCAGTTTCTCTCCAGGTGGCTCAGCGTTCCAAAAATCTCATTGCCTTATTGGATTCTGGAGCAGCCGGAAACTTTATTACTGAGAAGTTCGTTAAGCAGCGGTCCCTACCCACTGACAGACTGTTATCACCTATTTCCTTAACTGCCGTGGATGGCAGTAGGATTCCTGATGCGGTGATTACCTCTAAGACCTTACCTATCTGTCTGAAGGTTGGGGTCCTGCACACAGAGTTAATTTCCTTCCTGGTCATCCCAAGGGCCACTCATCCCATGGTTCTAGGCCTTCCATGGCTTCGTTTACATAATCCCCAAGTTGATTGGAAGTCGACCCATATCCTGGCGTGGGATCCTTCCTGTTCCAAGACATGTCTACAGAAAGTACTTCCAGTTGCAAATCCTCCTCTAAGTCTTCTGATGTTCCACCTTCTCCTTATCAAGACTTCACCAATGTTTTCAGCAAGTCTTCAGCCAAAATTCTTCCTCATAGAGAATGGGATTGTCCTATCGATCTCATTCAGGCAAAACTCCTCCCCTTGGACGCACGTATCCATTATCGTTGCCTGAGTCCCACTCCATGGAAGAGTATATCAAGGAAAATCTGGCTAAAGGATTCATCCGGCCTTCATCTTCTCCAGCTGGCGCAGGTTTCTTCTTCATTAAGAAGAAAGATGGCGGCCTGCGTCCTTGTATAGACTACGGGGGTCTGAATGACATTACAGTGAAAAATCGGTACCCTCTGCCACTTATCACCGAGCTGTTTGACCGCGTCAGTGGAGCTACTATTTTCACAAAGTTAGATCTGAGGGGTGCTCATAATCTCATCCGAATCCGAAAAGGGGACGAGTGGAAGACCGCTTTTAACACCCGTGATGGACATTACGAGTACCTCGTCATGCCTTTCGGTCTCAGCAATGCTCCAGCGGTATTTCAACACTTCATGAATGAAATCTTTCGAGACATCCTGTATCGTCATGTTGTGGTTTATCTCGATGATATGCTTATCTTCGCGAATGATCTGGAGGAACATCGGTTCTGGGTGAAAGAGGTCCTGTCCTGTCTCCGTACTAATCATCTATATTGCAAACTGGAAAAGTGCGTCTTTGAAGTTAAATCCATCCCGTTCCTGGGGTATATTGTATCCGGTTCCGGTCTGGAGATTAACCCTGAGAAACTTCAAGTGATCCAAGATTGGCCAATTCCTGTAACCCTCAATGGCATCCAGAGGTTCCTAGGGTTTGCCAATTACTACAGGAAATTTATTCGAGACTTTTCCACCGTTGTAGCGCCAAATACGGCTCTTACCAGAAAGGGTGCCAATTCTTCCAAATGGTCAGAGGAAGCTATCCAAGCCTTTCATTTGTTAAAACAAAGATTCATCTCTGCTCCGGTTTTGAAACAGCCAGACACCAGCTTGCCTTTTATTCTCGAGGTAGATGCCTCTTCTGTTGCAGTGGGAGCAGTACTGTCTCAAAGAGCTAATGATGGTAATTTACATCCGTGTGGCTTCTTTTCACGAAAGTTCTCTCCTGCCGAATGGAATTACGCCATCGGCGACCAAGAACTTTTGGCGATAAAGCTCGCTTTGGAAGAGTGGAGGTACTTACTAGAAGGAGCTTCTCATGTCATCAACATTATGATGGATCACAAGAACCTCCTATACCTAAAAGGCGCTCAGTGTCTTAACCCTCGCCAAGCCAGGTGGGCACTTTTCTTCTCCAGATTTGATTTCAAGTTGCAGTTTTGTCCAGGGTCACAAAATCGTAAGGCCGATGCCCTTTCCCGCTCCTGGGAGCAAGAAAATGAGTCTGAGTCTACCTACAAGCATTATATTATTGATCCAGTGGTGTTCTCCGCAGTGAGGATGGACTCTATGCCCCCGCCAGGGAAAAGTTTAGTGAAACCAGCTCTCAGAAGGAAGCTCTTGCATTGGGCACATTCCTCTCGCTTTGCCGGGCACGCAGGTATACGCAAGACCTTAGAATTTGTTTCCAGATCATACTGGTGGCCGACCCTAAAGAAGGACATTGCTGAATTTGTGACCTCCTGCCCAAAATGTGCCCAACACAAAATACCCCGCCAGTCTCCCGCTGGGCAACTGGTTCCTTTGTCTGTTCCTCATCATCCGTGGACTCATCTCTCGATGGATTTCATCACGGATCTCCCTGTGTGTAATAAATGAAATACCATCTGGGTGGTAGTTGACCGGTTCACCAAGATGGCTCATTTCATCCCTCTCACCGGTCTTCCGTCAGCTTCCAAGTTGGCACAAGTCTTCATTCAAGAGCTCTTCAGGTTGCATGGTCTCCCTGCAGAAATAATTTCCGATAGAGGTGTTCAGTTTGTGGCCAAGTTCTGGCGAAGTCTCTGTCAAACGCTCCAAGTCAAGCTGAAATTCTCTACAGCCTATTACCCTCAAACCAACGGGCAGGTACAAAAGATTTGCAGATAAGAAGCGTAGGGCAATTCCTGCCCTTAAAGTTGGTGACTGCGTTTGGCTATCCATGAAGAATTTATGACTGAGGGTTCCGAGTATGAAATTTGCTCCCTGCTATATCGGTCCTTTCTCGATTAAGCAAGTTGTTAACCCAGTGGCTTACAAACTTCAGCTACCTCCGTTCTTGAAAGTTCCATGTTAACCTCCTCAAGCCAGTGATTTTGAATCGCTTCCATTCTACATTACCCTCTGCTCCCAAGGTCCAGACTCAACGGGGTGTTGAGTACGAGGCAGCTAAGATACTGGATTCTCGCATTAGATATGGTCATCTCCAGTATCTGATAGATTGGAAGGGCTATGGCCCTGAAGAGCGTTCCTGGACAAACGCTTCCGATGTTCATGCTCCTAGGTTGGTACAAAAATTTCACTCCAAGTTTCCACAAAAGCCTAAGAAGTGTCCTGGGGCCACTCCTAAAGGGGGGGGGGGGGGGTGCTGTCACGATCCGGGTACTAAGACACCACTTTCTACCTGTTAGGTGCCTCCTGCCAGCGAGCCACGGCCGGGCCTTAGTCATATCTATTGCATGCAGCGCTGGTTTCAGCGGCCGCCTCAGCATATGTACTCACGGAGGTGCGGCGCTTTCAGCCCCGTCGCGGCCATCCCTGCTGCGCCTGTGGTCCACTGCTGGATGTGCGTCCTTGTGTGCCTCAGCCGCTGCTTCCATCCCTGAGGCCGTGGTGCGCGTTGGGCGTGTGGAGTCTCTGGTGCTGCGGCCTCCACCGCTATTGTTGTTTGCACATGTTTCCCAGTGTTTAGTTCCCCTTCTGACTCTGTCAATGGGCGCAGCCATCTTGGACTCTGGTCACATGTTGTCAGTTCACCTATCCACGGTGCTGCTGGAGCCAGGGAGTAATTACCAACCAATCCCTGTTGTCCAGCAGGTATAAATATCCTGTCCCAGCATCCAGAAGGTTGTCAGTACTTCAACTGTCCCTCCAGTGTTTCCAGTGTGCAGTTCTCAGTGGATTCTCCTGTGGACTTCTCCTGCATTACAGCCTGACTCCCCGGTGATTCCCTTCTGTGGTGCAGTTCCAGTTTCCCTGTGTCCAAGCCCTGTGGTGCAACCTGTTCCCATTGCTCCCGCACCCCAGTGCTAATAAGTGTGTGATACTCTGGCTTTCCAGCAGCCATTCTCCAGCTTCACTTACAGTGTTCCTGCGAACCCCAGCCTCATCTACAGTGTTCCTACGAACCCTAGCTTCATCTTTTGTTTCCCTGCGCACCCCAGCTTCATTTATCACGAACTTTGTTATTATTTACAGCTTCACTTGCCGTCCCCAGCATCACGTTTTACCTCACCTGGGTTCCCAAGTATTATACAGAACTTTTAGTTATTTCCTGGATTACTGGTCATAACCAGTTGTGCTCCCAATACTTACCTGTGACATTTATTTTTCTCATTGCACCTTATATGACTTTTTATTTAATAAAAATCCTCAAAGACATTCCCAGTTGTCGTGGTCACGCCTTCGGGCATTTACTGCTACTGTCCTAATGCATGTCTAGAAGTCTACTTTCCCCTCCTAAGTTCCGGTATCCGTCAGCCCCTACAACTGAGGCTTCCAGCTACCGGCACCAGCCCTCAGTTGTGACACTCTGGCCCAGAGAGGCAGAGGTTACTACTCGACCCTGATTCTAGTTTTGAAACCTAATTGGTCTTTCCGGCCTATACTCAACCTCAAATCATTGAACAAGTTTGTGAGAGTGTCAAAGTTCCGTATGGAAACACTGCGCTCAATTATATTAGCTATGGATCCCGGAGACTATATGGTATCCCTGGATATGCAGGATGTGTACCTGCATATACCTATTGCCATGTTGCATCAGCAGTATCTGCGGTTTGCTATTGGCAACCTCCACTATCAGTTCCAGGCTCTGCCATTTGGATTGGCTACGGCTCCTCGGATCTTCACCAAGGTCATGGCCATAATGACAGCCCATCTCCGTTGCCAGGGAGTCAGTCCGTATCTGGACGACCTGCTGATTCTGGCAAACTCCCACGATGTCCTTCTCAGTCATCTAGAACTGATGGTAAGCTTTCTACAAGCCCACGGGTGGCTTATCAATTGGAAGAAATCCTTGCTGGTCCCAGCTCAGAGCATGGTGCACCTGGGGGCACTCATGGACACACACAGTCAATGACTGTTTCTGTCTCCAGAAAAAGTCCTGAGACTTCAAGACAGGATAAGATGCTTCCTTTGTCGCCCCAGAGTGTCCATACACTCGGCGATGCAAGTACTTGGCCTGATGGTGTCTGCATTCGATATGGTAGAGTATGCTCAATTTCATTCTCGCCCGCTGCAGAGGTTATTCCTTTCCAAGTGGGACAGCCTACCTCATTGGATCAGATCTCACATGATCACTTTGACTCCGGAGGTTCATCTGTCGCTGACCTGGTGGCTACAGGACCAGCAATTGAGCAGGGGCCGTCCCTTCTGGATCCCCGACTGGGTCCTGCTGACAACAGATGCCAGTCTGAGGGGATAGGGTGCAGTGCTGGACCAAGGAGGAGTCACTCCTCCCAATAAATATTCTGGAGTTGTGGGCGGTGTTAAATGCATTGACTCTCGCCCTGCCTCTGGTACAGAACATGCTGGTTCAAGTACGGTCAGACAATGCCACTACAGTGGCATACATAAACCATCAAAGCGGCACTCGAAGCCGCATGGCTATGATGGAAGTGTCAAAAATCCTTTGTTGGGCGCAATGCCATCTGCCAGCAATATCGGCAGTGTTCACAAAATTGGGAAGTGGACTTCCTCAGTCGACAGGACGTGCACGCCGGAGAATGGAGTCTTTATCCAGAAGTCTTTCAACTCCTTGTGGGCAAGTGGGGCCTACCACGTAGACCTGATGGCATCTCGACACAATCACAAGGTTCCAGTCTTTGGATCAAGGACCAGGGATCCTCAAGCAGCGTTTGTGGATGCACTGGCAATTCCATGGAATTTTCTACTGCCCTACGTGTTCCCTCCAGTGTCACTCCTGCCCAGGGTCCTGAGGAAGTTCAAACTAGAAGGAGGATTTCTACTTCTAGTCGCTCCAGCATGGCCCAGACGGCATTGGTTCTCAGACCTGCAGGGTCTATCAACAGAGCGTCCTCTTCTACTTCCTCAGTGCCCAGACTTCCTCGTACAGGGCTCTTGTCTTTATCCGGACCTGGCCAGGCTAGCTTTGACGGCGTGGCTCTGGAGGTATCACTCCTGAGAGCCAGAGGATTCTCTGAGGCGGTCATTCAAACTTTGTTCAAAGCCCACAAACCGGCATCTGCTCGGATTTATTACAGGGTCTGGAATTCTTACTTCACTTGGTGTGCTGATAAGAATTATGATGCATATAGATTCAGAACTTCCAGAATTCTGGCTTTTCTGCAAAGAGGTCTGGACTTAGGCCTTCATCTGGCCTCCCTCAAGGTTCACATATCTGCCTTGTCGGTATGGTTTCAGAGAAAAATTGCGTCTATACCTGACATTCACATTCACTCAGGGTGTCTTACGGATTCAGCCTCACTATGTCCCTCCTGTGGCTCTATTGGATCTGTCTGTTGTCCTGAATGCCCTGCAAGAGTCTCCATTTGAACCTCTTGAGACTGAGGACCTTAAATGGTTCACGGCCAAGGTCTTGTTTTTACTTGGCTATTGCCTCTGCAAGAAGGGTGTCGGACTTAGGCACATTGTCCTGTCGTCCGCCCTTTCAGATATTTCATTGTGATCGGACAGTTCTTAGAACTTGCCTAGGTTATTTACCTAAGGTGGTGTCATCTTTTCACCTTAATCAAGAGATTGTGGTTGTAGACTTTATCTCTTCTGATTTGTCCTCCAAAGAGCGGTCTTTGTATGTGGTACGGGCTCTCCGTATATATGTGGAAAGGACTGCCTCTATCAAGAGGTCAGATCCCCCTTTTGTTTTGTTTGGTTTTCACAAACGTGGCTGGCCTGCGAATAAGCAAACCTTGGCCAGATGGATTAGAATGATGATTGCACAAGCTTATGCGCAGTCTGGTCTCCAAGCTCCTGCTGCTATTAATGCCCATTCTACTCGATCTGTTGGACCTTCTTGGGCGGCCCATCGTGGTGCGTCCGCAGAACAATTGTGCAAGGTGGCTATGTGGTTCTCTGTGAACATGTTTATTAGGTTCTATGCCTTTGATACTTCTGCCTCCCAGGATGCTTCCTTTGGACGCCGGATACTCATACCCACAAGGCACGTCCCCTCCCTTGAGGAACTGCTTTAGGACATCCCTAATATTTTCCTATGGAAACCAATGTAACCTGCTGCAGAAAAGGAGAGTTATGGTATACTTACCATTGTTAACTCTCTTTCTGCGTGGTACACTGGGTTCCACAGGGGCCCCACCCTGACGCACCTAGCCTCTATGGTTTTGTATTGCATTAACCACTGGTCCCTTCTCCTGTCGTGAGAATGTGGTTCTATGTGACTAACAACTACCTTCTCTCTTACCTGCTCCTGCATTGGACTGGTTAACGAAACAGCTCACAGTGCCTGGAGGCGGGGTTATAGAGGAGGCCCCAATGCATCCTGGGACAGCCTAAAGCTTTAGCCTGTTGGTGCCTCTGGATCAAGATCCACTCTACACCCCAATGTTTCCTGTGGAACCCAATGTACCTCGCAGAAAGAGAGTTAACAATGGTACGTCTATCATAACTCTCCTTATCTGCAATCAGCACTGCTTCTTTGTATGTAGCCGCTGGGATACAAATCCCAACGGCTGAGACATTTGTATATATACGCACAGTCTCTGCGGGATACTGTCATTAGGTCGACAGTCATTAGGTAGACCACTGAAGGTTGACATGCATTAGGTCAACATGGTCATTAGGTCGACATGTACTAGGTCGACAGGTCAACATGAGGTGTTTTTTTTTGTAAATTTGGATTTTTTTCATACATAACGATCCATGTGGGCTACGATTGGAACGGTAACCTGTGCCAAGCGAAGCGGTAGCGGAGCGAGGCACCCTGCCCGAAGCATGGTGAATGAAGCGAGCCATGCGAGGGGACAAGGTGCACTAATTGGGAATCCCCATCACTTTACGAGGAAAATGACGCCAAAAACAGTCAAAAAACCCATGACGACATTTTGACCTGTGGACCTAATGACCATATCGACCTATTGTTGATGTCGACCTAATGCATGTCAACCTTCCATGGTCGACCTAAGTTGAGTCAACCCAACGACCCATACCCATCTCTGCATATGAGATTGCATTAGCGCACATCTCTGAATCAGGCCCTTAATGCAGAATCTGTGACGCCCCCCCACCCCTTTCTCATTTCCCTTTGTCTGGTCTCTGCAACCCATGTAAGTGCAGTGGTCATCTCAAAACGACATCAGTATGAAATACCTACAATCAAAATCCCGACGGTCAACATCCCTACAACAATTAACCGACTGTCAAAATCCTAACAAGGTCAAAATGCTGACAAGATCAAAATACAGACATTTAAAATACCAACAAGGTCAAAATACCAACATTTAAAATGTCAACAGGTCACAAAGTCGACACAAATTTTTCATTGGTTTTTAGTGTGTATGTTGACATGGACACTGTATAAGTGTACCGCATCCCCTCGCATGGCTCGCTGATCTCGCCATGCTTCGGGCACGGTGCCTCACTGCGCTCAGCACACTATTATGTTCTCCCTCCAGGTCCACTGGGATGGTAAAGTATGAACAAGTCGGTTTCAATAAAAAAAAAAAATCATTATAAACTCATGTCGACTTTTTGACCTGTCGATGTTTTAAATGTCGGTATTTTGACCATGTCGGTATTTTGACCATGTCAGGATTATGACCGTCGGTCAATGGTTGTCGGGATTTTGATTGTAGGTAAATTGATGGCATCCCCTCAAAACACATATAAAACTAATAAAAGGCCTTAGTAAAACAGCCAAAATTATGTATTCTTTTGACATTCTGTTTGTGATCAGTTTTAAATAAACTGAGATTTTTGAGCACCAATCTGCATAGCACTGGTCGGTCGGACAGATTGTTCACGGTTACAAGAAAATCTTGCTTGTACTGTTTCTTTCATTTAGAGCGTGACCTAGATTGGAATGTGAAAAAGCTGCTTTTATAAATCCCATTTAACTGCAGTAGCCTTAGAGGTGATGAAGATTACCATCTCAATCAACAGATACTAGGCTTTTACACAATCATGGACACATTTGTTAGCATATGAAATGTGCTTTTCAGAAATATCTAGACTGTTATAGTGTACTTTCCACATTGCTTTTTAAGGGCAATTTTAGGTTGAGAGTCTCCTAAGCTTGCTAGAGCATTTAATTAATCCATCCTTCAATTAACCATCCCTATTCATTGTACCCTTGTGTACGTTTGTGTGTAGGTAGTGATAAAGGTAGCCCCAGGACAGGGCACCCCTTGCTGATCCAAACTCAAGCACACACTTAACCGGTCAGGATCAGGTTCATTCATGGCTGCAGCCAGTGACCAGAAAACAAAGTAACCTTTGTAATAACTAGCCACGTGTGTATGATAAGAAATAACAGAGCAGGTTTTATTTCCTGGAAACAGCATATTATAAAGGAATACATATTTGCATACAGTGTCGTAATTTCCTTACACAAAGCTTAATCCTATTGATTAATGATCGCTTTAACTTTATTGGTTAACATACTTTTTAATCCTATTGGTTAATAAACTCCTATCTTTTACGTAACATGTTTACCAATGTCTAAAATTCCTATATGTGCTCTTTAAGTAGAATATCTGGGGATTTTTGCTAAGCTCGTAACCTACATATGTCTGGTTATGTTTTCACACCTGCTATACCACAAACTGATAAATACCCTTTGAAGCTTATATGTCTAGCATAATATTTCTGCTAGGAAATTACCTTAAAATATATCTTAGCTAAAGGTCATAACTTCACAATATGGGTTCAAACAAATTACAATGTCTGGTACTTTTTCCTGTATCAGCACTAAGCTAAAACAATTAGAAACAGATTATCAGATGTCAATTAAAAATGGAGTCTTATGAACAAATATGGCTTCCATCTTTATCAACTTCCCCTCTTTGTTTCTAATTTTTACCTCTAATCTACCCTTCCTTTACCTGGTCATTGATTCTATAGGGACACCTACTTTCACGTTTAGTGTACCATAAGGGCACTCAGGACATGGGCTAGTCCATTCAACATCCCTATACTGAGGCAGAACCAATGTTCCCTATTCTCTTATCCCTAACCACAAGATAAAGTTCATAAAGCAGAGGAGTCTTTTGAAGATGGAATCATTATAATGTTCATGGTCCTTGCTCAATAGTCCTCGAAAGTCTTTTTGACTCAATATTGTGACAGCAAAGTTCATTAGATTACATCATCATAACAGTAGGGACAGCTGGAAGCTTCTGTGTATCTTGTATGGCAGGTTTCACAGTAGTATGATGTGGAGTTGTATATTGTAGCTCCTTCAATAAGTTCCATATAAATTGGTTGCGGTTTAGCAGTTTCAGCAGTGCCTTAGGTAGAAAAACATTTTAGTGTCAGTATCCACATAACATGCCTTAAAATATACAATTAATAGCAAAACAAGTCCCTTAGCAATAATAGATAATATTCCTGAAAAGCAATTGGTTGTATAGTGTTTATAAAACCAAAAAAAGAAAGAATCTGGAATTACACTGGTATAATTAGGATTAGTAGCAAACTGATTTTTCAACTGTATTGCTTAATTTATCTTTTCATCAATAATATCCTCTGGGTTAGTATTATTAGTCAAATAAGTGAAACGTTTAACTCCATACACAGTTTGCAATGTGACACAATAGCCTGCAGATACATTAAACAATTGGTGACAACTGTTTATATTGGTCCTGTTTTACGTTTAATGACCAGCATTTTCTATGCCTATTTGTCTTTACCTGAGTAATTGTTGACATCCTATGTGTAGACATTTCAGGTGGAGTAAGGGTAGTTAGTTGTGTATATATGTTCCCTTTTGTTCTGTTATTTTTGGCATAGTTACTGATCATTGCACTGTCACTTGACAGCTCATATAATTAAGGGTCAATCATTACTGTTTATATAAGAATAACCATGCTAACAAGAAGAACTGAGTAACACATTATACATCCCCCAGACCCTTATATGGCCTGGGGCCTATTAAATTGTATTTGTATATTTTGATTATGTATCGTGATTGGATAATACTTCCTTTGTCACTTTCTTGCAATGAGATGCGTCTATTCACAAGTCTCTTTCACTCAACGTGACTGAAGTGGCGGTAGTCAACAGAACTTAAAACGGTCCTTTGAATCTGGGTTCAAGAGACTTTCTTTTTCTTAGTGACCACCCAATCACCTTGCTTTAGTTCATGTGAGTCTTGGGAACAGTTGGTATCTGGAATAGAATCAAAAACTTTGCCGTGCAATTTGGTTAGTTGCTGTTATATATGCATTACATACTAAGTTAAGTCACCATGCTCATGCAGAAGCTGCTGGGAAAATAACATACTGTCCTAGCAACAATACCAAAATAAGTTTCATATGGTATTAACCCATGCTTTTCACTTGAAGTATTTGTGAGAACAAGCAATGGGTAAACCTTCTAACCATGTTTTGCCTGTTTTTGTAACTTATTTTTATAGCTTTAGTTTTAAGGTAATAGATAAGTTTTTCTACATGTTTACTACTCTGCTTATAGGGAGTGTAAAAGGCCTGAGTAACACCCAGATATGACAGAATTTTGCCTAATACTTCTCCTGTGAAATGGGAATTGCTTTCAATAACTTAAGGTACTCCATATTTACATATTACTTCTTCCATTAATTTCTTTTTAACTGTTTTAGCGTTTGCTGCCCTGCAAGGCCAATCCTTGACCCAATTTGAAAATAGATCTATGCACACAAGTACATTTTCATACCCAGAACATTTAGGTAACTGGATAAAGTCTATTTGTAATTATTGAAAGGAGTAGCAAGTTTGTGTGTACCTTTACTACCTTTCCTGGGTTATGTAAAGCACAAGTTACACACCCTGCAACATAAGCCTGTGCAGGGCCGTTTCTAGGCAATTTGGCTCCCAGTGCGAGATTTAAATATGCGCCCCCCCATTCACATAAACAAAAAATGTGCGCCCCCCATAGATGTAAAGAGGAAAAGCATGCGCGCGCCGAAGGTGCGCATTCCTGACAAGGGGGCGTGACCTCGTTAAAATGGGCGTGGTTTTGTTAAGGTGGGCGTGGTCTCATCTAATCTCATCATCACAGCCACCACAGGATAAAAAAAAAAAGTTCTCATTTTACACATTACAGCAGGCACGCGACCCCATTTTACACAGCACGGCAGGCAAGTGTCCCCATTTTACACAGCACGGCAGGCAAATGTCCCCATTTTACACATTGCGGCAGGCACGTGCCCCCATTTTACACATTGCAGCAGAAAAGTGTCCCCATTTTGCACATTGCGGCAGCACGTACCCCCATTTTCCACATTGCGGCAGGAAAGTGTCCCAATTTTACACATTGCGGCAGGAAAGTGCCCCATTTTACACATTGCGACAGGCAAGAGTCCCCATTTTACACAGCACGGCAGGCAAATGTCCCCATTTTACACAGTACGGCAGGCACGTGCCCCCATTTTACACATTGCGGCAGGCACATGTCCCCATTTTACACATTGCGACAGGCACGTGCCCCCATTTTACACATTACAACAGGCAAGTGTCCCCATTTTACACAGCAAAGCAGGCAAGTGCCCCCATTTTACACAGTACGGCAGGCACGTGCCCCCATTTTACACATTGCGGCAGGCACATGTCCCCATTTTACACATTGCGGCAGGCACGTGCCCCCATTTTACACATTACGGCAGGCAAGTGTCCCCATTTTACACAGTACGGCAGGCAAGTGTCCCCATTTTACACATTGCGGCAGGCACGTGCCCCCATTTTACACATTGCAGCAGAAAAGTGTCCCCATTTTACACATTGCGGCAGGCACGTACCCCCATTTTACACATTGCGGCAGGAAAGTGTCCCCATTTTACACATTGCGGCAGGAAAGTGTCCCCATTTTACACATTGCGGCAGGCAAGAGTCCCCATTTTACACAGCACGGCAGGCAAATGTCCCCATTTTACACAGTACGGCAGGCACGTGCCCCCATTTTACACATTGCGGCAGGCACGTGTCCCCATTTTACACATTGCGGCAGTCACATGTCCCCATTTTACACATTGCGACAGGCACGTGCCCCCATTTTACACAGTACAACAGGCAAGTGTCCCCATTTTACACAGTACGGCAGGCACGTGCCCCCATTTTACACATTGCGGCAGGCACATGTCCCCATTTTACACATTGCGACAGGCACGTGCCCCCATTTTACACATTGCAGCAGAAAAGTGTCCCCATTTTACACATTGCGGCATGCACGTGCCCCCATTTTACACATTGCGGCAGGCACGTGTCCCCATTTTACACATTGCGGCAGTCACATGTCCCCATTTTACACATTGCGACAGGCACGTGCCCCCATTTTACACAGTACAACAGGCAAGTGTCCCCATTTTACACAGTACGGCAGGCACGTGCCCCCATTTTACACATTGCGGCAGGCACATGTCCCCATTTTACACATTGCGACAGGCACGTGCCCCCATTTTACACATTGCAGCAGAAAAGTGTCCCCATTTTACACATTGCGGCATGCACGTACCCCCATTTTACACATTGCGGCAGGATAGTGTCCCCATTTTACACATTGCAGCAGGCAAGAGTCCCCATTTTACACATTGCGGCAGGCACGTGTCCCAATTTTACACATTGCGGCAGGAAAGTGTCCCCATTCTATGCAGTACGGCAGGCAAGTGTCAAGTGGGGGGGGGGGGGGAGGGAGAGGGAGAGAGATGAACACCTTACATGTCAAGAAGATCTTCCCGCTCCGCGCGCTGGCCGCCGGCGCCTCCCCTTAACAGCTTGGCTCCCCTCCTCCCTTTTCCCGAGTACTCCTGCTCGGGGGGGCAGAGTTTTGCGGATTGACGCGGTTGCGTCGTGACGTCATGACGCAACCGTGTAATACCGCGAAACTCCGCCCCCCAAGCAGGAGTACTCGGGAAAATGGAGGAGGGGGAATCTGGGACCCGTAAAGTGCCGCGGCGGGTGCCCCGTGCGGTTGCATGGCTCGCCCGCCGCAAGAAACGGCACTGAGCCTGTGCTGCCAGTTTGAAACCTGGTGCCACCCAGTGCTGGTTTAAAATCCTCACCATTGCATTTCTTGATTGGTGCGTTTTTCCATGTAATATTTGTGCTAAGACTGGGTAAAGTGAGCGTGGCAAACAGAGATGGTTTCCCACCATCCAACTGTCACCGTACATTCGCCCACCTAATTTTTCCCAATCTTTTTTCTCCTTGCCTAAGGCTTGTGCTTGTAATTTGCACAATAACTGTAAGTCTAATGACTCTGGTGTGACAGTTAACATCACCTGAATGTCTGGGAGAGGCTGGACTGCTGCAGCTTTTGCTGCCTGATCAGCTAAAGCATTCCCTCTGACCTCTGCAGTATCCTCTTTAGTGTGTGCCTTGACCTTTATGACTGCTAATTTCTTTGGCAATTGAAAGGCAGCAAATAATGCCCTAATACAGTCTGCATGTTTTATTGGTTATCCTGAAGAGCCTATAAAATCTCTGCTCTTCCAGATAACCGCATAGTCATGGGCAATACCAAAGCAGTACCTTAAGTCTGTATAAATGTTAACTGTTTGACCTTCAGCATAAATACAGGCTGCAATTAGTGCCCTAAGTTCTGCCTCCTGAGCTGAACTACCTGGTGACAAAGGTTCCTGTATTAAGATGTCTGTTTCTGTGGTAACCGCAAATTCTGTATGCGGTTCCGGATCCACATAGTACCTGGAGCCATTTACAAATAAATGTAAATCTGCATTTAGTAGAGGATGTTCCTGTATGTCTGGTGTACTTGCGGCTTTAAGGTTCATTAACTCTATACAATCATGTTCTTGATCGTGTGTAGAAACTGAAAAACTTGATTGGTTTTCTGTGCCTGTCATTTCATCATCACTCACATCATCCCACTTGTCACTAGTGTCAGGAGATTCTCCTCCCCCTTCACCTTTCCCCTCTTTTGAAACCAGCGGCAATAATGTAGCTGGGTTCAAAGAAGTACAGCGATTGATGGTGACATTGGACGGTGTGAGAAATGCTACTTCACACAGTTGTAAGAGGAGGGGGCGGTGCGTGTGGTGGTGCCTGCTGCCATGCAGGTGTAGTTTCGGTACTCACCAGGCACCGCTCTCTCTCACCTTCAGGTACCGGAACTCCCAACGGACCTGGCAATCTTCAGTCGGATCCGGACACG
The DNA here is from genome assembly GCF_028390025.1 of Pseudophryne corroboree. Lineage (NCBI taxonomy): Eukaryota > Metazoa > Chordata > Amphibia > Anura > Myobatrachidae > Pseudophryne > Pseudophryne corroboree. The sequence goes on along the minus strand of NC_086454.1, from coordinate 163,766,437 downwards.
GCGATTCCCTCTCAGAGCTGACAGACGAACGAGCTGAGGAGAAAATAGTCTACCTTAAGGGGGGGTGTCAACCCTTCTTCCACTGGAAGAAAGGATACCCCAGGGGTGACGGCGACCTTCACCGGTTGGGTGAAAGGTCATCACTGGCACAAAGCATCAGCCACCCAGATTTCACACACTCGCACTCTCGCGCGTAGTGTGATGAAGGGGATTCTCACGTCCGTGAGCAATCCCTATTCCGGTGCTCGGGGACAGACACGGGACAAACGTACACAGATGCTACTCACCGTTACAAGTCTTTCACTCCGATCTTCTCCACTTACAGGTCCCTGTAAGGAGGTAAAGAGAAAACAGCCGTGCAGGGCCAAGAACTACCCTAGTGTGCGTCCGCTACACTAGCTACATAAACAGAGCCCTCAAACTAGCTCGTGTGGGTGGTGCAACACAACTATGCACAAACTTAAAACAAACAGTCACTTTGCCCTGCACGGTAACAACATACATCAAAATATCGGATTACAAGATCCCACGGTGCTGTCCCTTTAAATTCCTACCTACCGCTGGGGCGCCACACAGCCTGCCCACCTAAACACCTCAGGGTGGCCCGGGCCTAGTGCCCAGTGCCACCTTTATTCACCTTGGGGGGCACTTATTCACTGGGCCTAGCGCCCCTAATTGCCCACAGGCCAGAAGCCTGACAACACCCACGGGCCTAGCGCCCGCCTAACTTGTCACCCGTTGGGTGACCTGGGCCTAGTGCCCAGGGTCACCTAATTATATCCTAGCGGCCGCCAAACTGAACTAGGGCCTAATGCCCTCTAATGCCCCCAGAGTCCTATTGCCTGGATTGCCCACGGGCCTAGTGCCCGCCTAACTTGCGCAGGTTAGGTGGCTTGGGCCTAACGCCCAAACCACCAAATCTAATGGTGACCCCCAAATTCCTATCTGCGCCACAGGCCTAGTGCCTGAACTGTGCCCCCGGGCCTAATGCCCGTCCCTGATGGTCTAGGGAGGAAAAGGGGAGGGGGTGAGAGTAGCCTCACTAAGGCCTCACCTGATCCGGGGGTCTCCGGCACCCTCTTCTGCCGCTGACTCGTCCTGGCCAGCGGCGCCGCCGTCTCTTTTCCGCGTCCAGCCGCCGCTGGACATCTTCTTCCCGGAGCCTGGAGTCTTCTGGCCTCTTCCGCGGCCACCGGAGCTCTTCAGCGCTCTTCCGCGCGCCCTCCGTCCTCGGCTCCCGCCCGGCGTCTTCTTTCGCGCTCCTCCGTGCACCCGACTTCTTCTTAGGCTCCCGCCCGGCGTCTGACGTCAGACGCCGGGGCCCATGACGCGGCGAGCGCCGATTGGCTCACCGCGCCCGCCTCCGATTGGCCGGCGCCCCGCAAGCCGCGATTGGCTCGCGGACGGCGCCGGGTTTGAAAAGACGCCGGCGGCGCTTCTCATTGGTGGAGCAAGTGGCACCAAGTTTAAAGCGCCGCCGCGCCACTACCCGCCGCCGCCGACAGCCCGGTGCAGGGAAATATCTGGTCCCTGCACCGGACACCCGCCGCCACGATGTGCCCTGTAGTACAGGGCACATCTCCACACAGTATTTGGTCAATTTAGCAGCAGATAAGTGTTTTGATTTTAACTGACAGAATGTGTATAGCTGCTCATGAGTCAGTTATAATAATACACCTTGTGCATTATGTCCTATTTGGGCATCATATAAAACTTGGAGTTTTTGTGATGCCCCTGCAATCCATTTTTTGCAACATGTAATTATACCTAAAAGGATATGAGTTGTTTACATGTTTGAGGAGGTTTAACTTCTGAAATAATTTTCCTCCTTTTTGTAGTGATATGCTTACTATAAGCAGAAATGCAGTGTCCTAGAAATTGTACTTTGTCTTGTGCATATTGTAACTTATTTCTATGTACCCTACATTTCTCTAACGTCCTAGTGGATGCTGGGGACTCCGTAAGGACCATGGGGATAGACGGGCTCCACAGGAGACATGGGCACTTTAAGAAAGAATTTAGGTTCTGGTGTGCACTGGCTTCTCCCTCTATGCCCCTCCTCCAGACCTCAGTTTGATACTGTGCCCAGACGAGCTGGGTGCTTTTCAGTGAGCTCTCCTGAGTTTGCTGAGAGAAAGTATTTTGTTAGGTTTTTTATTTTCAGGGTGCTCTGCTGGCAACAGACTCCCTGCATCATGGAACTGAGGGGAGAGAAGCAGCCCTACTCTCTGAAGCTAGGTCCTGCTTCTTAGGCTACTGGACACCATTAGCTCCAGAGGGATCGGTACGCAGGATCTTACCCTCGCCGTCCGGTCCCAGAGCCGCGCCGCCGTCCCCCTCGCAGAGCCGGAAGACAGAAGCCGGGTGAGTATGAGAAGCAAAGAAGACTTCACAAGCGGCAAAAGACTCTGTGTTCTTCACTGAGGTAACGCACAGCACTGCAGCTGTGCGCCATTGCTCCACACACCTACACATACTCCGGTCACTTTAAGGGTGCAGGGTGCGGGGTGGGCGCCCTGGGCAGCATTTGGGACCTCTTTTGGCAAAGTTAAGCATATATACAGCTGGACACTGTATATATGTATGAGCCCCCGCCAAAAAATTGCATATTTAAGCGGGACAGAAGCCCGCCGCCGAGGGGGCGGGGCTTCTTCCTCAGCACTCACCAGCGCCATTTTTTCTCCACAGCTCCGCTGAGAGGAAGCTCCCCAGGCTCTCCCCTGCAGATACACAGTAGAAGAGGGTAAAAAGAGAGGGGGGGCACATAATTAGTAGAGATGAGCGCCTGAAATTTTTCGGGTTTTGTGTTTTGGTTTTGGGTTCGGTTCCGCGGCCGTGTTTTGGGTTCGAACGCGTTTTGGCAAAACCTCACCGAATTATTTTTGTCGGATTCGGGTGTGTTTTGGATTCGGGTGTTTTTTTCCAAAAACACTAAAAAACAGCTTAAATCATAGAATTTGGGGGTCATTTTGATCCCAAAGTATTATTAACCTCAAAAACCATAATTTACACTCATTTTCAGTCTATTCTGAATACCTCACACCTCACAATATTATTTTTAGTCCTAAAATTTGCACCGAGGTCGCTGTGTGAGTAAGATAAGCGACCCTAGTGGCCGACACAAACACCGGGCCCATCTAGGAGTGGCACTGCAGTGTCACGCAGGATGTCCCTTCCAAAAAACCCCCCCCAAACAGCACATGACGCAAAGAAAAAAAGAGGCGCAATGAGGTAGCTGTGTGAGTAAGATTAGCGACCCTAGTGGCCGACACAAACACCGGGCCCATCTAGGAGTGGCACTGCAGTGTCACGCAGGATGGCCCTTCCAAAAAACTCTCCCCAAACAGCACATGACGCAAAGAAAAAAAGAGGCGCAATGAGGTAGCTGACTGTGTGAGTAAGATTAGCGACCCTAGTGGCCGACACAAACACCGGGCACATCTAGGAGTGGCACTGCAGTGTCACGCAGGATGTCCCTTCCAAAAAACCCTCCCCAAACAGCACATGACGCAAAGAAAAAAAGAGGCGCAATGAGGTAGCTGTGTGAGTAAGATTAGCGACCCTAGTGGCCGACACAAACACCGGGCCCATCTAGGAGTGGCACTGCAGTGTCACGCAGGATGTCCCTTCCAAAAAACCCTCCCCAATCAGCACATGATGCAAAGAAAAAGAAAAGAAAAAAGAGGTGCAAGATGGAATTATCCTTGGGCCCTCCCACCCACCCTTATGTTGTATAAACAAAACAGGACATGCACACTTTAACCAACCCATCATTTCAGTGACAGGGTCTGCCACACGACTGTGACTGATATGACGGGTTGGTTTGGACCCCCCCCAAAAAAGAAGCAATTAATCTCTCCTTGCACAAACTGGCTCTACAGAGGCAAGATGTCCACCTCATCTTCACCCTCCGATATATCACCGTGTACATCCCCCTCCTCACAGATTATCAATTCGTCCCCACTGGAATCCACCATCTCAGCTCCCTGTGTACTTTGTGGAGGCAATTGCTGCTGGTCAATGTCTCCGCGGAGGAATTGATTATAATTCATTTTAATGAACATCATCTTCTCCACATTTTCTGGATGTAACCTCGTACGCCGATTGCTGACAAGGTGAGCGGCGGCACTAAACACTCTTTCGGAGTACACACTTGTGGGAGGGCAACTTAGGTAGAATAAAGCCAGTTTGTGCAAGGGCCTCCAAATTGCCTCTTTTTCCTGCCAGTATAAGTACGGACTGTGTGACGTGCCTACTTGGATGCGGTCACTCATATAATCCTCCACCATTCTATCAATGTTGAGAGAATCATATGCAGTGACAGTAGACGACATGTCCGTAATCGTTGTCAGGTCCTTCAGTCCGGACCAGATGTCAGCATCAGCAGTCGCTCCAGACTGCCCTGCATCACCGCCAGCGGGTGGGCTCGGAATTCTGAGCCTTTTCCTCGCACCCCCAGTTGCGGGAGAATGTGAAGGAGGAGATGTTGACAGGTCGCGTTCCGCTTGACTTGACAATTTTGTCACCAGCAGGTCTTTCAACCCCAGCAGACCTGTGTCTGCCGGAAAGAGAGATCCAAGGTAGGCTTTAAATCTAGGATCGAGCACGGTGGCCAAAATGTAGTGCTCTGATTTCAACAGATTGACCACCCGTGAATCCTTGTTAAGCGAATTAAGGGCTGCATCCACAAGTCCCACATGCCTAGCGGAATCGCTCCGTGTTAGCTCCTTCTTCAATGCCTCCAGCTTCTTCTGCAAAAGCCTGATGAGGGGAATGACCTGACTCAGGCTGGCAGTGTCTGAACTGACTTCACGTGTGGCAAGTTCAAAGGGCATCAGAACCTTGCACAACGTTGAAATCATTCTCCACTGCACTTGAGACAGGTGCATTCCATCTCCTATATCGTGCTCAATTGTATAGGCTTGAATGGCCTTTTGCTGCTCCTCCAACCTCTGAAGCATATAGAGGGTTGAATTCCACCTCGTTACCACTTCTTGCTTCAGATGATGGCAGGGCAGGTTCAGTAGTTTTTGGTGGTGCTCCAGTCTTCTGTACGTGGTGCCTGTACGCCGAAAGTGTCCCGCAATTCTTCTGGCCACCGACAGCATCTCTTGCACACCCCTGTCGTTTTTTAAAAAATTCTGCACCACCAAATTCAAGGTATGTGCAAAACATGGGACGTGCTGGAATTTGCCCATATTTAATGCACACACAATATTGCTGGCGTTGTCCGATGCCACAAATCCACAGGAGAGTCCAATTGGGGTAAGCCATTCCGCGATGATCTTCCTCAGTTGCCGTAAGAGGTTTTCAGCTGTGTGCGTATTCTGGAAAGCGGTGATACAAAGCGTAGCCTGCCTAGGAAAGAGTTGGCGTTTGCGAGATGCTGCTACTGGTGCCGCCGCTGCTGTTCTTGCGGCGGGAGTCCATACATCTACCCAGTGGGCTGTCACAGTCATATAGTCCTGACCCTGCCCTGCTCCACTTGTCCACATGTCCGTGGTTAAGTGGACATTGGGTACAACTGCATTTTTTAGGACACTGGTGAGTCTTTTTCTGACGTCCGTGTACATTCTCGGTATCGCCTGCCTAGAGAAGTGGAACCTAGATGGTATTTGGTAACGGGGGCACACTGCCTCAATAAATTGTCTAGTTCCCTGTGAACTAACGGCGGATACCGGACGCACGTCTAACACCAACATAGTTGTCAAGGACTCAGTTATCCGCTTTGCAGTAGGATGACTGCTGTGATATTTCATCTTCCTCGCAAAGGACTGTTGAACAGTCAATTGCTTACTGGAAGTAGTACAAGTGGGCTTACGACTTCCCCTCTGGGATGACCATCGACTCCCAGCGGCAACAACAGCAGCGCCAGCAGCAGTAGGCGTTACACGCAAGGATGCATCGGAGGAATCCCAGGCAGGAGAGGACTCGTCAGACTTGCCAGTGACATGGCCTGCAGGACTATTGGCATTCCTGGGGAAGGAGGAAATTGACACTGAGGGAGTTGGTGGGGTGGTTTGCGTGAGCTTGGTTACAAGAGGAAGGGATTTACTGGTCAGTGGACTGCTTCCGCTGTCACCCAAAGTTTTTGAACTTGTCACTGACTTATTATGAATGCGCTGCAGGTGACGTATAAGGGAGGATGTTCCGAGGTGGTTAACGTCCTTACCCCTACTTATTACAGCTTGACAAAGGGAACACACGGCTTGACACCTGTTGTCCGCATTTCTGGTGAAATACCTCCACACCGAAGAGCTGATTTTTTTGGTATTTTCACCTGGCATGTCAACGGCCATATTCCTCCCACGGACAACAGGTGTCTCCCCGGGTGCCTGACTTAAACAAACCACCTCACCATCAGAATCCTTCTGGTCAATTTCCTCCCCAGCGCCAGCAACACCCATATCCTCCTCATCCTGGTGTACTTCAACACTGACATCTTCAATCTGACTATCAGGAACTGGACTGCGGGTGCTCCTTCCAGCACTTGCAGGGGGCATGCAAATAGTGGAAGGCGCATGCTCTTCACGTCCAGTGTTGGGAAGGTCAGGCATCGCAAACGACACAATTGGACTCTCCTTGTGGATTTGGGATTTCAAAGAACGCACAGTTCTTTGCGGTGCTTTTGCCAGCTTGAGTCTTTTCAGTTTTCTAGCGAGAGGCTGAGTGCTTCCATCCTCATGTGAAGCTGAACCACTAGCCATGAACATAGGCCAGGGCCTCAGCCGTTCCTTGCCACTCCGTGTGGTAAATGGCATATTGGCAAGTTTACGCTTCTCCTCCGACAATTTTATTTTAGGTTTTGGAGTCCTTTTTTTTCTGATATTTGGTGTTTTGGATTTGACATGCTCTGTACTATGACATTGGGCATCGGCCTTGGCAGACGACGTTGCTGGCATTTCATCGTCTCGGCCATGACTAGTGGCAGCAGCTTCAGCACGAGGTGGAAGTGGATCTTGATCTTTCCCTAATTTTGGAACCTCAACTTTTTTGTTCTCCATATTTTATAGGCAGAACTAAAAGGCACCTCAGGTAAACAATGGAGATGGATGGATTGGATACTAGTATACAATTATGGACGGACTGCCACGGTTAGGTGGTATAAAAAAACCACGGTTAGGTGGTATATATTGTAATACAATTATGGATGGACGGACTGCCTGCCGAGTGCCGACACAGAGGTAGCCACAGCCGTGAACTACCGCACTGTACACTGGTTGATAAAGAGATAGTAGTATACTCGTAACAACTAGTATGACACTATGACGGTATAAAGAATGAAAAAAAAACCACGGTTAGGTGGTATATATTATAATAATACAATTATGGATGGACGGACTGCCTGCCGAGTTCCGACACAGAGGTAGCCACAGCCGTGAACTACCGCACTGTACACTGGTTGATAAAGAGATAGTAGTATACTCGTAACAACTAGTATGACTGACTATGACGGTATAAAGAATGAAAAAAAAACCACGGTTAGGTGGTATATATTGTAATACAATTATGGATGGACGGACTGCCTGCCGAGTTCCGACACAGAGGTAGCCACAGCCGTGAACTACCGCACTGTACACTGTAAAAGAATGTGGTGACTTGCGCCCTTCTAGCTGCTGCTTAGATCCACTCACAAGAGCACCAAACTCGTTGAAAACATATATACAAAACAATGGAGAGCGGTCCTTGAGCGCTGCTAGATGGTCCAGACAGTTCCTGATGACCTGTATATTATTGATATAGGTGGAAGAATACGATCAATCAACCAGTGAACACAATATTGTAATCACTGTTTGGGAACCCTTGAACTCACCGTAACTCAGTGAGATGCGTTCACGTAAAGGTTTCTTTGATTGGTCGTTATATATCCTCCACCAATAGCCACATATAAGCACACATGAAACGACACTCACCTGGGCGTAAGAGCCCTATATGCACGAAAAGGTTTCTTTTATCCACTTGTTTTCAGGCAGGCAGACGTGACCAGAAAGTTCATAAAAACAATTTATTCATCCAAAAAAGAATAATCCATAAAAATGTACAAGTAAAAATAATTCCTCCTGATTAAGCTGGGAGGTGTTTTGTTCCACTCTAAACCCCAAAGGTATATGGAAGACTTTTTTAAGAAGAGAAACACTCCTCACCGTACCGTTTCCAGGACACGAGTAGGATGGGGTGATCTCTCTTAGATGTTTAGCGGAAAAAGCTTCCAGCCGATAGGGTGAGTTGGAATGGACACCAGCAACCAGGGGATCTCCAGAACACCAACGCGTTTCGGAATGTCTTCCTTCCTCAGGGTGTCACCCTGAGGAAGGAAGACATTCCGAAACGCGTTGGTGTTCTGGAGATCCCCTGGTTGCTGGTGTCCATTCCAACTCACCCTATCGGCTGGAAGCTTTTTCCGCTAAACATCTAAGAGAGATCACCCCATCCTACTCGTGTCCTGGAAACGGTACGGTGAGGAGTGTTTCTCTTCTTAAAAAAGTCTTCCATATACCTTTGGGGTTTAGAGTGGAACAAAACACCTCCCAGCTTAATCAGGAGGAATTATTTTTACTTGTACATTTTTATGGATTATTCTTTTTTGGATGAATAAATTGTTTTTATGAACTTTCTGGTCACGTCTGCCTGCCTGAAAACAAGTGGATAAAAGAAACCTTTTCGTGCATATAGGGCTCTTACGCCCAGGTGAGTGTCGTTTCATGTGTGCTTATATGTGGCTATTGGTGGAGGATATATAACGACCAATCAAAGAAACCTTTACGTGAACGCATCTCACTGAGTTACGGTGAGTTCAAGGGTTCCCAAACAGTGATTACAATATTGTGTTCACTGGTTGATTGATCGTATTCTTCCACCTATATCAATAATATACAGGTCATCAGGAACTGTCTGGACCATCTAGCAGCGCTCAAGGACCGCTCTCCATTGTTTTGTACGCACTGTACACTGGTTGATAAAGAGATAGTAGTATACTCGTAACAACTAGTATGACTGACTATGACGGTATAAAGAATGAAAAAAAAACCACGGTTAGGTGGTATATATTATAATACAATTATGGATGGACGGACTGCCTGCCGACTGCCGACACAGAGGTAGCCACAGCCGTGAACTACCGCACTGTACACTGGTTGATAAAGAGATAGTAGTATACTCGTAACAACTAGTATGACACTATGACGGTATAAAGAATGAAAAAAAAACCACGGTTAGGTGGTATATATTATAATACAATTATGGATGGACGGACTGCCTGCCGACTGCCGACACAGAGGTAGCCACAGCCGTGAACTACCGCACTGTACACTGGTTGATAAAGAGATAGTAGTATACTCGTAACAACTAGTATGACACTATGACGGTATAAAGAATGAAAAAAAAACCACGGTTAGGTGGTATATATTATAATACAATTATGGATGGACGGACTGCCTGCCGAGTGCCGACACAGAGGTAGCCACAGCCGTGAACTACTGCACTGTACACTGGTTGATAAAGAGATAGTAGTATACTCGTAACAACTAGTATGACTGACTATGACGGTATAAAGAATGAAAAAAAAACCACGGTTAGGTGGTATATATTATAATACAATTATGGATGGACGGACTGCCTGCCGACTGCCGACACAGAGGTAGCCACAGCCGTGAACTACCGCACTGTACACTGGTTGATAAAGAGATAGTAGTATACTCGTAACAACTAGTATGACACTATGACGGTATAAAGAATGAAAAAAAAACCACGGTTAGGTGGTATATATTATAATACAATTATGGATGGACGGACTGCCTGCCGACTGCCGACACAGAGGTAGCCACAGCCGTGAACTACCGCACTGTACACTGGTTGATAAAGAGATAGTAGTATACTCGTAACAACTAGTATGACACTATGACGGTATAAAGAATGAAAAAAAAACCACGGTTAGGTGGTATATATTATAATAATACAATTATGGATGGACGGACTGCCTGCCGACTGCCGACACAGAGGTAGCCACAGCCGTGAACTACCGCACTGTACACTGGTTGATAAAGAGATAGTAGTATACTCGTAACAACTAGTATGACTATGACGACGGTATAAAGAAAGAAAAAAAAATACCACGGTTAGGTGGTATATAATTATACAATTATGGATGGACGGACTGCCTGCCGAGTGCCGACTGCCGACACAGAGGTAGCCACAGCCGTGAACTACCGCACTGTACTGTGTCTGCTGCTAATATAGACTGGTTGATAAAGAGATAGTATACAACAATATACTACTATACTGGTGGTCAGGCACTGGTCACCACTAGTCACACTGGCAGTGGCACTCCTGCAGCAAAAGTGTGCACTGTTTAATTTTAAATTAATATAATATTATGTACTCCTGGCTCCTGCTATAACAACCTGCAGTGCTCCCCAGTCTCCCCCACAATTATTATAAGCTTTTATACATTGATGTGCAGCACACTGGGCTGAGCTGAGTGCACACAGACTGAGTCACACTGTGTGACTGCTGTGTATCGTTTTTTTCAGGCAGAGAACGGATATAGCAGAGAACGGATATATTAAATAAAAGTTAACTTAACAACAACTGCACTGGTCACTGTGGTAAACTCTGTCTGCACAATCTCTCTCTCTCTCTCTCTCTTCTAATCTATTCTAATGGAGAGGACGCCAGCCACGTCCTCTCCCTATCAATCTCAATGCACGTGTGAAAATGGCGGCGACGCGCGGCTCCTTATATAGAATCCGAGTCTCGCGAGAATCCGACAGCGTCATGATGACGTTCGGGCGCGCTCGGGTTAACCGAGCAAGGCGGGAAGATCCGAGTCGCTCGGACCCGTGAAAAAAAAAGTGAAGTTCGTGCGGGTTCGGATTCAAAGAAACCGAACCCGCTCATCTCTAATAATTAGGCGCAAAAAGCAATATAAACAGCAGCTACTGGGTTAACATTAAGTTACTGTGTTATTCCTGGGTTTATAGCGCTGGGGTGGGTGCTGGCATACTCTCTCTCTGTCTCTCCAAAGGGCCTTGTGGGGGAACTGTCTTCAGAGAGGGCATTCTGTGTGTGTGTGGTGTGTCGGTACGCTTGTGTCGACATGTCTGATGAGGAAGGCTATGTGGAAGCAGAGCGGGAGCAAATGAATGTGGTGTCTCTGCCGACGGCGCCGACACCTGATTGGATGGATATGTGGAAGGTTTTAAATTATAATGTTAATTCCTTGCATAAAAAGTTAGAAAAAGCTGAAGCCTCGGGACAGTCAGGGTCCCAACCCGTGCCTGATCCTATGTCGCAGAGGCCGTCATGGTCTCAGAAGCGCCCACTATCCCAAATTGTTGACACAGATACCGACATGGATTCTGACTCCAGTGTCAATTACGATGATGCAAAGTTACAACCAAAATTGGCTAAATCCATCGGTTATATGATTATAGCAATAAAGGATGTGTTGCACATCACAGAGGAAACCCCAGTCCCTGACAAGAGGGTGCATATGTATGGGGAAAAGAAGCCGGAGGTAACCTTTCCCCCCTCACACGAGCTAAATGAGTTATGTGAAAAGGCTTGGGAATCTCCAGATAAAAAACTGCAGATTTCCAAAAGGATTCTTATGGCGTATCCTTTCCTGCCAATGGAAAGGTTACGCTGGGAATCCTCCCCTAGGGTGGACAAAGCTTTAACACGCTTATCCAAGAAGGTAGCCCTGCCGTCACAGGATACGGCTGCCCTCAAAGATGCTGCGGATCGCAAACAGAAGGTTACCCTGAAGTCCATTTATACACATTCAGGTACCTTACTGAGGCCGGCAATCACGTCGGCCTGGGTGTGTAGTGCTGTAGCAGCATGGACGGATACCTTATCTGAGGAAATTGATACCTTAGACAAGGATACTGTATTGTTGACCCTGGGGCATATTAAAGACGCTGTCCTATATATGAGAGATGCTCAAAGAGACATTAGTCTACTGGGTTCTAGAATAAATGCTATGTCGATTTCTGCCAGAAGGGTCCTGTGGACTCGGCAATGGACAGGTGATGCCGACTCAAAAAGGCATATGGAGGTTTTACCTTACAAGGGTGAGGAATTGTTTGGGGAGGGTCTCTCGGACCTGGTCTCCACAGCTACAGCTGGAAAGTCAAATTTTTTGCCTTTTATTCCCTCACAGCCTAAGAGAGCACCGTATTATCAAATGCAGTCCTTTCGATCACAAAGAAACAAGAAAGTCCGAGGTGCGTCCTTTCTTGCCAGAGGCAGGGGCAGAGGTAAGAAGCTGCACAACACAGCTAGTTCCCAGGAACAGAGTCCTACCCGGCCTCTACAAAATCCACCACATGACGCTGGGGCTCCTCAGGCGGAGCTAGGCCCGGTGGGGTCACGTCGTCGAAATTTCAGCCACAAGTGGGTTCACTCCCAGGTGGATCCCTGGGTGATAGAAATTGTGTCTCAGGGATACAAGCTGGAATTCGAAGAGATGCCTCCTCACCGATACCTCAGATCGGCCCTACCAGCTTCCCCCCACGAGAGGGAAATAGTGTTAACTGCAATTCACAAATTGTATCTTCAACAGGTGGTGGTCAAGGTTCCCCTCCTTCAACAGGGAAGGGGTTATCATTCGACCATGTTTGTAGTCCCGAAAACGGACGATTCGGTCAGACCCATATTGAATTTAAAATCCCTGAACATATACCTGAAAAGGTTCAAGTTCAAGAGGGAATCGCTGAGAGCGGTCATCGCAAGCCTAGAAGGGGGGATTTTATGGTGTCTCTGGACATAAAGGATGCATACCTTCATGTCCCCATTTATCCACCTCATCAGGCGTACCTCAGATTTGTGGTACAGGATTGTCATTACCAATTTCAGACGTTGCCGTTTGGTTTCTCCACGGCACCGAGAATATTTACCAACGTAATAGCGGAAATGATGGTACTCCTGCGGAAGCAAGGGGTCACCTTTATCCTGTACTTGGACGATCTCCTCATAAAAGCGAGATCAAGAGAGCAGTTGCTGAACAGCGTCGCACTTTCTCTGGAAGTGTTACGGCAACACGGCTGGATACTGAATATTCCAAAGTCGCAGTTGGTTCCTACGACTCGTCTGCCTTTCCTGGGCATGATTCTAGACACAGACCAGAAAAGGGTTTATCTCCCGATAGATGAAGCTCAGGAACTCATGACACTGGTCAGGAACCTATTAAAACCAAAACAGGTGTCAGTACATCACTGCACCCGAGTCCTGGGAAAGATGGTGGCATCATACGAGGCCATTCCCTTCGGCAGGTTCCATGCGACGACCTTTCAATGGGACTTACTGGACAAGTGGTCCGGATCACATCTTCAGATGCATCAGTTAATCACCCTATCCCCCAGGGCCAGGGTGTCACTCCTGTGGTGGCTGCAGAGCGCTCACCTTCTCGAGGGCCGCAGATTCGGCATTCAGGACTGGGTCCTGGTGACCACGGACGCAAGCCTCCGAGGTTGGGGAGCAGTCACACAGGGAAGAAATTTCCAAGGTCTGTGGTCAAGTCAAGAGACTTGCCTTCACATCAACATCCTGGAACTAATGGCCATATACAACGCCCTACGTCAAGCGGAGACCCTGCTTCGCGACGAACCGGTTCTGATTCAGTCAGACAACATCACCGCAGTGGCTCATGTAAACCGACAAGGCGGTTGGCGGAAGCCACCAGAATTCTTCGCTGGGTGGAGAATCACGTAAGCGCACTGTCAGCAGTGTTCATCCCGGGAGTGGACAACTGGGAAGCAGACTTCCTCAGCAGACACGACCTCCACCCGGGAGAGTGGGGACTTCATCAGGAAGTCTTCGCACAGATTACAAGTCGGTGGGAACTGCCACAAGTGGACATGATGGCATCCCGCCTCAACAAAAAGCTACAGAGGTATTGCGCCAGGTCAAGAGACCCTCAGGCGATAGCTGTGGACGCCCTGGTGACACCGTGGGTGTTCCAGTCGGTCTATGTATTTCCTCCTCTTCCTCTCATACCCAAGGTGCTGAGGATAATAAGAAAAAGAGGAGTGAGAACAATCCTCATTGTTCCAGATTGGCCACGAAGGACTTGGTATCCAGATCTGCAAGAAATGATCACAGAGGACCCGTGGCCTCTTCCTCTAAGACAGGACTTGTTGCAACAGGGGCCCTGTCTGTTCCAAGACTTACCGCGGCTGCGTTTGACGGCATGGCGGTTGAACGCCTGATCCTAGCAGAGAAAGGCATTCTGGATGAGGTCATTCCTACGCTGATAAAGGCTAGGAAGGACGTGACAGCTCAACATTATCACCGTATATGGCGAAAATATGTTGCTTGATGTGAGGCCAGGAATGCTCCTACGGAGGATTTCCAGCTGGGACGTTTCCTTCACTTCCTACAGTCTGGAGTGAATTTGGGCCTAAAATTGGGTTCCATTAAGGTCCAGATTTTGGCCCTATCCATTTTCTTTCAAAAGGAGTTGGCTTCTCTACCTGAAGTTCAGACGTTTGTAAAGGGAGTGCTGCATATTCAGCCTCCCTTTGTGCCTCCAGTGGCACCTTGGGATCTTAACGTGGTGTTAAGTTTCCTGAAATCCCACTGGTTTGAACCACTTAAAACAGTGGAGTTGAAATATCTCACGTGGAAGGTGGTCATGCTATTAGCCTTGGCTTTGGCTAGGCGTGTGTCAGAGTTGGCGGCTTTGTCACATAAAAGCCCTTATCTGGTTTTTCATGTGGATAGAGCAGAATTGCGGACCCGTCCACAATTCCTGCCGAAAGTGGTTTCATCTTTTCATATAAACCAACCTATTGTGATGCCTGTGGCTACTACTGACTTGGAGGATTCCGAGTTGCTTGATGTGGTCAGGGCTTTGAAGGTTTATGTAGCCAGAACGGCTAGGGTCAGGAAAACAGAGTCGTTGTTTATCCTGTATGCATCCAACAAGCTTGGTGCTCCAGCAAACTATTGCGCGCTGGATCTGTAACACGATTCAGCAGGCTCATTCTGCGGCTGGATTGCCGCTGCCAAAATCAGTTAAGGCCCATTCCACTAGGAAGGTGGGCTCTTCTTGGGCGGCTGCCCGAGGGGTCTCGGCATTACAACTTTGCCAAGCGGCTGCTTGGTCAGGTTCAAACACTTTTGCAAAGTTCTACAAGTTTGATACCCTGGCTGAGGAGGACCTCTTGTTTGCTCAGTCGGTGCTGCAGAGTCATCCGCACTCTCCCGCCCGTTTGGGAGCTTTGGTATAATCCCCATGGTCCTTACGGAGTCCCCAGCATCCACTAGGACATTAGAGAAAATAAGATTTTACTTACCGGTAAATCTATTTCTCGCAGTCCGTAGTGGATGCTGGGCGCCCGTCCTAAGTGCGGACTTCTTCTGCAATGCTTGTATATAGTTATTGCTTCAATAAGGGTTATGTTATGGTTGCATCAGGGTTTGACCTGATCTCTGTTGTTTGTCATACTGTTAACTGGTTGTTTTCACATGTTATACGGTATGATTGGTGTGGCTGGTATAAATCTTGCCCTGGATTACCAAAATCCTTTCCTTGTACTGTCAGCTCTTCTGGGCACAGTTTCTCTAACTGAGGTCTGGAGGAGGGGCATAGAGGGAGGAGCCAGTGCACACCAGAACCTAAATTCTTTCTTAAAGTGCCCATGTCTCCTGCGGAGCCCGTCTATCCCACATGGTCCTTACGGAGTCCCCAGCATCCACTACGGACTACGAGAAATAGATTTACCGGTAAGTAAAATCTTATTTTCTTTTCATATAGCAATAACAATAAGGCTTGACATTTGGGTCGTATTTAAAAATACCTTACACTTGTTGTTCTTTTGATGGCATCATATAAAACTTAGTTTTCTGTGATGCCCTTGGAATGTATTTTGTACAATAGGTGATTAATTCTAGAAATGACTTAAACTGTTGTAAGGTGCGTTATAGAGATAATTTTAAAATAAACCTCCCTCCTTTACTGTTATGTGCCAAGCATCAGCAGTGATGCAATGTTAATGTATGTTCACCTAACATCTTTCAGAGGTATCATTTATGCATTGTTACATTTTAAAGTTACAATCTTGATTTTATACCATGTAAATGTAATTGTATCATGAGGGCAGACTTTTATCTTAGCGGTATGGACTATAACTACAGTTCTGCCCACTTCTCATACCTAGTTTACCTCATCACTTGGCCCCACCTCTTGTAATAGATACCCAAACACTTCCTGATTCTTTGACATTTCATTACACACTGTAACTAGAACAGTAACGAGCTGTACATTAAAGAAAATATTTTCTTACATCTGTTACATGTTCCTAATTATTTACCTATGAACTGTTACTTTTTCTGACACAGATATTAATTTTACTGTGGAGATCTTTTTAATGCAAATACATGTTATATTTTTAGTTTTATGACAGCCCTTTGCTATTGGCTGGGGCAATATTCATTTGGCCACAACACATTTCATTATACTTATCCAAAACTTTATATTAAGAGAATACTATTTTACACACACAAATAAAACACAGAGAGTGAGCCAGCACTCTCCCAACTCTGAACAGGGGTTAGCTGGAGTTTAATGATAAACCATTAGAACTTACATAATACATTATATTACACACTTTCATTGAAGTCTACAAGTCATTTGTAGCCACTGATTTAATACCTATTTACCAATGTAATTTACAGACTATATATTTTGCTATTCTGTGGCACAAAATTACAGAAAAGTGCAAACACATTGATTACAATTTATGTATAAACTCTTTACACAATTTGATAAGCATGCAGTTCCAGAGACAAAAGCAGCCTGAAACTGCGACTTTGACAAAAGCAGCCTGAAACTGAGACTTTTGGACCCCAAATAAGTTTTACCTAATAACGGACCAGACCAGCCCACATGGGAAGGCAAAGAGAAGTAAATAATAGATTACTTCACCAGCTGGTTTTATGTTTGCATTTCCATGCCACCTGAGTCCAATTGTCCATCACTAAGCAGGATCCAGAAAACTCATAACCCTTTTTGGATTCTATTCCTAGGTTTAAATTATTCTTAATTTCCTTATATATCTAATGAACTTCATAAATTGTTGTTTAACATCAGGGAGTTCTGTAACTGTTGTTATGTTAACAGTTCTGAATTTTTTATATCATGCAGTGGTTCAGCGCAACTCTGAGCGCGCTGGATTAGGTCCGTCAGCAGCTACACCAGGTGTGACAGTATCTTATGTGCACACTGGATATAGTCTGCAGGGACCAAATCCTTAAGTCATTTATACACTGGAGGTGCAGATGCCAAACTTGAGACCATACATAAATTTTTCTTAGGAGACATTCCTGGTCTCTTGACATTAAATGCTGTACAATTTTTAGTCTACCAATGTATTAGTCTGGGGCATGCACATCTTCAGGTATAATTAGTAGGTCTTTTATTTTTTTAACACTGGTAACCATTCTCTGATTAACTTTTTATATTTAACAGATTTCCTAACATTTGGTTCTTTACAGGGCTTACATTTATAGGACCAAGGTGTTTGTCTAATTGGACATATTGTATCATTTGGTGGGTTACAATGTCTACAATTTGGACATGCCCAGTAAATTATACCTTTTGGTTTTCTTGGGACCTTTACATCTAATTATTCCCTGTTCAGATATGTCTGCATCTTCAAAATCATCCTTATTAATTAGAGCCATTTGTTCTTGAGTTTGTCCTAACTCTTCTAACTCTTTCTCATACTGAAGTAATTTACCTGTTTTAATCCACAAATCAAGACTCTGTTCCAGATTATTATCCATCACATATCTCCCATAGGTTACTGTGATCTGTTTCAACTTATCCGGGTCCAGTGTGTCATCAATGGACAACCCTGCCCGTTGAAACAACCGCTTCATACCCTTCAAGCATTGCTCACCATGTACACTTTTCATAATGTCCATGGCACTCCGAGGTGCTTCATCCGAAGGGTACCTATTTATATTTCCCCTACTAATGGCCAGTTAGTATTTTGAATCCGGGAAATATCAGTAACCTGGATCTAACGGATCCCCTGAGATATAACTGTGAGGAAAATTGCCTGGAACAGAGGTGATCTGTAACCAATCTTTACCTATGTTACTATCTTTTGGAATGAAATTACATTTCATCAATATGAGCACATCATCTGGGTTTTCTTTATTTTCCCAAACCCCTTCTTCTGCGGTGTACACTATGGCTTTTAAAATATATGGATATCCTTCTTCTAACTTATATATGATAACTATGCAGACACAATCCTGACAGGACATCTAACTTGCATTTGCTGCACGCACCTGTTCAAGTTTCCCTGTACTGTCCTTTGTAGTTTTGTCTCCCTGTACTGTCCTTTGTACGGCGCTGCGAAACACTTGTGACGCCCTATAAATAAAATGTAATAATAATAAAAAAAATGATTTCCGTTCCTCTTTTTTTTTCTTTTTCTCAACTCAGTATGCTATCATTTTTAAAGCGACAGGAAGTACGTTATTCAAGTACTAGCAGCATATACAAGTTAGATGTTTTCTTGGCAATGATATTCTACCGTAGCCATAACTTAGACCCTTATGTTATGTACAATATACTGTTCTGAGTTTGCCAATTCAGATAATACATCTGTCCAATCCCTTCCAATGTCTCTCACTCTGTTATTTGAGGTCCACACACCAAGTTCACGGGTCCCAGAAGTTGCTACCGCCAGCAAGGGCAGCTGCAGCAACGTCCAGTTTAACAACCCGTCAGTTGATTATATGTGGACACACTCTAAATACTCAGAATCCATTTACTCCCACATTCATTCATTCATTCTTACACCTTTATAACACATATAAGCAAGAGAATAGATGGAAAATGAAAAAATCAACCTGATTACTGACTGACCGTTGTGCACGATCCCCGATACCTGTCTGGCAATGGAACAGATGGATAGTTAAAGGAATGACAGTCTGTAGATAAAATATCTCTACATACCATGCGCATGGTTTTTGTGAGTCTCAGTCCAGTAACCATCCACCCAGCCGTCCACTGTTCAACAGCTGATGAGGATCTCGGTGGAAACCTCCAAATTGATAAAGGTAGCCCCAGGACAGGGCACCCCTTGCTGATCCAAGCTCAAGCACACACTCAACTGGTCAGGATCAGGTTCATTCATGGCTGCAGCCAGTGACCAGAAAACAAAGTAACCTTTGTAATAACTAGCCACGTGTGTATGATAAGAAATAACAGAGCAAGTTTTATTTCCTGGAAACAGCATATTATAAAGGAATACATATTTGCATACAGTGTCATAATTTCCTTACACAAAGGTTAATCCTATTGGTTAATGATCGCTTTATCTCTATTGGTTAACATACTTTTTAATCCTATTGGTTAATAAACTCCTATCTTTTACGTAACATGTTTACCAATGTCTAAAATTCCTATATGTGCTCTTTAAGTAGAATATCTGGGGATTTTTGCTAAGTTCGTAACCTACATATGTCTGGTTATGTTTTCACACCTGCTATACCGCAAACTGATAAATACCCCTTGAAGCTTATATGTCTAGCTGCTGACATAATATTTCTGCTAGGAAATTACCTTAAAATATATCTTAGCTAAAGGTCATAACTTCACAATATGGGTTCAAACAAATTACAATGTCTGGTACTTTTTCCTGTATCAGCACTAAGCTAAAACAATTAGAAACAGATTATCAGATGTCAATTAAAAATGGAGTCTTATGAACAAATATGGCTTCCATCTTTATCAGTAGTGAACTAATCAACTAACAGTGTGACAGCAACTTATAAAAGCATACAGACATGGCCAAGAGGTTCAGATGTTGTTCAAAACAAAGACCAGAGTGTAAAA
The DNA here is from genome assembly GCF_028390025.1 of Pseudophryne corroboree. Classification (NCBI taxonomy): domain Eukaryota; kingdom Metazoa; phylum Chordata; class Amphibia; order Anura; family Myobatrachidae; genus Pseudophryne; species Pseudophryne corroboree. The sequence continues at coordinate 163,746,579 of NC_086454.1, read as the reverse complement.
CAAATGTGATTTAAGTGCCTTTGACTGTGGAATGTTTGTTGGTGCCAAACAGGATGATTGGGCTGTCTCAGGCAATGCTGATCTCCTGCTATTTAATAAACAACAGTCTCTAGCGTTTACAAAAAAGATTGCACAATACAATAGACATCCAGTGAGCGGAAGTTCTGTATGCAAAAAGTGACAGTAACTTAAAGATCCATGCATTACAATATTGGTATAAGAGCACCTCTGAACACACAGCACTTCAAACCTTGCATAGACTACAACAGCAGAGGATCTAGGGATGGCCATCAATGATCAATGATTACAAATCATCAATGGTTGGTGGCCGATGTCAAATAGTTTTGCCATCTACGGCAGAGAACAAATAGTTCTCCACCATTGATGGTAGAGACACACGGATAGTTGTTTTCTCTCTTCCTGCTTAATGCCAGGTATGGAGCCTAGCTCCTCTTTCCGATGCACCCGTGAAACTCCACACCTCAGTCTTTGATTGGCCAGTGGATTGCTAATACATAGCACATGGATGACCATCATGGTTGAAACCATCCATGGTTTACCTGTGAATGGTTTTATACCATCGAGGTTAACCACCGATGATTAACTCACAGATGGTTATCCCTCAGAGGACTACATAAGGTTCCCTTCCTCTCAGATAAGAACATAAACCTGAGGCTGCAGTGGGTACAATGCAATACTGAAATTAGTAAAACATTGCATGTCTGACAAATTTAAATTTCTGCTGTGACATACTGCAATGTTATAGTCAGAATCTGGTGTAAATACCGTGAATCCATGTGTTAGGACAATACTGATAGAGGTAATGAAACTCACTCAAGAGCTTTACAAAGTCTTCACCTATAACAGCAGTTGCACCCAGAAGGGGTGGAATGGGAATTTTAAGTGACCCTGGAAAAAAAATCTTAAAGGGCCTATTGTAAAAGGATCCAAATAAATTCTAGCCGGCCCCAGGACATAATTAGGTGAAATTAGTGCACTATTATCTCTAGTCATATTAGTAACAGGCAAGGGTGTGGTACACTTTGTTTACATGAGAATGTTGACATTGTCATAATGTCAACAGGCATCATGTTGACATGCTTGGCGTGTCAACACTGACCATCATGTTGACAATGATGAAATATCAACATGATTGGAATGTTGACAAAACATCTCAGGTAGGTCTAGTGATGACTTGCTTGATATGGCTCTAGTGGTGTCTTCTGGGTCAGCGGATCCTGCGTTACTTCTGGCAGTAAGTACAGTATGACTAACCATCACCCTAGTGCCTAACCCTAACCTCACCGCTCGCAGTCTAGCTCTAACCTCCCCTACTATAGCCCAACCCTAACCTTCTGCTGCCGGTCCCTGCAGAATAAAATTAGGATTGAGCGCTAGTTTTTGTGGCACCTGTAAATAAGAAAAACATTAATGTGTTTAAAAACAAATGTTTACAGCTCCCTTTGGAGCATATGGGTGGACTTCCAGAATAACTCAGTCCGGGTGATGTAATTGCTTTCCCTAACTGTCCCTACCTTGGAGGATTCCTCAGCCTTTGGTGTTAAGGTAGGCTTTCCACGGATCTCAAGTTTGTGTTGCCACTGCAACATGAGTGATAGCGGGCAGCGGGATGATGACATCTCCGGACGGGCGCCGGAATTGTAATGAAGGCTCTGGAAGGGTTTCTTGGATGATACCACCTATAACCAATGCTTTTCGTGCTTGACCGCACTTTTTCAAGGATAACATTTGAATGTAGAGGCTCTTTTATTTATAATAAAAACTTTATTGTATTAACAGGTAAAAACCGGAACTTCTGGCTGGAAGTGCCCTAAAATTAGGTGTAACCATGTGCTTTTTTGATCCCTATAATATTTATAGTTTAAAATATGAAAATGAAGGTGCCACGTTCTGAAGTTTGATAATAGGGTGAAAGATAAGGTGTGAAGTATAAAAGTGTTATGGATGAGGGGGCGTGGCCTAGAGGCTGATCTAGCTGGCAGCACCCTGCATGAGCTCCCATGCTAATGGGAGTTTTCACTGCTCTACCTAGCCTCTTCCCACCCGCTTTTTATGTTACGTGCCCAGATCTGAGGCAGTAATTAGTTTGTCTGGTGGTGAGTTAGTGCTGCGGACTGCGGCCTACTCGCTGCCTACAAGCCGGGGCCTCAATTTGTGGACGTCCCCCCCCCGCCGCGTGGTGTGCTCTCCTGGAACGCCTGACGGACATACCTGCACCTTGCCCCCGCCACAGACTTGCTCCGTCTGCACTGCAGGCGCTGTACGAGCGGAGGGAGAGACGAGAGACCCGGCTGGAGCCGGGCCGGGAGCCCCGGACTCCGGGCGGTGGCCATCTTTGATCGCGGGTGATGGAGGAGGATGCGGCGGTGATCCGACGGCGGTGTCCCTCGGTGGTCAGGTGAGCCTCACCCACCGCCCCAGCCTACATGAGCCGTTCTCCCCTCCTCTCCTCTCCTTACGACCTCCTGTCAGAGTGCTCTCTTGCCTGCTGCAGACAGGCCGCCGGGCCCGCGGCGGCCCTCTGTCCATGTGCAGCTGTCCTCTGGGGTTGCAGCCCCGTACTCTGGAAAGCTCCTCCTGATGCCCCATTATCCCCAACACACCCTGCACGGCCCCTCTCCGCCCCCTGGGGCGAGAACCGTTCTCATAAGGGCCCATCAGGCACGGCCCACGGTTACACTCGGCCCTGCACACTGCCTATACTGGGCACTGTAATGGCCTTACCCGGGACTGCACATGCGTGATTCGCTGGTGTCCTTGCGGTTCGCCCTGTGTTAGGCCGGGAGGCCTCCTAGGAGTGCTACACAGATCTCCTCCCCGCCAGGTGAATCCCACTCGGGGTGCCTACTCTGGATCCTTTTCCCCCCTATAGAGGCCCTCTGCCTCCCTCGTTGCACCCCTCCACTAATTGACGCCCCCCCTTCAGTGCTCCCCGTAGCTTTGCCACAAGCTGCCAGCGTTGCTGCTCCGCGCAGTGATGCAACGCCTTGTGCTCTCGTCCTCAATTATTCTTTTTGAGGCCACCTGATGACCACCTGAGACCAGGCCGCGGGGAGTGACCGCTCCTTAGGAGCCATGCTGTTCTATGTATCTTCTTGATTCTGACACATCTTGAGCTTATTGCAAACACCCTCCTTGCTGACTCCCCGGAGTATGGGGCATACCTCGAAATCCTCTAGACGGAGCAAAAACAACAACCGATCTCAAAAAATCACGAGATCTCAAGCAGACCTGAGACCTTTCCTTCATCCAACGACATCCCCACAGATGGAGAGCCGTTCCTCACCCCGTCCCCCGACGTCTCCCTCTGCCTCCTCGATCTCAAATCTGGCTGATGACATGGCTGACCCTGTAACGGCGAGCGGCCGTGACCTCCGGGAAATTCTGACCTTCATGAGGTCCCTCCCTACTAAGCAAGACCTTCAAGACACCATTAGGAATGAGCTCGCCTCCATTAAAAGTGAAATCTCACACCTGTCTGATCGCTTAGTGAATCTGGAGGTAGACCAAGAGTCCAATGTCTACTGAATGTCCTTGTTGAGAGACTCCATCTTTGCTCAATCCAAGAAAATCCGTGCCTTACAGTCTAGAACACAGGTTCTCAAACTCGGTCCTCAGGACCCCACACGGTGCATGTTTTTCAGGTCTCCTCACAGAATTACAAGTGAAATAATTAGCTCCACCTGTGGACCTTTTAAAATGTGTCAGTGAGTAATTAATACACCTGTGCACTTGCCGGGTTACCTGCAAAACATGCACTGTGTGGGGTCCCGAGGACCGAGTTTGAGAACCACTGGTCTAGAACGACGGATATCAACAACAGATGCAGACGGAATAATATCCGCATCCGTGGTCTCCCAGAGGACATTCCGCAATCTGGGTTAGTGGATGCCCTGACCAAGATATTTAACGAACTCTTGAATAAAGACTCAGACAACATTATCACTTTTAACAGAGCCCACAGAGCCCTCAGACCAAGAGGCCTCACCACCGACAGGCCCCGAGACGTCATTAGCCGGCTCCAGTATTTCTCCCAGAAAGAGGAAATTATGTCCAAAGCCCGTCAACTGGCCAAAATTGATTTCAACGGCTCCGATATAAGCCTCTATCGAGATCTTTCCTGGCACACGCTCCAGCAACGGAAATCCTTGAAACCCCTAACAGACGAACTGCAGAAACTTCAGCTGTGGTATCGATGGGGTTTCCCTTTTAACCTTCAGGACTGTTCCTCTGGAAAATGGTTCACCCTGTCCTCTCATGCAGACCTCTCCTCGTTCTGATATAGGTCTACCTCCGTTAGACATTCCAGATTGGGAGTTCCCTCTCCCTGATGTCCCTCTCCCTAAAAGGGCTCCTAGCCTACAACCATGGCATGAGGTTCATGGCGCCAAGAAGAGAATCCAGCCGACCGCTTCCCCCTCCAAGTCTGCTTTGCTATGAGGACTCTTGTGTTTGGTGTTATTGTTTTTGCTTTTTTCAAGGGACTCATACTACTACTGTAGTGTTGGAGGGTATTTCTTCTTCTACAAGAGTACTTGCATATGCTTTTTGTTAAATCCCTGACTGTTGAGGGATGTTGTTACTAACTAGCTAATTTGTTTACTTGGGCTGGCCGGTTGGTGGTGGTGGTTGTAGATTATTCTGCTGCCCTTGCTGCCCGCCGTCTAGTCCTCTTATTGCAGGATTTTTTCCTTTCTTTTTGTGTCAGTTTCGGGCATATTTTTTCACCATGGATCCTTTTGCGGTTCACTCCCGTTCCCCCATTGAACCCGCCCTTGGCTCAATGCCGGTAGGGAGGCTGAAAGTAATACGGTTCAGTCTCTCTCCTGCTTTTTCTGATGTTATTACATTGTTGTTGTATTTCCTTTTTCTTTGTCTTTTTTTCCATGCCTACTCTTCTTTCTCCCCCTTTTCTCTCCCTCCACTTTCAGTTTAATGGAAATTCGCTCTATTTCACTCCACCATGAGCACCCCGGGGAAGATTAAAGTGTTGTCCCTTAACGTGCGTGGTCTCAACACACTGGAGAAGAGATCTAGCCTTTTACGTTTACTGAGGTCTGAAAGGGCAGATGTTGCGTTAGTACAGGAGACCCATTTTAAGGTTGGAATTCGTAATCCCTCTCTTACTGGTCGCTACTTCCCCACAGCATACTACAGCAATACCCCAGGTAGCAAATCCAAGGGAGTGGCTATTATTTTCTCCAAGGATTTACGCATTTCTGACGTATCCACACATAGGGTGGTACCGGGTAGGCTCCATCTCTTGACCTGTAAACTCTTTGAGCAATTGTTCACTTTTGCAGTAACGTATGCCCCAAACCAGGCCCAATTATCTTTTTTCAATTCCCATCTCCCGAGATTAGACTCTCTGTCCCAAGGTATTACTGTTTTAGGTGGGGACTTCAATTGGACATTGGACTCCAGTACTGACACATCATCCCAAACCTCTAGATTTGTTGCATCTAAATATCGCCATGTCAAACGCATACATCAATCCCTCGGGACGTGACTACTCCTTTTTCTCATACGTCCAACAGGATGCTGGGGACGACATCAAGACCATGGGGTATAGACGGGATCCGCAGGAGACATGAGCACTCCAAAGACTTTTCATTGGGTGTGAACTGGCTCCTCCCTCTATGCCCCTCCTCCAGACCTCAGTTTTAGAAATGTGCCCAGGTCGACTGGATGCACTCTGAGGAGCTCTACTGAGTTTCTCTGAAAAGACTTATGTTAGGTTTTTTTATTTTCAGGGAGATCTGCTGGCATCCAGGCGGCTACCGCAGGTAAGTCAACATTTTTGCCCTCTGCGCCTGCACCGGCAAAAAAGACCTATCACCCGCAAATGCAGTCCTTTCGGCCCAATAAATACAAAAAGGCGAGAGGTTCCCCCTTCTTTGCAGGTAGGGGAAGAGGAAGAGGAAAGAAGCCCACATCGGCTCCAGGTTCCCAAGAGCAGAAGTCTACCCCTAATTCTGCCAAATCCCCAGCATGACGCTGGAACTCCCTTGCGGGAGGCCGCTCGGGTGGGGGCACGTCATAAACTCTTCAGCCAGGATTGGATTCTGTCTGGCCTGGATCCCTGGGTGTTACAAATAGTATCCCAGGGATACAAACTAGAGTTTCAAGATGTTCCCCCATGCCGATTTTTCAAATCAACCTTGCCAGCTTCTCCGCCAGAGAGAGAAACAGTAACAGCGGCAATACAAAAATTATGTCAAGACCAGGTTATAGTCCTGGTACGTTTGTCACAACAAGGGCGGGGTTTTTATTCAAGCCTCTTTGTTGTTCTGAAGCCGGACGGCTCGGTCAGACCGATCCTAAACCTAAAAGATCTGAATTTCTTCCTGAAAAGGTTCAAGTTCAAGATGGAATCACTTAGAGCGGTGATTGCCAGTCTGGAGGAGGGGGACTACTTAGTGTCGGTGGACATAAAGGATGCTTACCTGCATGTTCCCATTTATCCTCCTCACCAGGCTTATCTGAGAGTCGCAGTTCAGGATTGCCATTACCAATTCCAGACATTACCTTTCGGTATCTCCACGGCGCCGAGGGTATTCACCAAGGTGATGGCGGAGATGATGGTCCTCCTTCGTCAGAAAGGAGTCAATATAATCCCTTATCTGGATGACCTCCTGATAAAGGCGAGGTCCAGGGAGCAGTTATTACAAAACATATCCCTCTCCCTGTCAATACTCCAACAACACGGGTGGATCATAAATTACCCAAAGTCACAGTTGGAGCCGACGACAAGGTTGTCTTTCCTCTGGATGATTCTGGACACAGAAGTTCAGAGAGTATTTCTTCTGCTGGAAAAGGCTCTGGAAATCCAGAAAATGGTAAAACAGATTTGAAACCATCAAGTGTGTCGATCCATCAGTGCATTCGGTTGTTGGGGAAGATGGTGGCGGCCTATGAGGCCATACAGTTTGGCAGGTTCCATGCCAGAGTATTCCAGTGGGACCTGTTGGACAAGTGGTTGGGGTCACACCTACACATGCACAGAAAGATAATCATGTCGTCAAAAACCAGGATTTCGCTTCTGTGGTGGTTGCACAGCTCTCACCTGCTATAGGGACGCAGGTTCGGGATTCAGGACTGGGTCCTGGTAACCACGGATGCAAGTCTCCGAGGCTGGGGAGCAGTCTCTCAGGGAGAAAACTTCCAGGGATGTTGGTCACAACAGGAAGCCTGCCTTCACATAAACGTTCTGGAGCTAAGAGCCATTTACAACGGTCTTCAACAAGCGGTACATCTTCTTCAAGACCGTCCCGTGCAGATCCAGGCGGACAATGTAACAGCAGTCACATACATAAACAGGCAGGGCGGAACGAAAAGCAGAGCGGCAATGGCAGAGGCGACAAAAATCCTCCGCTGGGCAGAAAAACATCTACAAGCTCTGTTGGCAATATTCATTCCGGGAGTAGACAACTGGGAAGCAGACTTCCTCAGCAGACACGATCTCCATCCAGGAGAGTGGGGCCTCCACCAAGAAGTCTTCGCAGAGGTGACAAGTCTTTGGGGAGTTCCTCAAATAGACATGATGGCGTCTCGTCTCAACAAGAAGATTCAGAGATACTGTTCCAAGTCGAGAGACCCTCAAGCAGTAGCAGTGGATGCACTGGTGACCCAGTGGGTGTTTCCGTCAGTGTATGTTTTCCCTCCACTTCCGCTGATCCCAAAAGTACTCAGGATCATAAGAAAGACATGGGTTCGAGCAATCTTCATTGCCCCAGACTGGCCAAGGAGGGCTTGGTACCCAAATCTTCAGCAGTTACTCATAGGAGATCCTCGGCCTCTTCCTCCTCGGGAGGACCTGCTGCAGCAGGGGCCGTGTGTGTACCAAGACTTACCGCGGCTACGTTTGACGGCATGGCTGTTGAGCGCCGTATCTTAGCCAGGAAGGGAATTCCTAAGGAGGTCATCCGACACCCTTATTCAGGCCAGAAAAGGAGTAACGTCAAAACATTACCACCGTATTTGGAGAAAATATGTGTCTTGGTGTGAATCCAAGAAAGCTCCTACGGAAGAGTTTCACTTAGGACGTTTTCTCCATTTTTTGCAGGATGGTGTGGAGACGGGCCTACGATTGGGATCAATCAAGGTCCAGATTTCAGCCTTGTCAGTGTTCTTCCAAAAACAATTGGCCTCTCTTCCAGATGTTCAGACCTTTGTGAAAGGGGTTCTGCACATCCAGCCTCCATTTGTGCCTCCAGTGGCACCATGGGACCTTAACGTGGTATTGCAGTTCCTTCAATCGGATTGGTTTGAGCCTCTACAAAAGATAGAGTTGAAGTTTCTCACTTGGAAAGTGGTGATGCTTTTGGCATTGGCATCCGCAAGGCGGGTGTCGGAATTGGGGGCCTTGTCTCACAAGAGCCCTTACCTGATTTTCCATGAAGATAGGGCAGAGTTGCGAACTCGCCAACATTTTCTTCCAAAGGTGGTTTCTGCTTTTCACATAAACCAACCTATTGTGGTGCCAGTAGTTACTGACACATTCACTGATTCAAAGTCTCTAGATGTGGTTAGAGCTTTGAAAATCTATGTTGCTAGAACAGCTCGAATACGGAAAACAGAGGCTCTGTTTGTCCTGTATGATCACAACAAGATTGGCTATCCTGCTTCCAAGCAGACTATTGCACGTTGGATTAGAAATACGATTCAGCAAGCTCATACTACGGCTGGAATGCAGTTACCGGCGTCGGTAAAGGCCCACTCCACTAAGAAGGTGGGCTCATCCTGGGCGGCTGCCTGGGGGGTTTCGGCATTACAACTTTGCCGAGCAGCTACTTGGTCAGGGTCAAACACATTTGCTAAGTTCTACAAGTTTGACACCTTGGCCGATGAGGACCTAAAGTTTGGTCAATCGGTGCTGCAGGGTCATCCGCACTCTTCCGCCCATACTGGAGCTTTGGTATAGACCCCATGGTTTTCATGTCGTCCCGAGCATCCTCTAGGACGTATGAGAAAATGGGATTTTGCTAACCTACCGGTAAATCCTTTTCTCCTAGTCCGTAGAGGATGCTGGGCGCCCGTCCCAGTGCGTAGTTTACCTGCAAGTTTAGTTATTACAGTTACACAAGTTGTGTTATCTTGGTTTGAGCATGTTGCTGCAATTAGGTCATGCCTGTTGGCGTGTGTTATGTTGAATGCCATGTGTGCGGCATGGTTGAGGGTGTGAGTTGGTAGATATCTCACCACAAGTTAAGTAATTCCTTTCCTCGAAATGTCAGTCTTTCTGGGCACAGTTCCTACAACTGAGGTCTGGAGGAGGGGCATAGAGGGAGGGGCCAGTTCACACCCAATGAAAAGCCTTTGGAGTGCCCATGTCTCCTGCGGATCCCGTCTATACCCCATGGTCTTGATGTGATCCCCAGCATCCTCTACGGACTAGGAGAAAAGGATTTACCGGTAGGTTATCAAAATCCTATTTATTCACACCCCCACCGGGTTTATTCCCATATAGATTACTTGTTCCTTAGCCATAGACACCTCTCGCTTCTCATAGATGCCACTAATAGCTCTATCACCTGGTCAGACCACGCTCCGGTGACATTGACTTTAGATCTCCCTCACGGTCCCCATAAACAATGGACCTGGAGACTCAATGAGTCTCTTCTCTATGACACACTTTGTAAAGATGCCTTAGATAAGACTATAGACGATTATATTGCCATGAATGTCACAGGCGATGTCTCCCACCTAACTGTGTGGGAAGCACATAAGTGTGTACTCGGAGGCAAGCTGATCCAACTAGGCACTTATAAGAAGAAACAAAGGCAGTCTCTGATCTCAGGTCTTCTACTTAGGATTCACGCCCTCAAGACCTCTCACAAGGCATCATTGTCGGATAGGACCCTCGTAGAATTGACGGAAGCCCGCTCACGGCTGAATAAACTCCTGTCTGATAATATAATTCTCTCCATCCATAAATGTAAACGGGAATATTATCAGTGGGGCAATAAACCTGGCCGAGTCCTGGCTCAGGCTATACGTGCTCAACACTCGGCTTCGTTTATTAGCTCTGTGAAAGATGCCAAAGGAATCCCCACATTTAAATCGCCTGAGATTGGCACTTGCTTTGCACAGTTTTACGCCTTGCTCTACAACTTAGAGAGTGTCCCCTCAGATGCAGACTCCCACCTTTCACTTCAAAAAATAAGGGACTATCTGCGGTCCATAGATTATCCCGTTCTCCCGCCCTCGAAACTTAGCTTGCTGGAAGCCCCTTTCACTGCCCAAGAACTGGATCAGGCAATTTCCTCTATGCCGTCGGGAAAAAGCCCTGGCCCTGACTGTTTCACTATTGCATACTACAAGGTGTTTAAGGATAGACTGATTCCCCTACTCCTTAGAGCATTTAACTCAATTTCATCTGGCTCTCATTTTTCCCGTGACTCTCTGGAGGCCCATGTTTCGGTGACACCGAAGCAGGGCAAAGACCCTTCGGTTTGCTCCAGTTATAGGCCCATTTCCCTCCTGAATGTGGATCTTAAGATCTACGTGAAGATTCTGGCCAATAGATTAAAGATTTTAAAATGTGAGATCCAGGCGCAACATTTAAATTTGAAAGTAAAGGTAAGAAAAGACAGAATATGAAGAAATATCAGACTGAATGATTGAATTAAATTATAGCACATTTATTTCCCAAAAAATTAATTAAAAATCTGTATGAGCACAATAAATGGGACAGTTTATATCTAGAATCTTTCTCCAGTACCAGTCCCTATATATAAAATAATCCACACAGTCACAGCCTGATCGGCTAAAAATGTGGGAGCTGCACCGAAAGTCAATCACCCGAGTGAACGCTGACCGCTCACACCCCCGGACCGCGAAACCGGAAGCCAGAGTGGTGCGTTCCACAGCCCACCAGCAGTGCAGGACGTAGGAGCACTGAGGCTCTGGGAGGCGGCGGCTGGCCAAACAACCAAGGAGGGAGCCCGGACAGAGACGGGGAGCCGACAGACGGAGCAAAAGGGCAGAAGGTACACCTGTATTGCGCACCGCTATCAGGAAATAGAAACAGTACATATTGCTATCCGGAATAATTCTGTCAGCCTACACCAGTTCACTTAGGGTGTGTATGGTCCTATTTTGTCACCAAAACAATATATGAGACCTTAGTGTGATGTTCTATAGCACACCTTTTATATATAAAAAGCACGGTTTTTAAAATACCGGAAGCCCTTGCGGCAAAGGAAATCAGGTCTCAGGACATTTTTAGCCGATCAGGCTGTGACTGTGTGGATTATTTTATATATAGGGACTGGTACTGGAGAAAGATTCTAGATATAAACTGTCCCATTTATTGTGCTCATACAGATTTTTAATTAATTTTTTGGGAAATAAATGTGCTATAATTTAATTCAATCATTCAGTCTGATATTTCTTCATATTCTGTCTTTTCTTACCTTTACTTTCAAATTTAAATGTTGCGCCTGGATCTCACATTTTAAAATCTCATAACCATTAAGGGTAACGGTTTGTCCTACGGCTGCAAATTTAAATCCTAAACCCCATTTCCTAAAGGAGTTTGCGCAGACAATATCTCCTTTATCTTCAATAGATTAAAGACACTGATCCCTCTCTTAGTTCACAATGACCAGGTTGGTTTTGTTATGGGCCGAGAGGCTAAAGACAATACAACCAAAATTCTTAATCATATCCACTTAGCTTTCCACAGTTCTACTCCCACTATTCTACTCTCTACTGATGCCGAAAAGGCATTTGTTAGGGTCAGTTGGAAATTTATGAAATCTATTTTAGAGCACATTGGCTTAGGTCCCAACGCACTTACTTGGATACTGGCCCTCTATGACTCTCCGACTGCAAAGGTTCACGTAAATGGCACCCTATCTGATCCATTCACCATAAGCAACGGCACTAGGCAAGGCTGTCCATTATCTCAGATGATCTTTGTGCTCTGTATTGAAGCGCTGGCTAGAGCTATACGGGCTAATCATGACATCAGGGGTTTTGCCGTGGGAGACGGAGAGTACAAATTAGCACTGTTTGCCGATGACCTCTTAGCCATAGTATCCCACCCCACTGACTCCTTGCCACACCTAATGAATGAACTCGACCTCTTTGGGCAACTTTCCAACTTCAAAATTAATTATTCTAAATCTAGCGCTCTTAATATTTCCACCCCTGCAGAGTCCGTAGTGGACCTTAAACGTTCATTCCCCTTCTCATGGCAATCCTCACATAACGTACCTCGGTGTTAAGCTGTCCGCTAGTGAGTCCCAGTTGTTCCTGTTAAATTATTTGCCTCTCTTGCAAACGATTCGGAAGGACTACTCTAGATGGAATATGAAATATCTATCCTGGTTTGGGAGGATAAATATAGTTAAGATGAATACCCTTCCTAAATTATTGTATGTAATGCAGGCCCTCCCGATACGCATACCAGAGTCCTGGTTCCGATCTATCTCGCGATTGATCCAGCAGTTTATCTGGCAATGGAGGAGACCTAGACTTAAACGCTCCCACTTGACTAAATCAATCGAGAATGGCGGCCTCAAACTTCCTCATATAAAACATTATTACCATGCCGTTCTTCTAAGTATAATTATAGACTGGACAAGAAGTCGCGAGCTTAAACAATGGGTGGTACTGGAGGGCCTGTACGTGCAGCAATTCCCGGAAATATTCCCTTGGCTCCCCTCTTTTCCTAGGTTACTCCTCCCCCATCCCACTATTACTCCCACGCTAGCCGCCTGGAAAACACTACGGGGATCTTCCCTACATCTCATCTAAATTCGGCCCCTTCACATCCTTTCTGGCCAACCCTGATTTTACACCGGGTGTTAACCCCGCCCACTTTTCACGATGGGCTATTACAGGATTGTTCAGGGTCGGCCAGATGGTGTCAACGACTGGAGTCAAACAGTTCGCAGACTTGAGGGTGAAGTGGGACATACTCCACAGGACTTTTGGAAGTTCCTACAAATAAAGCACTTCTTGACAACTGACGCTAGACTTCGCAGCGCCGCCAGGGAGTTGACCCTATTTGAGAAGCTTTGCGTTGCTACCCTTGACCCGACCCACACTATTTCCACACTATATAAAATTGTCTGCCATTCCCAACCTGTCGTTACCCCGCCCTTTGCTGTGGCCTGGGAGAGGGATTTGGGCATTTCCTTATCGCCTAGAAACTGGGAAAAAAATTCTTAAAAACTCACTTGAGCTCTGTCAGTGTCCAGATCCGGGAGACAATACAAAGTTGTGACAAGATGGTATAGACACCCCTCCCTCCTTCATGCTATGTATCCCTCCTCGCCAGCTCACTGCTGGCATTGCTCCTCCACAACTGGCTCCCTCCTACATATTTGGTGGACTTGCTCTATGATCCAACCATTTTGGCGAGAGGTTATGCTCATTTCTCAGGCCATTCTTAAGATTCAGATTCCCTCTGACCCTACATTTTGGCTTATTAATCACTCCAATATTCCAGTGTCCCAATACAAACACTCATTACTGCGTTATTTAAGTAATGCAGCACGTGCTGTAATTCCAGCCATGTGGAGGTCCCACCTCCCCCCTACACGTTGTGCATGGTTCGCTAAACTAGATTACTTTATGAGAATGGAAGACTTGTTTCTGTCATCAATAGACAAGTCTAGTGAATTCGACTCTACTTGGCTCCCTTGGCTAGAGTACAAGGCCTCCCAGGCCTACTTAGCCACTCCCTTGGATAGCAGTTCATATCCCTGTAGCTCTGTTTGTATATCTCAATAAGTGGTACCTCTTACATTCTCTTGTCCCCTCTCTCTTCTTCTTCCTTCCCACTTTTCCTTGCTTCTTTCCTCGATGCCTAATGGCTACCCTACTCTCGTCCTCTTTTAGTTTTTATATTTCTTTTGGTAAAGAATACATTTTATTGTTGACGTACATTGCAGCCCTCTAGCAGGCACAACATGGCCTCCCTGCGATATTGCATTATAGTATCTCCTGCTCCTTAGATGCTGTGCTCTATCCGCCAGCCCACTCGGTTGATGCTGCCTTTGAGGGTTCTTTACTTCTCTGCTGGCTTGCTATCCTTACACTAAGCATTTGTACATTCAGATTTGTGACTACATACTTTATTTGTATCAGTGTTTCTATATTTGAACGTGTTTGTTCTTTTTTGTTCATGTCTTTGAAAATCTTTAATAAAAACTGATTGTACAAAAAAAAAGTATTATGGATAATTAAGATGTTATATATAATGAGAAAAAAAATTCTATAGTGTTATAAAAATGCGTTTAATTCAATTTCGATGTTATGGCCTGAAGGTTGTAAAGTTTTTAATTCAAATATCCATCTACTTTCGTTCTTCGATTCAGATACAATATCTCCCCCTTGCCAATTTCTCTTTATTCTTTGTATTGGTATACATTTTATGGCCTAATTCAAGGTTGATTGCAAAAGAAAAATCTTCCTTTAATTAGGCCCTTAGGGGGTAATTCCAAGTTGATCGCAGCAGGAAATTTCTTAGCAGTTGGGCAAAACCATGTGCACTGCAGGGGGTATATATAACATGTGCAGAGAGAGTTAGATTTGGGTGTGGTGAGTACAATCTGCAATCTAAATTGCAGTGTAAAAATAAAGCAGCCAGTATTATTTACCCTGCACAGAAACAAAATAACCCACCCAAATCTAACTCTCTCTCTGCAAATGTTATATCTGCCCCCCCCCCCTGCAGTGCACATGGTTTTGCCCAACTGCTAAAAAATTTCCTGCTGCGATCAACTTGGAATTACCCCCTTAGTCTCATCTTGTGAGACTCAGACAAAAGTTTTGGACTGCACTGCAATTACAGGTAGCCAGGCTACAGTAGAGGGTCCATGTGCACAAGGGACCATGGCTTCATGAAAGTGGGCATGACTTAGGGGGTGATTCAGACCTGATCGCTGGGCTGCTAAATTTGTTGTGCTGCATTCAGATAGTCACCACCCAAGGCGAGTGTATATTCGCCATGCAAGTGTGCGATCGCATGTGTACGCCAAACTGCAAAAAAACCCTAAGCCAGTGGACAGCTGCAAATCTGTTCGCACCTGACTCACCATTGAATAATTTTTCCAGTGTGTGCAGTCTGTGCGCAGCCCAGGACTTACTCCTCCAGTACGATGAGAACAGACTGATCGGGTCCGGAGCTGACATCACATACCGTTCCTGAAAATGCTTCGGAATGCCTGCATTCTCTCGGATACTTCCAGTAAACGGTCAGTTACCACCCACAAATTACCTCTTCCTGTCAATCACCTTTGCGAACGCCCGTGCGATCGTAATTATAGCACCAGCCTGTTGTTGTCCAGCGATGACTGTTGTTGTTTGCCGACACACGTGCGCATTCCGGTGCATATGCTTGCGCAGTCTATTGCTGATCGCCCGCTGTGCAAAAACACACAACAGTGATCAGGTCTGAATCATCCCCTTAGTGTCCCAACCCACGTTTCCATCACCCCGGGGGTCCGGGAGTTGTGGGCTGCCCCCGGAGACTGCTGTGGCTGCAGTGCCAGCTCCAACACTGTGACAGGAGCCAGGTGCCGTAACAATGGGGCTGATGGAGCTGCAGCTCCAGGCCCACCTATCCAAATAGGCCCACTGCATTTGCACACTGTTGTGCTTCAGTACACAAGAAAAAAAAATACTTTCACTGCAGTCTCTCAAATGCAGTCCGAGCCCCCCCCCCCTCCCCTCAGCTGCAACACCGCCCACCCCTCCAATAGGCAAAGTCCGCTGCTGTTACCTATAATAGCGGCACACAGAAGGTAGCCATCCCTGCGCTGCAACACACAAGGGCTCGGCACCTCCTCCACAGCACATCATCATCAGAGAGGTGCCGCCCCCAGGCGCGTCCTGGCCGCGGCTCCGTGTACCCAGGACTATCCGCCCCAGGCACTGGTATCAGCTTCGTGAAAGTGTCCCTGCAGCAGCAAGGTGTCTGATCACCTGACTAAGGTGAGGAGTCAGACTGCCTTGCTGCTGATGATAGTATGATATGCAGGGCAATAGGACAGGCTGAGGCACTATTTAACATATATATTTATTTTTCCTTTTTTTAAATGGATTTATTTATTTATATATGCAAAGACTAATGATATATAATACTGGCTGGGTGCAGCTGGCAAGACCATTCTAACAAGATACATTTAATGGCTGCAGTCCAAAGGCTTTCAGTTGTTTACTACTACTGATCCTTTAAATGAGTAGTAGTAAACAACTGAAACGTTGGAAGCAGCATTCTGTGTCTACAGTCTATTTTTGAAGCCCTTGGAGTGCTGCCATTAGACATTATTTTCTGTGTATGTTTTTGTATAGATATAGGGGAGAGTATGTTTTTATAGAGATATATATAGATATAGGGGAGGGGGGGTTAGACACCCACAGGGAGGGTTAGTGTTGGCTGTGTGTGTGTGTGTGTGTGGAAAACCTTTTCAGTCTTTTAGTGTCACTGTCTGTTTGGATGTTGCAGGTGGCACAGTCTGAATTTAGGAGATAGCCTGCAGTATTATTAATAAAAGCGCAATATTTGTATGATATATGAGGGGCAGGTACAAGATTAAAATTTTCATCAGGACTATGAAGTGATTGTAACTCATCTCTAGATATACTATAATTTACGTTTAATTATATTACAGATGTAGCTATGCTCATCGTTACTGTGAGGCGTACGGGCATACGCATCACGGCAAGGCGCATATGTGCCGCACTGCGACTAAATGCTGCTGGCGATTTCACCATAGAAGTCTATGACATGGACGTGTCTACGCACGCGCACACCATAGACACTAGTCATGCCTTCACTACCACGATGTGCAATGAAGACTGTTTTAACTCCACTTCCCTTCTATGTACACCCTTTCTGCATCTACACACTGCTACATTCTTGTTTTCCATTGGTCAGTGCCATGCTGTAGCTCTTTATCTGTCAGCCGTTTCCTTCTTTACCTCAGTATCTGATGCAATATCGGTTCCCTTGAGTAAAGATTTGACTTTAGGGAAAAGAAAGAAGTCACACGGTGCTAGGTCTGGTGAGTATGAAGGGCATTCTAGCACTGCAATCTGTTTTCTCAGCCAAAAACTGCTTCACAGAGAGAACTGTGAGGGCTTGTGCGTTTTCTTGATGGAGGATGAAACTATTTATCCACAACTCTGGCCTCTTCTGATTCTTTCCTGAAAAGTTTTTAGAACATTTTGTAGTAATGTTGATTCATTGTTGCGCCCTCTGGTACCCAGTCTGCCAAAATAACACCCTTGATACTGAGAACTGCACCCTCCGAACTTCACCACCCGAGCCTGAATCCGAGTCCGGCTCGGGTTTTCCCGCCTGACTCGGAAACCAGAACGAGGCAAATCGTCATCATCCTGCTGTCGGATTCTCGCGGGTTTTGGATTCCATATAAGGAGCCGCGCGTCGCCGCCATTTTCACTCCAGTCCCGGAGAATGTAACGAAAGGATGTGTCTCTGTCCGAAGTGTCTGTGCGGGAGGGAAAGTTGGGTGGAGATTCCAGTGTTATCTTGTGCTGCTCAGTCCAGTGTAGTGTGATAAAGCTAACTATTTATCTTATAACATTCACTATAAATGGGTAAGAGACTCAGTACGCAATTGGCGTGTGGGGTACCGTAAGGGTACGCACTTAGCGTAGCATACGCTCAGCCGTGATCGAGACGCACATGCGACACGCTCGCTCACAGCTTAATGCGTGGTGTCGAGCACGCTATAGGCGGCCGACTACCGTAATGCTACGCTACCAGCGTAGCGGACGCTCGAGTCCACGAGGAGAACATGAGCGGCGCAGACGCTCACGGGATGACAATTAGTAAACCTTGAATGTAACACACAGAAAGGATACTCTTATACTGTAAACTTTGTACTGAAATACTGTAGCGATGTAACGCTGCTTAACCTTGTTAATGCTAAAGCTGCTTGGGCGTTTGAGACGCTCCTATTACCCTCTGAAATATAATAAACACACGATACCTTGCTAAGGTTCCAACACCTTTACTAACAAGCTTTTCGTTATATCGAAAAGGGGAAACAGTTTACAAGTCATACACTACAAGCTAACATATCATTCTAACAGAATATCTAGACAGAAATATACAATAGCGTCACAATCCTATACTATAACAGAGAGAGAGAGAGAGTATGGCCAATACAAACAGAGAACAAGTTGGTTACAGAGAATTACTTACACACACTGGGAACGATCGCTGCGCAGCTTCTGGTACCAGCTACAAGTTAGTCAAGATGAAAACCGTTTGTGGAGAGTGAGAGAGCTGCCCAGGCTGGCTGATCTTATGTACACTGAGTACAGTACACTACAAAGGGACCTATAATCTCATTGTTCATTGGACACAGGAATGTCTCCTCGCATCATAACAAAAGGTCATAGGTTAGTTTGAACAGGTGGGCTGCGACTATATCAAACTGCTCAGGTGGGAGGGAATCTGAAGATTCCCGCCGCATGGGTAATGAATCGCAAATACAGTAAATGTCCAGAAAATACTAATGGCCATAACTATACGCAGGAACGATTAATCTTTACCTAACCAGCACCGGATTGTTTCTAATAAAATGTTCTTTAGTTAGGTACCAGACACAGCTGCTCAAACCCTGTCTGACCCTTCGTACCATACAAAGAGGAATTCCTCTGTCCCGCGACCATTTACATTAAACAAACTTACAGTCATTATTAAGGGGAACATTATCTATAAAACATACTATTTGGTTTTATTATTTAACGATTGAGTCGCCCGCCAGACGCACACAAACTCTACCGTAAATGCACATACCACGCGCTCGAGCGCATGGCCGAGGAGGCGCCATCACGCGGCTGCGAGTATCAGCACGCACGGGAGAGAATGTGCACGTGCAGCAGGCACGCGCATGGGGTGGATATATGGCAACGTGTAGCATGATATTTTTCTGACTTTGACAGTCCACCCTTTGGCAGTCATCAATTACTGCCACTTCCTAAAACAGTTCAAAAAAAGAAAAATATATGTCATAATGTAAATACCATCTTATGATTGGGTAAAGGGAGGAGAGGAGCAGGTGGGAAAAAGGTATGACCTAGTGAGATAGTAGAAGCATGTGTGTATGAATCCATGTTTGAGGGGTCATGTATCATTGTGCCGTACGTGTTTTAGATCAAGCTTCGAGGTATTGCGAAGAATACATTTGAATTCCTTCTTATCCCGTATCAAGGGTCTGTGGATGGGCTGTCAAACTTTACCGAGCTTTTTTTCGGCTTTTGGTTGTAACAAAATGGGGGAGCACATTTTAGTTGATGATACATGAATGGGGGGATATGTGAGTGCTGATATCTGTGCCTATATTCCCTATTGACTATGTGTGTCATTACCTGAAGGTTGTAGAAATGAAGATAAGAAGCAATTATGGTAAATGCAGTCATAAACTATGTGAGTTTAATATACATTTGCCGATTGAGGTCTTGTCTTGTGTCTTGTCTCGATGTACATGTTGACTGTAGTCTCCTGATGCTTTTGCTATAAATGACGGCAAAAGTTTTTCCATTGTCCAGAAAGTTAGTCACTAAAATATTTGGGCTATCGTAAAATTTAAAGTCACTAGGGAAAATGGGGCTTGTAGCATAGTTCATCAATGGTCTGTACAAAAGAGGTTGTCAAATTCTTCTTCCAAGCGGATGTCTTTGTACCTTGGAGGAAAACAAAGGAGAAACGGGTGAAAGAAACGGACCGTGGAATCACATTTTCATCACAACATTGTCTCTATCGTTGGGTCATACATCAAATTAGTTGTTGTTAGTACAGTGTCTTCGCTCCTTAGACTCATCACCCTGGTATTACTTTTACGCTTCGCTAAAACCCGAACGCATCTAAATATCAGGCCAACCAATATGACGACTCCCAGAATACACAAAAGAAATTTCCCTACATCCATAATAATACCTTGGGCCCATTCTCCTAAGCCCGAGAACCAATTTTGTGGGTTCAACCATGACACCCAACTGGTCAGCTCATTACCCACAGCAGCGAGTGTGAGATTGTGTTTCCTTCGAAACTCCCACTTTAATTGTAAAATGTCATCCATCTTTTGGTCTATGACCTCGGCTGGGTCCTCCGTGCTGTTTGTAATGTACGTGCAGCACTTTATTCCATATTGAGTTGCTAGGGTAACACAATACCCTCCTGTCACAGCTGTGAGGTAATTGAGAATCATCCTATGCTGAACCAGTTCTGTTTTGTAGGCTTGTAACTCTTTCCCAGTGTACCTGAATGTGTCGTCATACATTTCGGTGATATTGTCTAATAAATTTGCAAGCGCAGATATATATTTGTAATTTATCACTCCTCTGGCGGTACGAGTGATATCTAACGCGAGTAGGAATTGAATCCCGGTGGATTCATGGATCAGATCAGAGGCTGAATGCTCTGTCCTCTCTATCAGGTGCCGTTTAACGACGTGCTCGTAATGAGTGTGAGTATAAGGAGCTTGGGCACTGCAGTGAATATCTTTCATTTTGTTATGGGTTACAGTCATTACTTCAGGCAGTACTTTTCCAATATAGCACAATCCCTCTGAGTTTGGGGCAAGCCACTTATACGCCTTCCTCCCGCATATGAAATATGCATCATCGGGGAGAACATATGGGATGGAGTATGACATTATCATGTTACAAATTTTCCATGTGAAATCTCCTAACCCTAATTCTCCCATCTGTTTAGTACACGTATCAGTTTGTACGATCTGTGCACAGTATCCTGGTGATACTTCTCCAACTCACATGGTCCTAGTTCCTAAGGTGTACCTATACCGGAAAAATTTCCTATGGTCGGCTATCTGGCGTATAAGTTCTGCGTCTATGGGCATTCTGTCGGGTCTGTATGAAAAGGTCATGGTTTGATTACTCCATGACACTTCCCAATTTCCTGGCTTTCGGGGATTGGAAATGTTAAAGCATACTAAGGACCTATCCACATGATATTGGTGGAGCTTCAAACTAGGAGGACTAGAGATATTAAACCTCTTGTCCACCGGCCTCCCACCACTTAGCTCAAGTACCTCTCCTACAGTTAAAGGGAATGGTACTAGTCCTGATTTGCTATGGCCTTGAGGTACTTGAGAGCATACCCAACAGTCTGTCTGATTTAACACTTTACCCACTAAGGAGTGATAGTCACTCAATGGATGCCGGTCCATGTGGACATTAAAACTGGACTGACATTTCTTTATGCACCCATCCTCAACTATATTGTCACAATGCCTACAGATGCAGTTCTCTTCAGCTAACAATCCTTCACAATTTCTTCTATTATCAATGCTACCAGATCATTTTCTGATACTCGCCTTTACTCAGTGATTATGTTGCTCTTGGAAATCTACGCCTGCATCCTGGTCATCAGAACCCATTCCCGATCCTTTCTCGACCTCCATGGTACTCTCACCGAAACAGACTGCTCTGGTCAACATCATGGTCAACAGGAAAATCCGGATCACAGTCTCTTGGGGCAAGTCCATTTTAGAGGAGTAAAAGGAGAAAAATAAGAAGGGGGAAAGGAAATAGGAGGGAGGTGGGAACTGGAGAAAATAACAAATGGGAAAAAGAAATCTGGCTCGACAAGCTTCCGGTCTTATTATTCTCAGCGCTCAGGTGTTGTCTCAATCCTACCTGAACAGACACTTTAGTGATACAACCTCTACCATCTGTTCTTTATCACGGGACCTCTCTGGGTCAGTGACCTTTTTACAATGAGACGAATGAACCCAAGTCTCTCTCTCGGCAACCTTCAAAGCAGTTGTGCTGGTCAATAAGACTTGATATGGTCCTTCCCATCTGTCAATAAGGCAACCTGAGCGTAGAAAATTCTGTATCATTACATAATCCCCAGGTTCAATGTCATGACAATTACTGTCTGGCAAATCAGTAATCACCAACTTTAGATTATCATTCTGATTCCTCAATTGCTTACTCATCTTAACCAAGTACTTTACAGTTACTTCATTGTTACATTTCAAATCATCCTGGGGGTTAATCATAACATGGGGTTGTCGACCAAACAGAATTTCAAAAGGAGACAGATTAAGAGGGGACCTGGGGGTGGTTCTGATGCTGTATAATACGATTGGCAAAGCTTCAGGCCATAACAGTCCTGTTTCAGTCATTACCTTGCTCAATTTATTTTTAATAGTGCTGTTAACTCTTTCCACCTTCGCACTCGCCTGGGGGCGGTACGGAGTGTGCAGCTTACTATTAATTCCCATCAACTTACACATTGTTTGAAAGACTTCACCTGTGAAATGGGTACCCCTATCACTTTCAATTATTCTAGGGATACCGTACCTACACACAAATTCCTGCACAATTTTCTTTGCAGTAAACACAGCGGTATTTGTGGCCGCGGGAAATGCTTCGACCCAATTTGAGAACACATCAATACAGACCAATACATACTTAAAATTTCTACAAGGTGGTAATTGTATGAAATCAATCTGTATTACCTGGAAAGGGCCATCTGTCGGAGGGATATGGGATGGCTCTGTCGGTATTGCCTTTCCGATATTCTTCCTCAAGCAGGTGAGACATGTCATTGCTCTTTTACCCGCATGGGAGGAAAATCCTGGGGCGCACCAATAAGCTCTTACTAGCTTACACATTCCTTCTTTGCCTAGATGAGTCAGCCCGTGTGCTGCTTCCGCTAGACTTGGAAGGTATGCTCTGGGTGCCACTGGCTTACCATGTCCATCTGTCCAGAGTCCTGAGGACTCCTGGCCATATCCTTTTGACCTCCAGACTGCCTTTTCCTGTGGGGAACACAAATTTTGCATTTCACACAATTTCTGTGTGTTTACAGTATTAAATACCATCAGTCGTGTACTATCTGTTTGTATGGGGTTACCGGCTGCTGATTTAGTAGCTTCGTCTGCTCGGCTGTTACCAAGTGATACCGGGTCTTGGCTATATGTGTGAGCTTTACACTTGATAACAGCCACTCTGTCGGGTTCCTGTATCGCTGTCAGAAGTCTTTTGATGTGGGCTGCATGCGCTACGGGTGTGCCAGCTGCCGTCATGAAATTTCTGAGGCGCCATAGGGCCCTGAAATCATGGACTACTCCGAAGGCGTACCTAGAATCTGTGTAAATGTTGGCTGATTTGCCCTTAGCCAATTCACATGCTCTGGTTAGGGCAATCAGTTCAGCAACTTGTGCTGAGTGTGGTGGGCCTAGCGGTTCTGCTTCTATGGTACCTTGGTCATCTACGACTGCGTATCCAGTACACAAGTCTACCGAGTCCGTCTGTCTGTGACAACTACCGTCAGTGTAGAAGGTAAAATCTACATCTTCCAGTGGGTTGTCACTGATGTCAGGCCTTGCCGTGAAATTTTGGGTCAAATATTCCATACAATCATGCGTGTCATCCCCTGTATTAAATCCTCCTTCACCATTACCCTCATCCTCCACCCTTTGTGCCTGTCCAGGCACACCTGGGAGATACGTTGCAGGATTTAATGCGCTGCATCTCCTTATGGTGATGTTTACGGGGGCCATCAATGCCAATTCCCATCTTGTAAACCGCGCTGATGAGACGTGTCTGGTTTGGGCAGAATTCAGTAAGGCTGACACTGCATGTGGTGTATGAATTGTGAGGTTGTGTCCTAGCACTACATCTTCGCTTTTTGTGACTAGCAATGCTATTGCTGCAACGCTTCGCAAGCATGTGGGGAGGGATCGCGCTACCGTATCTAGCTGAGCGCTATAGTAGGCTACCGGCCTGCTGGCATCACCATGCTTCTGGGTTAAGACACCTGCTGTTCCGTACAGCTCAAAGGGTTTCCCATAGTCAGGCATACCTAATGCTGGTGCCTGCGTTAGGCACTGTTTAAGTCTCTCAAATGCCATCTCAGATTCGTCTGTGTGCGAAATCCGATCAGGTTTGTTTGAGGAGACCATCTCCTGCAAAGGTAGGGCTAGTATGGAAAAACCTGGGATCCAGTTACGGCAATACCCACACATTCCTAAAAACGTTCTAATCTGTTGCTGGGTTTGTGGCAGGGTCATGTCACGAATTGCTTGAATTCTATCAGCGGTAAGGTGTCTCAGTCCTTGTGTTAGACAGTGTCCCAAATACTTCACACGGGTCTGGCATAATTGTAACTTGTCCTTGGAAACCTTGTGTCCTGTGTCTGAAAGATGAAACAGGAGTTGTTTCGTATCTCTCAGGGACGCTTCCAGTGAATCTGAACACAGCAGTAAATCATCCACATACTGTATCAATATTGATCCACTCTCTGGTTGGAAAGACTGTAAACAATCATGCAGGGCCTGTGAGAAAATACTTGGACTGTCTATGAAACCTTGTGGTAATCGAGTCCAAGTGTACTGAACTCCTCTGTATGTGAATGCGAATAAGTATTGACTGTCAGGGTGCAGAGGTACCGAGAAGAAAGCGGAGCAGAGGTCAATCACAGTGAAAAATTTGGCAGTGGGAGGGATTTGCATAAGGATGACAGCTGGATTTGGCACTACGGGGAATTGACTCTCAACTATTTTGTTGATCCCTCTTAGATCCTGCACTAATCTGTAACCCCTCCCCCCATTCTTTTTAACAGGGAAGATGGGACTATTGGCAGTACTGGACGTTCTTACCAGAATGCCCTGTTGTAGCAAGCGCTCTATTACAGGGAAAACTCCTAACTCCACCTCTGGCTTCAGAGGATATTGTGGGATTTTTGGAGCTATCCTACCATCTTTTACTTGCACAACTACTGGGGCTACGTTTGCCATCAATCCAGTGTCTTGTCCATCCTTGGTCCAAAGTGATTCCGGTATCTGGGAAATAATTTCCTCTACCTCGGACGGACACCTATTTACAACAACAGTGTGTGACATTAATCTTGTTGGGGAGTCTAGCATATCCTGCGCTTCCTGAGCGTGGTTTTCGGGTATGTCCAAGAACACACCTTCAGGAGTACAGTATATGACGCATCCCATTTTGCACAGTAAATCTCTCCCTAGGAGATTAGTCGGAGCCGATGCAGCCAGCAGAAAAGAATGCTTGGTATGCAAAGGCCCTATCGTAATCTCTGCAGGTTTGCTTAAAGGGTAGTGCTGTACTACTCCTGTTACTCCCATGGCTGGAATTGTTTTACCAGTGGTTCTCATGCCCACGGTCGAATTTTTCACTGACTTGGCTGCCCCCGTATCTACAAGGAAATTTAGAGATTTTACCAGCTACATCAATTGTGACCTCGGGTTCACTTCCAAGGCTCGCAATTAGTTTCACTGGCTGCAGATTACAGGTGTGGCCTCGCCCCTATGGTGCGTGGTGGCCTCCCTGCATTGCGCTGGCAGCTATTACCTGTGAAGGGGGTAAATGGGATCTATCAGTGACTTGCCAGTGTCTTTTTGGGGGATACCTATTTGTTTCCCCTGCGTGTGGCTCATAACTCCGTCTCTGCGGTCCTTGATCCCAATTTCGTGTGTCATGTCGTTGTCTAGGGGGTTGATATGATTTTTGTGCATTCTTTGATCTACAGTCTCGTGCAAAATGTCCCTCTTTATGACAGCAATAACAAGTTACCACATTTGACTTACCCACAGGGGTCGGAGATTTATACAGAGGTGGCCTTGTGGTCAGGGCCTGTATACTTACGGCCATTAACTTATCACTTTGTGACTTCCTGTGTCTGGTGATATTCCGATCATGATCAATAGCGGCCTCTCTCAAAGTAGCCACCGACAGACCTCGCCAACATGGTTGGGTGGTCTGTACCCTCGTCCTCAATACTTCCTTTAAACCATCCATTAACACAGATACTGCTACTTCTCTATGATTCACATTTGTCTTAATGTCTTCTATGCCTGTATACTTAGCCATTTCCTGTAGTGCCCGATGAAAATAATCAGTAGCTGTTTCTCCCTCTTTCTGTTTGATGGAGAAAATTTTGTTCCATTTGACAACAGCTGGAAAATACTCTTTTAACTGTAAATTTATTCTCTTTACATTATCTTGGTTGTACACATCCGTAAGGGGTACCTCTTCATCTAATTTACAGTCAGCTAAAAATCTCGCTGAGTCGACATTGGAGGGTAAACATGCCCTCAGCAATATCTGCCAGTCTTTGTTATTGGGCTCCACAGTATTTCCTAGCTCTCTAATGTATTCCTGGCTTGCAACTAGATCTTTCCTAGGATCAGGGAATTCAGACACCATTGATCTTAATTCCATTCGGGAAAAGGGGCAGTGCATGGCGATGTGTCTGAGAGGAGTGACTCCTGAAGTGTCAGTTTTCCCATTTGGCACTGCAATTACCCTAACGGGATTAAATTCAATAACATCATTCTGAGTAGATTCTACAGCATGTGGTGAAATGGTTTCAGCATATTGTATAGTGCCGTACTTACCAGTTGATACGACCTCACCTGTCCCTCCACTAGGGGCCTTTGATACTGCTCTTACTGGTTGGGACGTGCCCACTGTTGTTTCTGCTATGGTGGCTGCTAGAGAGAGTGCCGATATTGTTGTTGGTTCATCCTCTTGGTCACAATCCTGGGGAAAGTTTAAAACAGGGTACAGCTTGCACGGGTTAATATTAGCATCAACAATCTTGGTTACATTAGTCATAACATTTATACAGTTACTAAGTGCATGTTTATCATTCACCAGTGTGCCATTCTCTGCAACCACCTTCTCTCCCGTTATGTATGGTGGTGGTGGCGCGGTGGCTATCAGTTTTCTGATAGGGTTAGATCCACCCGCTTGAGCCAATCCTCTTTGTATTTCACCTTCCTGTTGCCATAACTGTAAATAATCATAATTTTTGATCTGTCTCTTTGCAGATTTAATGAGACATATCCTTCTCTTAGATTCTGTAACACCTTGGGACTAAAACTGCCTACCCGTGGGAACTTTTCCCCATCGTGCACAGTCATTCTATCCCATTCATCGCACAAAACTTCTGTGTGTGAACCGTATTTCTCACACATTACATACCTTGCCGACCCGATTGGTCGGTTTACTAAGTCAACCCGAACCGAGGTTGATCGCCCCCTACCTGAACAACTGGCCCCCATCTTTGCAGGTGTTGCTTTCACTACCTCTGACCTTCAAATCAGGGTCTTCAGCGAACCCTTACAAAAACCAAGATGTCCGGGGTAGGCCGGCAGCAGAAGTTTACCGAGTACTCCACTCACTCGCCCACGTCGACAAATACGCCCACACACTGCCTTAGCGCTGGCGTACTCGACCTAGGGCCCCTGCGACCTGAACCTCTATTTACTGGAACATGTGGGTGTGATCCGCAGAGCACTTAACCCTTTCCAGTAACTACTGGTTGTTGGATAGTTCCCAAGTGACCAGCGAACCTCCCTTAAAATAAAAAAAAATTACACAAATCACGTTAGAATGTACAAATAGCGTTTATGACCCCTCTAGCGTACGCAAATGGTACTGGGTCAAGTTACTAACTAATGCACACAATTACGTGCGGTACAATCGTTCTGCACATAAGCAACTAATCTTATGTGCGGAGAGACCAGTGGAATCGAAAATTGTGGCTGCGAATTCCTTCAGCCTGAGCTTAATGGCCTATATGGGTACCGCACCAACCCTTTCTGGTGTTGTGCTCTTTTACTCTTTATCTATAGCGGACTTCTTAGCCTGCTGTACCTGGACCTCCTGGTCTGTCTGGACCTCCTGGTCTGTGCTACAGTAGACCTCCTGGTCTGCTATACTCTAATGCTCTTTTTTTAAATGTTTAACAAGGGATGCCTCCCAAGCCACCGTGCAGTCATTTACACGTATGTACCTCACGAAAACTCGATGATTTCCTGTGGTTCAACCCCAAAAATTAGAAACTTATATATATGTATACACACTCTTTCACCTCATATACTCTTTACTTTCGTTTCTGCGCAGAAATCCCTTTCATTCAGTATCGCAGGCTAATCCCGAGGAGTTGCAACTAGAGAAGGATCTATTAGCTTAAAATTTTGGACACTGAGATCGATTTGCGCTATTATCGCGTTGCCTCCTTATCGCCTAACTAAAACAATACTATTGTGTGATTTGTATTATGTGGGCGTACCCAGACGCTCCGTTGCGTAATATACGCTCCGTGCGTCGGCCCTTGCATCGCGTACGCTAGTCCCGCCCTTTGTTAGAGACACGTGTACGCAAGCCAGGTATATCCACAGAAATACAATTAACACGTTTATATCAATGTTGATGATCTTTAACTGTAATCATCTACCGAACACCACACCGAACTTCCTTGTATCTTAGGCAAGCCGTGCGCGTGTTTTACAAATTACTCCTTAACGTATTAATATTACTTTTAACTACCAATAGCAACACATCTTTCTCAGCACGTTATCAATTGTGAAATGGCAAACAGGAAAGTGATATGTGAAAATACAGAAATGAAAAGAAATACAGGTGTGTGCGTGTGTACGCAAAACAGAAATAAACAGTTTTAAAAGACAATAGCGTATTGTTCTTACCTCCGGTTCCGGATTCCACCAGCACTCCTTCAACGTAGCGAAACAGACGCTTATCTAGCCAGCACTACTGTATCCCGATACGAAGGGATACTGCCTTCCCGCCCTTGCTGACAGATAAAGTCTGTGTTCGCTAGTGCGGATATGTGGAGGACGGACGAGCCGCCAATTGATAAAGCTAACTATTTATCTTATAACATTCACTATAAATGGGTAAGAGACTCAGTACGCAACTGGCGTGTGGGGTACCGTAAGGGTACGCACTTAGCGTAGCATACGCTCAGCCGTGATCGAGACGCACATGCGACACACTCGCTCACAGCTTAATGCGTGGTGTCGAGCACGCTATAGGCGGCCGACTACCGTAATGCTACGCTACCAGCGTAGCGGACGCTCGAGTCCACGAGGAGAACACGAGCGGCGCAGACGCTCTCACGGGATGACAATCAGTAAACCTTGAATATAACACACAGAAAGGATACTCTTATACTGTAAACTTTGTACTGAAATACTGTAGCGATGTAACGCTGCTTAACCTTGTTAATGCTAAAGCTGCTTGGGCGTTTGAGACGCTCCTATTACCCTCTGCAATATAATAAACACACGATACCTTGCTAAGGTTCCAACACCTTTACTAACAAGCTTTTAGTTATATCGAAAAGGGGAAACAGTTTACAAGTCATACACTACAAGCTAACATATCATTCTAACAGAATATCTAGACAGAAATATACAATAGCGTCACAATCCTATACTATAACAGAGAGAGAGAGAGAGTATGGCCAATACAAACAGAGAACAAGCTGGTTACAGAGAATTACTTACACACACTGGGAACGATCGCTGCGCAGCTTCTAGTACCAGCTACAAGTTAGTCAAGATGAAAACCGTTTGTGGAGAGTGAGAGAGCTGCCCAGGCTGGCTGATCTTATATACACTGAGTACAGTACACTACAAAGGGACCTATAATCTCATTGTTCATTGGACACAGGAATGTCTCCTCGCATCATAACAAAAGGTCATAGGTTAGTTTGAACAGGTGGGCTGCGACTATATCAAACTGCTCAGGTGGGATGGAATCTGAAGATTCCCGCCGCATGGGTAATGAATCGCAAATACAGTAAATGTCCAGAAAATACTAATGGCCATAACTATACGCAGGAGCGATTAATCTTTACCTAACCAGCACCGGATTGTTTCTAATAAAATGTTCTTTAGTTAGGTACCAGACACAGCTGCTCAAACCCTGTCTGACCCTTCGTACCATACAAAGAGGAATTCCTCTGTCCAGCGACCATTTACATTAAACAAACTTACAGTCATTATTAAGGGGAACATTATCTATAAAACATACTATTTGGTTTTATTATTTAATGATTGAGTCGCCTGCCAGACGCACACAAACTCTACCGTAAATGCACATACCACGCGCTCGAGCGCATGGCCGAGGAGGCGCCATCACGCGGCTGCGAGTATCCGCACGCACGGGAGAGAATGTGCACGTGCAGCAGGCACGCGCATGGGGTGGATATATGGCAACGTGTAGCATGATATTTTTCCGACTTTGACAAGTGTCTTATGCTGCATCATTCCAGCCACAGTGGTGGTGTCCTCTGCTGCCATATGTCCAGTGCTGCTGTATAAATCCAGTCCATTGCAGTGGTGCTGTGTTGTCCTGTATCAGTCCAGTGGTTGTGTCCCTGTGCTTCTGTATAAGTCCAGTGGTACTGCCGTATAAGCAGTGATACTGCCGTACAAATCCAGTCCAGAGGTACTGCCGTATATGTCCAGTGATACTGCCGTATATGTCCAGTGGTACTGCCATATAATTCCAGTGATACTGCCGTATATGTCCAGTGGTACTGCCGTATAAATCCAGTGGTACTGGCGTATAAATCCAATCCAGTGATACTGCCATATATGTCCAGTGATACTTCCGTATATGTCCAGTGGTACTGCCATATAATTCCAGTGATACTGCCGTATATGTCCAGTGGTACTGGCGTATAAATCCAGTCCAGTGATACTGCCATATATGTCCAGTGATACTGACACATAAGTCCAGTGGTACTGCCGTATAAATCCAGTGATACTGCCGTATATGTCCAGTGATACTGCCGTATATGTCCAGTGATACTGACACATAAGTCCAGTGGTACTGCCGTATAAATCCAGTGATACTGCCGTATATGTCCAGTGGTAGTGGCGTATAAATCCAGTCCATTGATACTGCCATATATGTCCAGTGATACTGACACATAAGTCCAGTGGTACTGCCGTATAAATCCAGTGATACTGCCGTATATGTCCAGTGATACTGCCGTATATGTCCAGTGATACTGACACATAAGTCCAGTGGTACTGCCGTATAAATCCAGTGATACTGCCGTATATGTCCAGTGGTAGTGGAGTATAAATCCAGTCCAGTGATACTGCCATATATGTCCAGTGATACTGACACATAAGTCCAGTGGTACTGCCGTATAAATCCAGTGAGACTGCCGTATATGTCCAGTGAGACTGCCGTATATGTCCAGTGATACTGACACATAAGTCCAGTGGTACTGCAGTATAAATCCAGTGATACTGCCGTATATGTCCAGTGGTACTGGCGTATAAGTCCAGTGGTACTGGCGTATAAGTCCAGTGGTACTGGCGTATAAGTCCAGTGGTACTGGCGTATAAGTCCAGTGGTACTGGCGTATAAGTCCAGTCAAGTGGTGCTGTCTTGTGCTGCATCAGTCCAGTGGTTGTGTCTTGTGCTGTATATTATTTACTCCAAATAAAAGGGTTATATACTGTATATTACTTATATTATTATCCAATTAATTTTTACAGGGTTTGCCCTGTGTGATGTAGAGGTACGCTCGCCTGTGCTGCATATTATTATAATGGCTCCGAATAAAAGGGTTATTATTATCCAAATTAATTTTACAGGCTTTGCCATGTGTGTGTGTGTGTGTGTGTGTGTGTGTGTGGTTTAGGGGTACGCTCTCCTGTGCCACCAATATTGTACGTGTATTACATATGGGAAAATTCCAGCACGTTCCATGTTGTCTGTGCCGCACACTTGTGTCGCTTATCTTAGTCATACAGCTACCTCATTGCACCTCTTTTACTTCTTTGCATAATGTGCTGTTTGGGGCCTAGTTTTTTTAAGTGCCATCCTGTCTGCAAAAATCATCCAGATCCAAAACCAAAACACGAAAGGGTGGTTTTGGCAAAACCAATCCAGATTCAAAACCCGACCTTGGAACTAGAACCAAAACCAAAGCACAAAACACGAAAAGTGCCCGCCGCACTTCTTTACTTGATACAAATCTGTCCGGCTACATCTTTCCTACATATAGCAGTGTTCTGTAGCAGGACGCATCGCGGCATGCTGCATGCATATGCAACACCCGCCACCCCAATTGTGGTGAATGCATAGTGGGACCGTGCATATGAACGTGACACGCTATGACATCATGTACCACATTATCTTCCACATCCTCTCAATCGTCACAATCTTTTGTACCACTTAAACACATGTACACATGACATACAATCTGCCCCGTAAGTGTTGGTTAGCATACAGAAATATTTGTTGGACTTTTTCTATTTAATTTAACTAAAGCATTTAAGTTAACACGTTCCTCTACTAACCATT
Organism: Pseudophryne corroboree; assembly: GCF_028390025.1. NCBI lineage: Eukaryota > Metazoa > Chordata > Amphibia > Anura > Myobatrachidae > Pseudophryne > Pseudophryne corroboree. The sequence continues at coordinate 163,714,431 of NC_086454.1, read as the reverse complement.
TTTTTATGGTGCACGGGAAAAACACAATTTGTTAGAACAGTGTGTGACCGCAAACTATCTGTGTGAGAGGGGTGAAGCTTCTGTTACAGCACTGTATAAACACAAATTGTTGCATTTTATTAATAAACCATAGTTTATTTTTTTTAAATGTATTTTCTTCAGTGGTCAATAATGTAACAGGTGGTGCATGCTTCATCTGAGCAAAGAGGGGTGGGATAATGAGGTGGAAGGTAGGTGAGTAGCAGGTGTGGTATTAAAGGTCGACAGTGTCTAGGTCAACCACTATTGGTCGACAGTAACTAGGTCGACAGGGATGCTAGGTTGACAGGGTCTCTAGATCGACATGTTCTAGGTCAAAAGGTCGACATGAGTTTTTTATGTTTTTTTGGTGTCGTTTTCTCTGTACAGTGACCGGGAACCCCAATTAGTGCACCATTTCCCCTCGCATGGCGAGCTAACTTCAGGCAAGGTGCCTCGCTCCGCTACCGCTGCGCTCAGCACAGGTTACCATTCCCAATCGTAGTCTGCGTGGATTGTTAAGTATAAAAAAGTTGAAAAAATGTTAAAAAGTGGAAAAACTCATGTCGACCTTTTGACCTGTCGACCAAGAACATGTCGACCTAGAGACCCTGTCGACCTAGTGACCCTGTTGACCTAGTTACTGTCGCCCAATAGTGGACGACCTAGACATTGTCGACCTAGTTACTGTCGACCTAGAGACCGGATCCCGTGAGTAGCTATGCTGCCCTTGGTGCTAGCCACACCCCACTGCACAAACCACACACCCACATCACTGGCCACACCCTTATATCAGTAGTCACGCACTCACCATGCCGGTCACATCCCCTAAGGCGGTACACAATAGGCCCTTCATAAAATTCAGCTCCAGGCCCATGAGGACCTTAATCTGGCACTGATCATAGTACCTTGCCGCAGCTTTACAATCCCCACTCTCCCCTCTCACCTTTATATGGAGCCTTCAACAGCTTCCTCCGCCTCCTCTATGCAGCTTGACCTTCCGGTGTACACCCGACCCTCTGGTTGGGTCAGAGGAGCATGTGTCAGGGCTCAGCACATTGCCCTGTGATCCCTGGGTGTCTCTCACCATAGAGGAGCCTGTTAACACAACTATTTGTTGCATTAGATGTTCGAATATTTTCAATAATGCCAAGAAAGTTTAAATAATCCATACAATTTCTGTTATGTGTATGGTGAAGTACTGCAACCTTATAATCTCAGAGGCTAAATTTCACGCCACTTGTAAAAAAGTGTTACGAACTTTACTTCGGGTGTAAAGTTGGTGATCTGGCTAAGAACTGGGGCCCGCACATATGCTGTAAGTCACGTGTTAGGCTTCTCACTGGCTGGAAAAATGGTTCACATCATATGCCATTTACTATTCCTTTGATTTGGAGGGAACTGAAGGACCTTTCAACTGACTGCTATTTCTGCTTAACTAACATTAGAGGAATTACATCTAAAACAAAATATACAGATAACTATCCTAACTTCTCATCTGCAATGAGGCCTGTCTTACAGGTATGCGGTAAGCATACCACTCGTCGGGATCTCGGATGTCACAATACCGACGCTGGTATCCCGACTGGGGCACCATACTGACACCGGTATGCTGGTGAGGTAGGTGATTCCCCATCAATCGGTGTCCACAACACCCATAGAGGGAGAATAGAACCTGTGGCGAGCGTAACTCACCACCGAGCTTGCAGCGTGGTGAGCGCAGCGAGCCCACAAGGGGCTTTGTTGTGCTCGCCCCCCTGCCAGCATTCCACTGCTCGGGATGCCGATGTCGGTATACTGACCTTCGGCATCCCATGCGGCAGGATACCATACCTATCCCGTCTTACATAGTTAAGAGTTTCCTGTACCAAAGTGTTCAGATTTTGTGGCGCTGCATTATGCTGTCTGGACCATGAAGAGAGACACCTCAAATGCAAAAATGCCCAAAATCATCATCTACAACTATTTAGATCAGCCAGAGTGAGGTGTATATTTATCTTTTAGACTTACATAAGTACTACTTTAATAAAACTTTAAACATATGTCACAAAAAACCTTCCCCAATGGAATATTCGAATTCAGCACAAAAAATACATTTAGATTCAGTTTATTTAGTTCTTGTGAAAGAAAAAAGTTTATTTTTGTAGACCAGTGAATCGGTACTTTGCTCCATGTAATGCTACTCCAACCACATCTGAATTACCCCCATTGTACGCATAACGGTGATATTGTGATTGAGGCTGTCAGTATCAGAGATGTCTTGGAAAAGTGCTGGGTGTTCCTGGGCAGTGGCAATAGAATTTCTAGCGCTAAACGGTCATAAATGAGATGAGCAAATCAATATACAATTGTATTTAATTCATATAAAATTCACTAAAACATCCATGGAATTGAACAAATAAATAAGAAAAATAAAAAATATACATATATATAATAAAATGTATGATAATAGAATACCCTAGAAAAGGGTGTATGGCATAACTCCCAGACACATTTAGCTGAAATAATGAAGAAGATATTAGGACCTGTTCCTATGTAGAAAGTCCCCTTCTGTATCCAATTGTACCAATAGGATAGTCTTTTGTTAGCAATAGTTACCACAGATGATCATGGATTATTAAGCGGCTCCGCATTCCGCAGTATTGCAGTTCCTTGGTGCAGTGGAAATAATAAGTTCCTCAATTGAGATGGTTTACCTCCAGCAAAGGTCCATGAGGTTCAGTATGGGGGCATGGTTCAGGTCCTCTATCTCCAAGTGTTTGTAGGTCCAGGGAGTATTGCAGGAGAGCAGCTCACACCAACGCATTTCGTTGTGGTCACACAACTTTTCCAAGGTGCTAACTGGGCTGTAGATAGGGGTTTATATACCCAAACAATATGGCTGCTCATTTGCATACAATATTGAAATTAATCAGCTCATCTCATAATATGACCAATTTATGACAGACATATATATCCAGAATGAACCACATGCTAGTGCATTTGGAAAATACTTAAACTAGTTTAATATTATATTTTTTCTCACATATCTAGTAGTCACATGACCGCTTGAGGAATACCTCACCTAAGATGTTATACGTAAAACAGGGAGTAATATCCCATTAATCTAATCCTATAAAGTTATACTAGAGTGTAATCCCATGCCACATTTTCATAGTGACCCCGTGAGGGCCCGAAAACTCTCACCTGAGATTGTTTATCTATTGATCTAGATAGGGTAAGGATGGCGCGATCGGATCCCATCCCGTCGCGTCATCCATGGCCGTCCGGCCGCGTGCAGTAACGCGGTCGGGCCTCCAACGCCGCGTCATTCTCGCGCGCCAGGCGCGCGTATCTTGACGTGGGAGGCATCGTTCTGGTTGTCGGGGCAACGCTTCGTCACAGGCGCTTCCCCGTCTCAGCCAGACGGCACCCATACCATCCATCATGTTGTGTCCTGCATAATGGTGTCCCCGCAATCTAATATGTAGAATGGCTTTTTAATGCATTATATCTCTCTAAACTGGACATTCTTATCATAGACGTCATATCATGTTTCAGTCAGAGATATTTGTGCCTACAGACAAAAGGAAGAATAGGAAAGAGGGGAAAGAAACAGCAACAAATACATGGCATTGAAGGTAAAAGGAAGATAATCATAACACTGTGTTAAGTTCCACTGTTTCGTTTAAACCATTCGGAAGTATGGTGTTCAATTTGAACATCTAATATAGCTCCTGTTTACACAAAATATTATACCTATCCCCCCCCTCTTTGTTAAATCCACCTGTTCAATCGCTATTAAATGGAGTGAGCTAGGGTCCCCACCATGATGATCTCTAAAGTGTCGAGAGACACTATGTGTGGGGACTTTTCTAATGATGTTACGACGGTGCTCCATGAAGCGGATTTTAATGCTTCTGGTTGTCCATCCTACGTACCTTAGGTCACATCCACAGGAGAGGAGGTATATAATATAAGTCGAATTACAATTCATGAAACTCAAAAGTTCATAATTCTCCCCATCCCTGACATGTGTAGTTTTTTTATACATATGTTTGCAGGTCGTACACCTGGTGGCTCCGCATCTGAAGAACCCTTTGGGTTTTGACATCAACCAAGTATCCCCTATAGCATGGGTCTTCAACCTGTGGCCCTCCAGCTGCTGCGGAACTACACATCCCACCATGCCCTGCCACAGTTTTGCTATTAAGGCATGGTAAAACTGAGGCAGGGCATGCTGGGATGTGTAGTTCCGCAGCAGCTGGAGGGCCACAGGTTGAAGACCTATGCCCTATAGTCTGTTGGGTAGGAACTTTTTTGATAAAGCTGGGAGCAAGAATATTTTTAAGTGATTTATTCTTTTTAAAAATAAATTTCGGTTTGTGTGGTAATTGATTTCTAAGTAATTTGTCCTGATTTAAGATACTGAAATTTTTACATACAATCTTTTTAATCTGCATACTTTCATTATTAAATGTAGATATAAAGGCCAAACTTTCTAGTTTATCCTTTGAATCCCTTTCTTTATTATATGTTTTGTTGGGTCTAAGTAAAGTATCCCTCTCCAAATCTGAGACCTCCCTAAGGGCTTTCTTTAATGGTGAGTGGGGATATCCCCTTCCACTAAAAATCTTCACCATAGAGTCCGCCTGTTCCTGGGCAGTGACTAGGCAGTAGCTATACAGACACACAGAAATGGGCCATCTTAAGGAGGGCATCTTGCTGAAGTGTATGCGTGCATGGTCATGTCTACATCCACCTCTGTATCGGACCCTAGTGTGATAGTGAACAGTTAAATACTATCTAGAAGAATCGTTACATACATATAAAAGATGTGGTTCAGGCTCATCAATATTACGAGAGGTAATCCTACAACCATATGCTTTGACACCTTGACAACCAGTATTATCAAAGCACTTATTTATTTCAGAATAAAAGGCTTAAAATCTTTTCATAAAAATTCACAAGGTTTATCTGATCAACCAGAAGAAACTCTGCTCAACGTAACCAGACTCCTGCAGCATTTGTCGAAAACACTTTGGAGGCCACCCAACACATTCCATCACCAGGACTACGTCAGGGATGACACTTTACACCTTGATATCTTTACACTTTTAAGTTAAATAATGGTCTGTCTGTATTTCTTTGTTATACAGTAGTATGTACAAATAATTAAAGGGGTTTGTGATAATAAGTGACGCTATTTGTTTTAGTGCATGAGCAACAAGGACAATATACTGGTGAATAAATAGAATAAAGCAAGTCCTCTTTGTGAGGGTAGTTGCCAGTCCTCCTTCTACATATGTATATATGCAGCATAATATTGCCATATTATGAGATAAAATGTACAAAAATACTTATACTTATCCCGTTTTTGGGACTGCCCCGCTGTACCACCCGCGGGTCGCAGTGTCCCACGGTGGGGGGGGGGGGGGGGCAGTTGGGAGGCTCTGTCACTCACTGCTCTGTTTAGCAGAGCAGTGGTGAATGGAGACAGAGGGAGAGGGGGCATGCCAGTAGCTCACAGAGTGCTGGGCATGCCCCCTCAGTGACAAAAATGGGGGCATGGCCAGCGAATGTGGCCCCACGAAGCCACACCCCTTTTCAGTAGGACATGCCCCCTTTCGGGTGCACGTGCAAATGTTGGGAGGTATGCAGTTGATCCATTTTTCTCTTCTGATTGATTAATGTTCCTGGTTTCCAGCGTATGCACCATACTTTTATTCATTATAATCCCAACATTCATGTTCCCATATGATAAATTAATTTCCATTTCAAAGATTTTATCCATTTAATACATTCATAATTGCCGTAAATCATTCCACCAAGCAACGGCGTTTTAGCAGAGGAGGGGGCTGTGTGCAGACTCTGAGTTGGTCCCCTCCTTCTTCCTGGCATAGTAGGCCCTGGCATTGCGCATAGACAGGTCTCTGGAAATATGGTGCCAACCATGTTCCGGAGACTAATCGATATTTCGCATGCATATTTTGGGAGTGATTTTTTGCCATGGTTGCAGCGCTGTTGCAGGACTCTGGAAAGGTTAGTAATAAAACATGGGTGCAGTGTGTGCGGAGTGTAACCCTCTGGACCGAGGGGCCCGTATGCACCGCACACATTGCATCTATTATAGAAATGCTAATGCTACCAAGTAAAAAGGGTTCAAACGTCTAACTGCAGCCTAACCCATACTGGCTGTGCCTCATCCCTTTCTTCAAGCATAGGTTATATCCTTCAGATGTGACCTACACAGTGCACCCCACATGACTACCTTGGATTGTTCTTTCTTGGTCAAGATGCACAACATGTGGAACTATCCATTCAGTGCATATAATACTACACATATTTCAGTCATCTGTAAATGTCTTAGTTTCTTGTATGGTTTATCTCACACATTATAACCCAAGATGGCTGCATCACCTGGTTTACCCATGGGTAGGAAGAAAAATACTTGCAACAGATGGTTATATAAGGGTTCTGCTTCTAGCTTTAGTACACTGCAAATTCCTCATTTTGTGTCATCTCTTCTAGGCGTTGCATATTCCAACCAGAGTAGTCTATGTAGTGCGGCCGAAATGGCTGCCTAGTCTGGTACCTTTCATGGGTGGGTTATGTAACCAGGGGCGTAGGGAGGGTGGAACAAGTGGAGCTCGAGCTCCAGGCGCCGCTGGGGACAGAAGGCGCCGGCTCACTGCACATCTGAGAGCCGGGATCTCGGGCAGGGGTAGGAGGAAATGACTAGAAGAGAGGGAAGGGGTGGCCACCACACTGCCTGCATGTTGCAGATCACTGATTGCACAGTGCAGAGAGTCCAGTGCAGTGTGGTGTGTTGTTAGGGAAGAGGGAAGGTTTGAAGGCTTGTCAGAAGAACTTTCCTGGCTGTCAGGGATCTGCATTCAGTGATCTGGAACATGCAGGCAGTGTGGTGGCCACCCCTTCCCTTTCCTCAGTCCTTTCCTTCTACCCACGGAGGTCCAGCCTGTCAATCACATCGAAGCTCCGCCCCTCCAGGCTGGAATGAGGAGCTGCTCTGCTGCTGGCCTCTTGGTGAGAATTACTGTGTGTTTATGTCTGTGTATACTGTGTGTTTATGTGTATATGTCTGTGTTTGTGTGTAAATGTTGTGAATGCCAAATTGATTTCTCACAAATATTTAAAATGCCCGCTCTAATATATATTGTAAATGCCTGCACCTCCTATTACAATATCCCATGAATGTGCGCTATACATCGCAAAACACTGCATCCCATAAGAGAAAACAATACACCCACACATTATCTGAGTTCCAAAGATCATTGATGTATATATTTGTTATTAAAAGGATGGATTCAATATATATTACAAAGTACAGTATACCTATAGTTACATGATTACAACTCACACAGTAAGCAGTTAATACATAAAGTTACATACAGTTACATGCCATTACATACAGTTTCAGTTACAGGCCAGCGATACAATTACCATTCCCTCCAATGCATCTTATGTCTCTCTCTCTCTGTAAATAAGTACAGGAACTGATCTGCCAGCAAGTCCATAATCGTCTCAGACCTTACAGCAACTCTGAGACCAAAAAACAGGAACTGCCTTCCTGTGTGATCAGCAATGTGTTATCTAGTTTGGGGGAGGGGACTCTCTCTCATTCATGATGAGTCACTAGTCTCTTTGTATATGCTGAACAGGTTCAGCCTTGGGGACGTCCAAAGGGGCTGGCCTGAGCTTCCTGTCCACTGTCCTAATAATTTTTAGCTTTCATACATGTAATCATAATTATCTGCGGCAATGTCCCACAACTTCACAACAAGCATCAAATGAATCTACACATCAATCTGGTTGCTTCAATAGTAAACATGATCGGTCTATCTGCTTTTGTTCAAATAATACACATACATGACATTACTTCATTATATATATATAATTTTAAATCATCATGATGTCTGGCGCTTGATATTATTATAGTTATGTACTGTATGAAATAAGTGTCGAATCCATCTCTGTGGCATGTCCGTGTAAATGCGTGTGTTACCATATATTGCTGTGCTCGCTGCGCGTATTTGCAAGTATAGCGACTCATAATGTGTGTAGTTTGTATGTTCTCTTTATGTAATATTTTTTTTTACTTCGACAGTCCACCCCTTGGCAGCAAACAATAACTGCCATCAATTATTAACATAAGAAAAAATATTTCATACAATAATCGGTGACCTAGACACAAGTATGTATGCATTTCGCAAATCAGACACTTGACTATATTTGGGGAAGACAGGGAGGAGGACGAGACATCCTCTATATGCACTCAGCGGTCACGGGACCACTGGTTGGGTGTGGGACAACATTCAACCTATAGAGTATGCTGGGACAGTGCTTTGGCCTATAATGTCTGATTTGCGACGAACATTTCACACATACATGTACCTACGTCTTTGTACACTGATGTTTGGATTCGATTGAGGTTCTGCTGGGTAGATGAAGAAGACACAAACCAATCGTGACAGTGACATATAAAATTTTCATGAACTATATATTCCTATCATTTTCTGAACATTGTTTCCATTTCTGGAACGTATGCTGGGTCTGTTTAATCATTGAACAAGGGTTATAAGTAGTGTCCTTCCTAAATAACATAAACCTTCGGAGTTCGGGGAGAGCCACTCAATAACCTTTCTTCCACATATATTAATGAGCTCTTTATCTGCAATGTGTGAATAGCCATTGTCTGACTGTTCCTGATTACCTCTGAACTCCATAACTACTAGAACTTTGATTTTTCTCTGACTTTAACAAACTGATCGGCTAATCCTGGGATCCTATAAGGAAATCACTCCTTCCTACAGAACCAGTTCCAGTCCCACACTCGACTCCTCATAAAAAAAAACTCGCAAAAATAGAATATCCTGAAAAAAAATGTTTGTCAGCGGGAAAGAGAGAAAAGAGAAATAGAACAAAACAACTCTTGTTCATAACAAATCAATTACAATGACTGGTCTTTCTGCAATCCTTTAGTACGCTCAGGTAGTGTTCAACAGTGCCGCCTCTCAGTCTTCACGGAACAGAGTCTCTGGTGATACGAGGTTCTCTTTGCCTTGCTCTTTGAACACACAGTTCACTTGGAACACACAGTTCACAAACTCGATGAATGTGAGCAATAAACTACTTTGTCACGAGTTCTCTCCGGGTCAGCGACCTTCTTGCAGTGAGACGAGTGGACCCAAATCTCTCTTTCGGCGACCTTTAGTGCTGTCAACAAAACTTGGTATGGTCCTTCCCACCTGTCTATAAGGCAACCTGAGCGTAAGGACAATCACACAGTCTCTTGGTTCACAATCAAGGCAGTTAGTATTTGGCATACCAGCAATCAACAATTTCAAGTTCTTTGTCAAGTTCTCAAATGCTGGCTCATCTCAACAAGGTACTGTACTGTCACCTCATTGGTGTATCTTTCTGATCATTGTGCGGATCAATCATGACATGAGGTTGTCTTCCAGAAACAACCCCAAAAAAAACACAAATACCAAAACAAAAACAAAAACAAATTTCGAAGAGGGTGATTCGTTGAGTGAAGATCTGGGAGTGGTTCCGAAGCTACATAATACTAGTGGCAGTATCTATGATCACAATAGTACAATTTCAAGCTTTGCTCCTACTTCTAGGGGTACCATTATCTACACACAAATTTCTGCGCAATTTTCCTTTGCGGTAAACACAGCAGCATCCGTGGTGGCAGGAAATGCCTCTACCCAGTTTGAGAAAACATCAGTGCACACCAATACATAACAATAATTCCTAAAGGGTGTTAATTGTACGAAGTCGATTTGTATTTCCTGAAAAGATCCGTCTGCAGGAGGGTTATGGGATGGCTCTGTTGGTATTGCTTTACCAATATTCTTCCTCAAGCAAGTAAGACAGGTTATTGCTCTCTTTTCCTGCATGAGAATAGAATCCTGGCGCACGCCAGTAGGCTCTCATCAGCCTGCACCTACCCTCTTTGCCTAGATGAGTCAGACCGTGTGCCACCTCAGCTAGACTTGGAAGGTATGCTCTGGGGGCTTCTGGCTTACAGTGTCCACCTGCCCACAGTCCTGAGGACTCCTGGCCATACCCCTTTGTCCTCCAGACTGTCTCTTCCTGCAGGGAACACACATTTTTTGTATCTTAATTTAACTATCGTGTGTTTACAATGTAGAGTACCATGAGCATAACTAAAAAAAAAGAAACATCTCTAGAGAAGAGAAAGAAGAAGAAAATGAAAAAGAAAATGTCAGGTTTGCCATTCACCAACAGGCATATCATTGTCTATACAAAATTTCCCTTCACCAGTATTCCCATTCTCCACCCTTTGTGCATGACAAGGCACACTGCAGTAATACTGGTGTCATCATAATGTTGAGATATACTAGGTTCGGGCAGAACTCTGAAGGACCTAGGCATGTGGAGTTTGAACTGTACTTGGGTCCATGTCTTGTACCACCCTGTGTGAACGCAAAAGATGAAGAGGAAACTGTAGAGAAACAGAATAGAGGTTGGTGACAGATGAGTTTGTAGAGGTGAAGAAGATTTGATAAAAATTTGACAACTGGATTGGGCACTAAGGGGAAGTGATTCTCTACTTGGTCTATACCCCTAAAAAAAAAAATTATGTGTGTCTTATCTCTACTGGGACTATCCCAGCCATCAATCCAGTGTCCTGTCCATCCTAAGTTCATAGGGAACCCGGTATCTGTAAGATAATTTCCTCTACCTGTGATGGACATGCATCTAGAACAGTGAAATGTAACATTAGTAAGTTGCATTTATTCTGTTCTTCCCATTAACCAAATCTGTGTTTTCTATATAGCTTATGATTCCTTACTATATGTCCCTTGGTCCCGTCTATGTGTTTAATAATGTGGCTTGTGTTTTCTGTCTAGGGGATCTATATTGACTATGTGTCCTACTACTCCTACAAACTCTGGCAAAATGCCCTTCCTTCCTACAAGTGTAACATATTATTGACCATTAGGGATCTGGGGTTTGGACTGATGGGTCTTTCCTGTATGTGCCAGTATACTTACCGTCCTCAACCTCTCCACCTGTTGTTCTCTGCGCCTAGCACTATTCTGGTGATTTTCAATAGCACACTATCTAAGATTAGCTACTGTGACCCCTTTCCAATTTTGCAAAGAAGTCTGCACCCTGACACTCAATGCCTTATTGAGCCCGTCCATTTGCACAGAGACAGCCATCTCACATTTGCCGAATTAGTGTTTACCAGTGATATTATCCAGATGGAGAGTTTTCTATTTCTGCAAGAGACAAAAACAAAAAAAAGTTTAACAAGTTTCTAGGTCATGCAAAGTATTTCCTTCAATCCTTCTCATCCCGTATTAAGGGTCTGTACATGGTCCAACAAACATTGCCAAGCTCATCTTTACTATGGGCATTACTTGGAATGAATACTTCTTATATGGTGACTGAAAGAAATACCCGGGGGTTACCTTGTCTCTGTCCGCTTTCTTACTGGCAAATACTAATGTGCGGACAGGTTTTTCTCCATTTCTGTCGTTACTTTCTTGATTTTTTATTTTTTTTATTTTTATTTTTTTGTTTTACTATATATGTACACGAATTATACCATACTTACCTGTTCCACTGGTCTCAGCCACTTCCCCCACAGGCTACTGCTCTTCTTTTACCAGTTGGATACTCCTCTGGGTGCATGAGAAATGGCTGAAAACGATCAGGTCACCTTCTCCTCCAAAATAAAACTTCAACATTCATTAGTACATATATAGGTTACAGTCATATTTTTCATATTTTTATTATTTTCTATAGTTTGTACGCTGGCTGTAACTGCTTGCACATCTACATATGGCGGTGTACTTGCAGTCTCTTTTTTTCCCCAACTTATTTATTGTTGCTACAAGTTCAAACAGTACTTATACTTCCATTCTTGTCTTATATGACTTTGGTTAAACATACCACCTGCAATACCTTAGGATCAAACTCACCAACCCCTCTTGCTGCCACAGGTTTAAACACTTTGTATGTCTGACCCTTTGTTTTCGGGATTTTATCAGACATATTCTTATCCTTAAGTTCTGCAATACCTCTGGTTCAAAGCTGCTCACCTTAGGGAATGGTACCCTATCTTTGTCAGTCATACGTACCCATTCAGACAAAAAGTCTTCAGCGTGTGGACCATATTTCCCACACATAATACTTTTTCCTTTAAACTTCGCTGACCCCCTGGGCCGTGGCTCTTCAACCTGAACCCTAGTTAAACGTCCCTTACTTGAGCAACTGGCTCCCATAATTGAGGGCCTTTTCCCACAAACACCAAAGTACTCAATATAAGGTGACGGTAAAAGTTCTTAGAGCGCTTTCACCCACTCCTTCTCCGCTGAGTACCACGACTCACTCCAAATAGTGACCACCGCGAACCCAGTGAGGCCCCTATCTGGTTTCTATTCACTGGAAGTGTTTAGGAGTGACTTACCTATTCCAGTGAATATACACCATTGGAGATTTTCCTGAGAGAGACCAGCGAAAACTCCCTATACACTTATACACAAATCACGCTTGCGTATGCTCTACACAGCGCTAATGATACCACGATTTTACGCAAAAGTTTGTAAAGGGGTATCAAGTTGCGCTGTACATATCGCACCCACAAACGCGTGGTCCAATTGCACAGCATATAGGTACTTGTTACCTATCTGCTGTACAACCACAGGTCAATGTACAAACTGTGACCCTCTGCCCGGAGCGTAATACAAAAACCTTTTTACGTCAATACTTTGCAATACTTATGCACTATCACGCTCCTTTGCAAATCACCTCACGATTTGCGTATTAAACCTTATACTAACGTGAGTCAGCCGCCTCACGCCACCAAGCCTCCACTTACTTGATGTACCACACGACGGGATCCCGAATTCCCTGGGTTCAAATATCCACTCACTCCTACATTTGCACACTCAAATACACTTTGTTTTTCTGTACAGAAAATTTGGATTCATTCAGGTTGGCAGCTTTACCCCAGAGGCAATTGAATTTTTTTTTTATATTAATCTGCTTTAGAAACTGGGCAGTTTTGTGCTATTGTAGTGTGGCTACTGTCCCACCTTTAAACTAAACAAACTATTGTGTAGTTTTATTATGCGCACACAACCCTACGCAAGCTTGCATAATTATGCAACCGTGGGTACCTCTATGCCACGTGTGCGGCCTTGCGCCACGTGCACGTTTTTGTACGCTGTCCTAACGTTCCGTATCACGTGTACCAATGTGCGTACGCAATAAAACAACTCACACAACTTCGATAAATGTGAGCAATAAAAACTATAATCGCTCACTTAACACAACACACAGTTTCTTTCTGTATAAACCTTTACAACCAGGCCAGACTGCGTTTGTGCTTTACACTTACTTCCTTAAACATTTATTTTAGTTTTAACTATATAGCAACAAAATGTAACCGGTTTCACACAGATCTATAATGACTCTAGCAATAATCAATAATTTAAATGATATGATTCAGATTGGATAGCTATCCTGCAGAACATACACTGATATAAACACACACATAATTATAATAATATTATATATATGTACCATTCACTTGTCTCCTATGAGACTCATTTACCCATTCAGTGCTTCTAATTTGCATATCAAAGCTATGTGCTTTTGCCTGCCTGTAAAAGTGGTTTTCACTGCTAAGAAAAAGCAGTTACACAGGTTAATTAACATTTCAATGGCTATCCTAAACTAGCAAGCCGATTTAACTAAATCCTGGAGGAAAAAGAAAAAAAAACTTTGTTTATATCTGTGTGTAATTCTTACATCAAGTATTCATCTATTAACTCTCACTAGGCCCAGCTGAAACTATTTGTAATTGACTATGGCATGGGTAACTCATAAATGGTGTTTGATGTGACCAAGGAAAGCTGATTATTCTGAGCAGTGAAAAGCAGCCATTTAAAAACTGACCTTCTCAAAATGGCCGCTGCTCCTCCCCCTTCCACATCCATGAGGGTTACACAAAATGGTGGACAGGCCATGTGGTTAGTCCAAAATGGAGGTCAGACCATGCGGCTTCCTTTGTCACAAAGAAATCACACATCATACAAGCACCAGAAGTTATTTTTAGGCCTGAGTTAAAAATAAAAACTACATCAAGGCTATGCAGCAACTTTTAAATATACTTTTAAACCTACTTAAACAGATAAACAATCCAATCTGAATTAAACACAATATGACTTATTTGAACCTTGTTTTGCAACAATAAAATTACATTTTAGCATCTTACATATTATGAGAAACGCATTCGCCCTTGAAATTTCATATCATTGGCTTACTAATTACACAACAATACATTAACGTGGATGTTATTTTCATCAGCTTCTCGATGCGTCCATCGGAGCCGGTCAATTACAGCCGCGTTTGTAATGTACAGTGCATCATTAAGACCCTGATATCCCGTAAGAGCCCTCATCTGTGAATGCCAAATTGATTTCTCACAAATATTTAAAATGCCCGCTCTAATATATATTGTAAATGCCTGCACCTCTTATTACCATATCCCATGAATGTGCGCTATATATCGCAAAACACTGCATCCCATAAGAGAAAACAATACACTCACACATTATCTGAGTTCCAAAGCTCATTGATGTATATATTTGTTATTAAAAGGATATGGATTCAATATATATTACAAAGTACAGTATACCTATAGTTACATGATTACAACTCACACAGTAAGCAGTTAATACATAAAGTTACATACAGTTACATGCCATTACATACAGTTTCAGTTACAGGCCAGCGATACAATTACCATTCCCTCCAATGCATCTTATGTCTCTCTCTCTGTAAATAAATACAGGAACTGATCTGCCAGCAAGTCCATCATCGTCTCAGACCTTACAGCAACTCTGAGACCAAAAAACAGGAACTGCCTTCCTGTGTGATCAGCAATGTGTTATCTAGTTTGGGGGAGGGGACTCTTTCTCATTCATGATGAATCACTAGTCTCTTTGTATATGCTGAACAGGTTCAGCCTTGGGGATGTCCAAAGGGGCTGGCCTGAGCTTCCTGTCCACTGTCCTAATAAGAGTGATTTTTAGCTTTCATACATGTAACCATAATTATCAGCTGCAATGTCCCACAACTTCATAACAAGCATCAAATGAATCTAAACATCAATCTGGTTGCTTCAATAGCAAACATGACCGGTCTATCTGCTTTTGTTCAAATAATACACATACATGACATTACTTCATTATATATATATAATTTTAAATCATCATGATGTCTGGCGCTTGATATTATTATAGTTATGTACTGTATGAAATAAGCGTCGAATCCATCTCTGTGGCATGTCCGTGTAAATGCGTGTGTTACCATATATTGCTGTGCTCGCTGCGCGTATTTGCAAGTATAGCGACTCATAATGTGTGTAGTTTGTATGTTCTCTTTATGTAATATTTTTTTTGACTTTGACAATGTGTGTGTATATGTCTGTGTGCTATATATACATGTATTTGTGTGTTTGTGTATATATATCTTTGTATACAGTATGTGTGAGTATATGTGTATGTTTATGTATGTCTGTGTGTATATGTTTATGTCTGTGTATATCTGTGTGTGTATATGTGTGTGTTTATGTGTGTGTGTGTGTGTGTGTGTGTATATATATATTTGTGTATATTGTATTTGTGTATTTATGTATGTCTGTGCCTAAATGTGTGTGAATCTATGTACGTACGTATGTATATATTTGTGTGTGGTGGTGGGTGGGGGCGCCGTGACATGACCCTGCTCCGGGTGTCATGTCTCCACACTACGCCTCTGTATGTACCCTGTGGAATTTATTACCCAAAATGGCTGCACCAACTCTTGTCACGGAACTGGCGCTAGATGCTTGTGCACTCTGGGATTCGTCCGATGTCTGGGACGGGGAACTGAAGCTGGGTCGGAACAAAGAGGGTCGGATGTAAGTCCTCCTCATGCAGCTACTCTGATGTACGAGGGGTGGTGTTCAACGTTGTGATTGAGGTCTTGGTAAAAGTCTGGTAGTGCATGACCATGTTGGGTACTGTTGTATAACTGGGAACGTGACAGTGATCTGGGCTGGTACCGGGTATGTATGTATGTCGGGCTTGCAACACTGATCCGGGCAGGTACCGGATATAACGAGTTTGCAGCAGTGATCTGGGCTGGTACCGGGTATGACGGGTTGTGGTAACTATCCGGGCTGGTACCAGAAATAACTGGTTTGCAGCAACGATCTGGGCTGGTACCGGATATATCAGGTTTGCAACAATGATCCGGGCTGGTACCAGATATAACGGGTTTGCAGCAACGATCCAGGCTGGTAGCAGATATATTGGGTTTGCAACAACGATCCGGGCTGGTACCGGATATAACAGGTTTGCAGCAACGATCCGGGCTGGTTCTGGATATAACGGGCTTGCAGCAACAATCCGGGCTGGTACCAGATATATCGGGTTTGCAACAACGATCTGGGCTGGTACCGGATATAGTGGGTTTGCAGTAACGATTCGGGCTGTTACCAGATATATCGGGTTTGCAGCAACGATCCGGGCTGGTACCGGATATAAGGGTTTGCAGCAATGATTCAGGTTGGTACCGGATATAACGAGTTAGCAAAAACGATCCGGGTTGGTACCGGATATAATGAGTTTGCAGCAACAATCCGGGCTGGTGCCGGATATATCAGGCTTGCGGAAACGATCCGGACTAGTACCAGATATAACGGGTTAGCAGCAGACTGACGTTGGCAACACAGAAGCTGGAAACGGAGAACGAAACTGATTCTGGTCTCGGGTCACAGGCCAGGAATCTGGAAAGTATCCAGAGGCAAAGAACTCCAGGAATCACAGCAAGAGCCAGTGGTGAAACTGTGGTAACAACAATACTCAGGTGCTGGGTCTCTGCCCAGTGCTTCCTTTTGTATCTCCCGCCTTGCTCCTATTGGTTGCTGGGATCATGTGATGGCCGGGGACCACCATTGGTCTATTCCCAGCATGTGATCGCCTGGAACAATGGCGACACCCCCGGACCGAGGACGGAAGGGACTCCATTCCCTGCACTCTGCATGCGGTGCTACCCAGCATGGCCAGGAAGCAGCCCGGGCGAGAGCTGCATGCGCCAGCCGCACTGAGACGGAGACAGCAGTGTGGTAAGTGTGGCGACTGCTGCTCACGGACACTGACAGTACCCCCTCCTCTAGGAGTGGCCACTGGACACTTTCCTGGTCTCTGTGGATACTTGGAGTGGAAGATCCAGACAAATCGTGGTGCAGTGACATCTGTAGCATTCATTCAACTCCTCTCCTCTGGTCCATAACCCCTCCATTCCACCAAGTACTGTAAATTCTTACGATAGTAACGAGAATCCAGGATTTCCTTGACTTCAAACTCTGTCCCAGCCTCAGTGTGAACTGGAGTGACCTTAGGAGGATCCGGACTAAAGCGGTTTAAGGTGAGAGGGTGAAGCAAGGATATATGGAAGGGATATGGTATCCGGAAATGAGACGGTAGCCTCAACTTATACACAACTGGATTAAAAATTCGCAAAACTGTAAAAGGACCGATGTATTTGGGAGCAAACTTCATGGTGGGCACCTTAAGCCTAAGGTTGCGAGTGGAAAGCCATACTCTGTCGCCAACTTTGAATTGAGGAACTGCTCTGTGCTTCCTGTCTGCAAAGAGTTTGTACTTGACAGAAATTCTCTTTAGATTCGCATGTACTCTGTTCCAGATGTGACCAAAGTGTTGGATAGAGGAAGACACAGCAGGAACATCAGGTGAAAGAGAAGACTGTATTTCAGAAACACGCGGATGAAAACCATAGTTGATAAGGAATGGAGTCTCACCAGTGGAAGTATGGTACTGATAATTGTGAACGAATTATACCCATGGCAATAACTCTACCCAGTTGTCCTGTGAGGGAGAGAGGTTAATCAGGAGAAAGGGCTTGAGATCTTGGTTTACTCTTTCGGTCTGCCCATTTGTTTGCGGGTGGTGAGTGGAAGAAAACTTGAGGTTGATTTGTAAAGCAGCACAAAGAGCTCTCCAGAATCTTGCGGTGAACTGAGCTCCATGATCAGAAATCACTTCCTGAGGTAGACCATGTAACCGGAAGTGTTCTCGAATGAACAACTGAGCTAACTTGGGAGCGGTGGGAAGTCCCGTCAAAGGAGTAAAATGTGCCATCTTAGAAAAGCGGTCAACAATCACCCAGATTGTATTATATCCCTTGGTAAGAGGTAAATCTGTGATGATTTCCATAGAGATATGAGTCCAAGGTTGTCTCGGAATGGACAGAGGATGCAGTAACCCAGCTAGAGGGAGACGAGGAATCTTATGTTGAGTGCACTATGAGCACGCACTTACATAGTCTTGTACATCATTCCTCATGGAGGGCCACCAGTATGCCCTATGTAAGAATTCAAACATTTTTTGAGCGCCAGGGTGACTGGCGAACTTGGAGACATGAGCCCATTGGAGTAACTTTGGACAGAGCTCAACTGGCACGGATGACCTGCCTGGAGGAGGGTTGAATGAGGTTGGAGCCGCAGTAATGGAAATAGGCTTGATGATCAGACTTCTTTCAGCAGAATTCTCCTCGTCAGAGGTGGACACAGAGTGAGACAAAGTGTCAGCCTTTGCATTAAGGACTCCAGCCGATACTTGATGATAAAAGAGAAACGCGTGAAGAACAGTGCCCATCTAGCTTGACAGGGATTGAGAAATTGGGCAGACTTAATGTATAAGAGATTCTTATGGTCCATGTAAATAGTAATGGGATGCTTGTCCCCTTCCAGTATCTTTATTCTTCCAAGGCTGATTTGATTGCAAAGCGCTCCTGATCTCCTATGGAGTAATTTTATTCCATCGGTGTAAACTTCCAGGATTAGAACCCGCATGGATGGAATTTCCCATCTGAGGAGTACTGTGACAGAACGGCTCCCACTCCAACTAAAGAGGCGTCCATCTCCAAGACAAAGGACTTCTCAAAATCACCCTGTCGTAGCACTGGTGCTGATACAAATGCTGTTTTCAAGAGATTAAAGGCCTCAAGAGCTTCCGGAGACCATAGACTCGGGTTTGCACCCTTTCTGGTCAGGGCAGTAATGGACGCTAATAAGGAGTAGAAACCCTTTATGAACTTCCTATAGTAATTAGCAAAGTCCAATAGCCTTTGCACAGCTTTTAAGGATTGCGGTTTAGTCCAATCTCGGATGGCCTTGACCTTCTCCGGATCCATATGGAGCTCCATGCCCGAAATTATATATCCGAGGAATGGAATTATCGGCACTTCGAAAAAGTGCACTTGGAAATCTTGCCATACAAGTGGTTCTTGCGAAGACGACGTAGCATCTCTTTGACCTGAATCCTGTGTTCGGAAATGTCGCGGGAAAAAATAAGTATGTCGTCCAGGTACACCACAACACATTGATATAGCATATCCCGAAAGATCTCGTTGACGAACCCCTGGAAGACGGCCGGAGCATTACTGAGACCAAACGGCATTACCAGATACTCATAATTAGAGATGTGCACCGGACATTTTTCGGGTTTTGTGTTTTGGTTTTGGGTTCCGCGGCCGTGTTTTGGATTCGGACGCGTTTTGGCAAAACGTCCCTGAATTTTTTTTGTCAGATTCGAGTGTGTTTTGGATTTGGGTGGTTTTTTTTCAAAACCCCCTCAAAAACAGCTTAAATCATAGAATTTGGGGGTAATTTTGATCCTATAGTATTATTAACCTCAATAACCACAATTTCCACTCATTTCCAGTCTATTCTGAACACCTCACACCTCACAATACTATTTTTAGTCCTAAAATTTGCACCGAGGTCGCTGGATGGCTAAGCAAAGTGACCCAAGAGGGTGGCACAAACACCTGGCCCATCTAGGAGTGGCACTGCAGTGTCAGACAGGATGGCACTTAAAAAAATTGGCCCCAAACAGCACATGATGCAAAAAAAAGAGAAAAAAAGAGGTGCACTGTGGTCGCTGGACGGCTAAGCTAAGCGACACAAACACCTCAATATCACAGGAATTATTTGTTCTAATCAATGGTATTATTGGTCCAAATCACTGGAAGAAAATGACAAAATCACTGGAATTATTCGTTCTAATCAATGGTATTATTGGTCCAAATCACTGGAAGAAAATGCCAAAATCACTGGAATTATTCATTCTAACTTCTAATCAATGGTAATATTGGTCCAAATCACTGGAAGAAAATGACAAAATCACTGGAATTATTCATTCTAATCAGTGCTATTATTGGTCCAAATCACTGGAAGAAAATGACAAAATCACTGGAATTATTCGTTCTAATTAATGGTATTATTGGTCCAAATCACTGGAAGAAAATGCCAAAATCACTGGAATTATTCATTCTAACTTCTAATCAATGGTAATATTGGTCCAAATCACTGGAAGAAAATGACAAAATCACTGGAATTATTCATTCTAATCAGTGCTATTATTGGTCCAAATCACTGGAAGAAAATGACAAAATCACTGGAATTATTCGTTCTAATCAATGGTATTGTTGGTCCAAATCACTGGAAGAAAATGACAAAATCACTGGAATTATTCGTTCTAATCAATGGTATTATTGGTCCAAATCACTTGGTGAAAATGGAATGGATGGATACTTGCAGTGACACAGAGCTGCAAGATACAGCATTGGCCTACTGTACAACTATATACTGTTAGTCACCAAAATGCTGCACTGTAATACTAGAAGCTATAGAAAAGTATATATATTATTGTATATATCAGTACAGACAGAGCGGTGTAACTGTGACCCATGTGTCCTGACAAGCAGTATAGAATCTATAGAAAAGTATATATAATATTACTGTATATCAGTACAGAGCAGTGTAACTGTGACCCATGTGTCCTGACAAGCAGTATAGAAGCTATAGAAAATGATTTCAAATTATTTTATATATCAGTACAGAGCGGTGTAACTGTGACACATGTGTGTCCTGACAAGCAGTATAGAAGCTATAGAAAATGATTTTAAATTATTGTATATATCAGTACAGAGTGGTGTAACTGTGACACATGTGTGTCCTGACAAGCAGTATAGAAGCTATAGAAAATGATTTAAAATTATTGTATATATCAGTACAGAGCGGTGTAACTGTGACACATGTGTGTCCTGACAAGCAGTATAGAAGCCATAGAAAATGATTTAAAATGATTGTATATATCAGTACAGAGCGGTGTAACTGTGACACATGTGTGTCCTGACAAGCAGTATAGAAGCTATAGAAAATGATTTAAAATTATTGTATATATCAGTACAGAGCGGTGTAACTGTGACACATGTGTGTCCTGACAAGCAGTATAGAAGCTATAGAAAATGATTTAAAATTATTGTATATATCAGTACAGAGCGGTGTAACTGTGACACATGTGTGTCCTGACAAGCAGTATAGAAGCTATAGAAAAGTATATATATTACTGTATTTCAGTAGTAGTACAGAGCGGTGTAACTGTGACACATGTGTGTCCTGACAAGCAGTATAGAAGCTATAGAAAAGTATATATATTACTGTATATATCAGTACAGAGCAGTGTAAATGTGACCATGTGTCCTCACAAGCAGTATAGAAGCTATAGAACAGTATATATATTATATACTGGTGGTCCCCAGTCCCCACAATGCAGCACACTGATCAGATATTTGCAGCACACTGAGCACAGATATGGAGCGTTTTCAAGCAGAGAACGTAGATATTTTCAGCACACTGAGCACAGATTATGGAGCTTTTCAGGGAGAGAACGCTGCCACGTCCTCTCCGTTCAATCTCCAAAGCACGAGTGAAAATGACGGCGACGCGCGGCACCGAATCCGACAGCGGGATGATGACGTTCAGGCGCGTTCTGGTTAACCGAGCAAGGCGGGAAGATCCAAGGCTGCCTCGGAACTGTGTAAAATGGGTGAAGTTCGGGGAGGGGGGGTTCGGATCCCGAGGAACCGAACCCGCTCATCTCTACTCATAATGCCCGTCTCTGGTGTTAAAAGCGGTCTTCCATTCATCCTCCTGTTTTATACGTATGAGATTATAGGCTCCCCTCAAGTCGAGTTTCGTGAAGAACTTGGAACCACAAATTTTATCAAACAGCTCTGTAATCAGTGGTAATGGGTATCCATTCTTGACAGTAATATCATTCAACCCCCGGTAGTCTATGCAGGGTCTTAATCAGCAGTCTTTTTTTTCACGAAAAAGAATCCAGCCCCCGCCGGAGAAGCAGGGGGCCAAATGAATCCCTTTTGAAGGTTCTCCTTGATATTTTCCGACATTGCTTGCATTTCGGGCAAAGACAGAGGGTACGTACGACCACGTGGTGGTATCTTTCCAGGGATCAGGTCAATTGGGCAGTCCCAGGGTCTATGGGGTGGCAACCGGTCAGCTGCTTGCTCTGAGAATACATCTGCAAATTCCTGATAGGGCTCTGGGAGGAATTCTTTGATAGGCTTGGTAGAAGCACGCAAAGGACAGACCAACGTGAGACAATTTGTATGACAATTTGTATGACCCCAGGACAAAACTTGTGAAGTCTCCCATTCAATATGAGGATTATGAATTTTGAGCCAGGGTAAGCCGAGAAGTAAGTCATGTGACATCTCCAGAATCACCAGGAACTCCAGATATTCGCGATGTAATGCTCCAACCTGTAAGTTGAGTGACTCCGTGCAGTAAGAAATTAATTTAATGGGTCGGTCGATGGACCTCAATTTCAGGTGAAATTCTTGGATGCAACTGCCAGCGATAAAGTTCCCAGCAGCTCCGGAATCCAATAATGCTAGTAGAGTCTTAGTAGAAGACCCAGTGGACAGCTGTACTGAAAGTAAACACTCCTTCCCTGGAGAAGATTTGGCCATAGTACCTAACTTGACTCCTGTGGAACAAGCTAAGCTTGTCTGTTTCCCGGACGGGACTTGCAGGATTTTGATCAGCGGCTCCGCAATAGAGTCACAGTCTTCCCTCTCGGCGACGCTGACGTTCTTCGGGAGACAACCGGGAGCGTTTGATCTGCATTGGCTCATCCTGACTCGACGGAGAAACATGCCTGGGAGATGGGAGATGAACCTTTGCCTGATCAGCCCAGCTTCGCTCATTTTCTTGCTCCCGCATACGAAGATCCACTTTGACACACAGGGAGATCAGCAACCCGAGAATATTGGGTAGGTCCCTGGTGACTAATTCATCTTTAAGTCGATCCAAAAGGCCATTCCAAAAGGCTGCCCAGAGGGCCTCATTATTCCAACGTAATTCCGAAACAATGGTCTGGATTTAAATCACGTATTGCCCAACAAAACGGGAACCCTGCCAAACATGGAGTAAATCTGCAGAAGCCGCAGAGTACTTGCCAGGCTCATCGAAAGTCCTTCGAAAGGATGCAATAAAGTTAACATAGTTGGAGACTAGTGGATTAGAACGTTCCCATAACGGAGAAACCCAGTCCAATGCAGAACCTTCAAGTAGAGAAATAATATATGCCACTTTGGATCTGTCTTTGGGAAAATTATGGGAGAGCAGTTCAAAATGTACCTCGCACTTGTCTAGGAACCCGCAGCAATGTTTGGGATCTCCATTATAACGGGATGGAGTGGGAAGCTGAAGACGAGACCTGACTGCCGCCTGTTGCTGGATGGTACTAGAAACTGCTACCGGAGCTGAAGCTGGAGCTGAAGCGGGAGGAACCCCTGAAGACAGTGTCGCTTGAATTTCATCCAGATGACCCAATAACTCTCGGAGATACTGCATCACCTGCCCATCGGCCACCACCTGACTCTGTACACGAGAAGACAAATTCTGAATGGCACACGCCTCGGAGTCCATCTGGCCTGAGTATACTGTCACTGAACTGGTGCTAGATGCTTGTGCACTCAGGGATTCGTCCGATGTACGGGACGGGGAACTGAGGCTGGGTCGGAACAAAGAGGGTCGGATGTAAGTCCTCCTCATGCAGCTACTCTGACGTAGAAGGGGTGGTGTTCAATGTGGTGATTGAGGTCTTGGTAAAAGTCTGGTAGTGTGTGACCACGTCGGGTACTGTTGTATAACTGGGAGCGTGACAGTGATCTGGGCTGGTACCGGGTATGTATGTATGTCGGGCTCGCATAAATGATCCGGTCTGTTACCAGATATAACAAGTTTGCAGCAGTGATCCGGGCTGGTACCGGGTATAAAGCGTTGTGGTAATGATCCGGGCGGGTACAGGATATAACTGGTTTGCAGCAACGATCTGAGCTGGTACCGGATATAACGGGTTTGCAGCAACGATCCGGGCTGGTACCGGATATATTGGGTTTGCAGCAACGATCCGGGCTGGTACCGGATATATCGGGTTTGCAACAATGATCCGGGTTGGTATCGGATATAATGGGTTTGCAGAAATGATCCGGGCTGGTACCGGATATATCGGGTTTGCGGCAATGATCCGGGCTGGTACCGGATATTACGGGTTAGCAGCAGACTGGCGTTGACAACACAGAAGCTGGAAACGGAGAACTGAACTGATTCTGTTCTCGGTTCACACTGCAGGAATCTGGAAAGTATCCAAAGGCAAAGGACTCCAGGAATCACAACCAGAGCCTGTGGTGAAGCTGTGGTAACAACAATACTCAGGTGCTGGGTCTCTGCCCAGCGCTTCCTTTTGTATCTCCCACCTTGCTCCTATTGGTTGCTGGGATCATGTGACGGCCGGGGACCACCATTGGTCTATTCCCAGCATGTGATCACCAGGAACAATGGCCGTGCCCCCAGACCGAGGACAGCAGGGACTCCGTTCCCTGCACTCTGCATGCGGTGCCACCCGGCGTGGCCAGGAAGCAACCCGGGGGAGGAGAGCGGCATGCGCCAGCTGCACAGAGAAGGAGCCAGCGGTAAGCCCGGCGGCTGCCGCGGCCCCGAACACTGACAACTCTGCATTCAAACCTACAAGAAAGAAAGGCGGCTCCTTGAGCCTATGTTGAAATGCTGCTTGCCGCTCTCAGAGGAATAGGGTATTAGCAATCCCTAAACAAATGGAAACCAGAAAACTAAACAAGAGAGTGCAGGCAGACTCCACTAAAATTTCACAATTTTAATAATAAAATGTACACAATGATCACATATTAAAATATACATATACCTATTATACATATACCTATTGATACTAAAATGGCTGTTCCCAGGATCCGACTACTTTCATCTGACCACCTTAACCTTCTCACGGCCTTTTACCCGTTCCAGCTCCACTCCACTGTTGGGTCAAATTTGCCCGAGCAGAGCCACTTGCACTGGTCCCATTTGCAATACGGGGACCGTGGCTGCCAGCTTATCCCTTCGAATTAACGGCGTCTTGGATATTCACAGTACCGCCAGACGATCCTTAGAAGCGGTGAGCGGTCTCCAGTCTGACACGCTGCAGTAAGGAGAGAGCATTGGACTCAGCTGCCGGAGCCAGCGGCACCCGAGCACTTGTCAGTGCCGTATGCACATCGAGGAAGTGGTAAGCGTTATCATCCCGATATGCTGCTACACTAACTAGAGCAGCAGTTAGAACTGGTGCGGTGTCGACTTGGGGTAACTAATAGAGGCCTAATTTAAAACCAACAGTGCACTTGTTATACATTTATTGACTCTAACCTGACAAAATTATCTTCAAGTATGGGACTGATCTATGGATAATATCCAGACTTTCAGCGCTAAACATCAGCTGCCAATTTTCAGGATATATCAATTTTAATATCACCACTATATCAGTCTATCAGTGCACCGATCTGTGTGGAATTGTATGAAGTTTAGTGCAGACCTTTCATTGGCTACATTTTAGTATCAATAGCTATATGTATACTTTAATATGTGATCATTGTGTACATTTTATTATTAAAATTGTGAAATTTTAGTGGAGTCTGCCTGCGCTCTCTTGTTTAGTTTTCTAACTCTGCATTCAGTTCATTATGCTGGTAGGTGGGACACTTGTGCACGCCAAAGGGCATGGTCTCGCGGGAAGTTTTCTGGTTGTGGCCATGCCCCTGTTTTCACAGCACTGCAGTGGGTGAGAGGGTCTCCCAACTGGCCCCCCACTGTGGGAAACTGCAACCCACGGGTAAGACAGCAAGTCAGTCCCAAAAAAACGTGACTGTCCCGCCAAAATTGGGATAGTTGGGAGGTATGCTTTCTGTACATTATGGGGGTCATTGAGACCCGAACATAGCCGCTCATCTGTACGCCGCATCTGCATTCGGGTGGTCTGCACACGCCACAGTGCGCGTGCGCGACCCTACACCTTGCGGCTAGGGTACGGCCACAAGGTGATTGACAGAGGTGGCAGCCGGGAGGCATTGATGCGGCCTTTCACTGACCAAACGGGGGGGGAAGGGGAGGGGGTGCAGGGAAAATTTTCGGAGCGGCTGCATGATGTTACATGCAGCCGCTCTGATTAAAAAGATGGCGGTGGACTGCCTGACAGTGCAGCCAGGACCTGTGCTGGATGGCCCCCAGCATATGAGGAGATGGACACAGATCTTGCTGCATATTATTTTCCTTTTGCTGTAATACTGAACCTTTCTACTATAGTATGTTTTTGACGCTTATAAAGCAACTTTGAGTATTACTGTTGAAAAGTGCTATATAAATATATTTATTATTATTATTATTATTATTATTCCTGTATATTGCCACGTATGCGTATTATATTATTATTATTATTATTATTATTATTATTATTATTATTATTTATATTATGCCAGTTTGAAGACTTCTCAGTACAACTGTTTTTGATTATCATTAGGGGAAGTGGGAGACAGAAGCCTTGGAGAGTGATAAAGGGGGTCATTCCGAATTGTTCGCTCGTTGCCGATTTTCGCTATACTGCGATTAGTCGCTTACTGCGCATGCGCACGATACGCAGAGCGCATGCGCTTAGTTATTTTACACAAAAGTTAGGTATTTTACTCACGGCATAACGAAGCTTTTCCATTGCTGTGCTGATCGTTATGTGATTGACAGGAAGTGGGTGTTTCTGGGCGGAAACTGGCCGTTTTATGGGAGTGTGCGGAAAAACGCAGGCGTGCTAGTTGAAAACACAGGAGTGTCTGGAGAAACGGGGGAGTGGCTGGGCGAACGCTGGGTGTGTTTGTGACGTCAAACCAGGAACGAAAAGGACTGAGCTGGTCGCAATGGCAGAGTAAGTCTGGAGCTACTCAGAAACTGCGGGGTAATCGTTACGAGGAAATTAGCGAAGCTTTCGTTAGCAATTCTACTATGCACTCCCAGTAGGCGGCGGCTTAGCGTGTGCAATGCTGCTAAAAGCAGCTAACGAGCGAACAACTCGGAATGAGGGCCAAAGTAGAGAGAAACTACCAGCTCCTAACTGTCATTTTCAAAAACAGCCTGCAACCTGGCAGTTAGAAGCTAATTGGCTGGTACTTTATCTCTCTCTGCTTTAACTCTCTCCAAGGCTTAGTACATTCACCCCTTAATGCTTGTCAGTACAACTGTGGTCTTTTAGGTATCAGTGGGGGAAGTGGTCTGTGGTTCCCAGCTTCCCTATGGCCACTGACATAGCCCAGTATCAATGTGAACGCTGCTTGCTGAAGAACCAAGAGCCTTTGTGTTACTAAGCTCTTGTTATTATGTGTGTGCCTGACAGAGTAATAGATGCAGAGAGAAGGTTTTGAAAATCCCAGGCTTACTGTATCTTCCCTCTGTTGTTTAGACACATACTAGAAGGAAACATCACAAAGGACATTTTTGGGCAATTAGGAACAGACACAGATGGGTGTAAGTGCCACTTTTTCTATCCAGACAGGAGGAAAGGTTTCACTTTCCATCTGTACTCTTCATCTAGCAGTACAGGCGCCCCTGTTATTTCCCTCTGACTGCTGTCCCAGTTCTGTGCTCATTCATTTGTAGCCTGCTGTAGCAGAGAGCCAAAGGGACAGCTGCAGCAAAGATTTATTTCCTACCACAGCATCCTCTGTCAGCTCTAGGTAGCTGCCACTCTCATCTTTACACATCCAGAGGAATCCTTATTTAATGTTTGATGTTGTATAAGGGAGAGACCTCAGTGCTCACAATCATTATACCATGACAACCCTGAGCTCTCGGCTTTCTAGATGTACACTTTTTTATCTTTTTACATAAAGCACTGCAGTGCTGCACATATAGAGGCCATGAGACAAATAAATAACATACTGTATAACGGCATGAAACAGACGGTAAAGGTGCCCCTGCCCAAATGAACTTATTGTCTAAGAAATGGGGTCAACACATATGACACATAATGTAGCTGAATAACAATTGTACTGTGTCTGCTGGAGGGGGAGAGTGTGTGTGTGGATACTCTGAGGCACCAGCATTTCCATCCACCAATAGTAAAGCAGTCATGGGTGACTTGCATTTCTGTGCAGCTCTCAGTGCTGCGTCATGGTTGGAACAAGGAGAGACAGCTGAATGTGGAGGCATGAAACATAAGCCGCTGACTGTACAAACAAACAGTCAGCTGCTAGTGATCATAACTGTCCTCCGCCACTTACCCTTAATGAACCTCCTTCCTCTTCTGGTTCCGGGGATATTTATTGCTTTTCTGCTGCGCAATCACTCTTGCGGTTTTCCACCAGCTTGGAGTACAAATTTGTACCTGTTTTATGCTACTGGTAAGATTGATGAGAGGGAGGTCAGGCCATACTGTCCTACTATCTGGAAAATGCTAATTTTCCTGAATTCCTCTGATTTGATGCAGCAGATTGTGGGCCTGATTGGTGTTTGTAAGTAAAGCAAAAAAGCGAACAACTAGGAAAAACCATGTTGCGCTGCAGGTGGGCCAGATGTAGCATGTGCAGAGAGATTTAGATTTGGGTGGGGTGTGTTCAAACTGAAATCTAAAGTGCAGTGTAAAAATAAAGCAGCCAGTATTTACCCTGCACAGAAACAAAATAACCCACCCAAATCTAACTCTCTCTGCAAATGTTATATCTGCCCCCCCCCCCCCCCCCTGCAGTGCACATGGTTTTGCCCAATTGCTAACTTTTTTGGTTTGCTAACAAACCTAAATAACCTCTCTAATACAGGGTCTAATTCAGACCTGATCGCAGCAGCAATTTTTTTTCTCTAATGGTCAAAACCATGGGGGTAATTCTGAATTGATCGCAGCAGCAAGTTTGTTAGCAATTGGGCAAAACCATGTGCACTGCAGGGGAGGCAGATATAACATGTGCAGAGAGAGTTAGATTTGGGTGGGTTATTTTGTTTCTGTGCAGGGTAAATACTGGCTGCTTTATTTTTACACTGCAATTTAGATTGCAGATTGAACACACCACACCCAAATCTAACTCTCTCTGCACATGTTAAATCTGCCTCCCCTGCACTGCACATGGGCCCTCATTCCGAGTTGTTTGCTCTGTAATTTTCTTCGCATCGCAGCGATTTTCCGCTAATTGCGCATGCGCAATGTTCGCACTTCGACTGCGCCAAGTAAATTTGCTAAGAAGTTTGGTATTTTACTCACGGCATTACAAGGTTTTTTCTTCGTTCTGGTGATCGTAGTGTGATTGGCAGGAAGTGGGTGTTTCTGGGCGGAAACTGGCCGTTTTATGGGGGTGTGTGAAAAAACGCTACCGTTTCTGGGAAAAACGCGGGAGTGGCTGGAGAAACGGGGGAGTGTCTGGGCGAACGCTGGGTGTGTTTGTGACGTCAAACCAGGAACGAAACTGACTGAACTGATCGCAGTGGCAGAGTAAGTATCGAGCTACTCAGAAACTGCAAAGAAATTTCTATTCGCAATTTAGAGAATCTTTCGTTCGCAATTTTGCTAAGCTAAGATTCACTCCCAGTAGGCGGCGGCTTAGCGTGTGCAATGCTGCTAAAAGCAGCTTGCGAGCGAACAACTCGGAATGACCACCATGGTTTGCCCAATTGCTAAAAAATTTCCTGCTGCGATCAACTTGGAATTACCCCCCATGTGGGGCAGATGTAAAATGTGCAGAGATATTTAGATTTGGGTGGGGTGTGTTCAAACGGAAATCTAAATTGCAGTGTAAAAATAAAACAGCCAGTATTTACCCTGCACAGAAACAAAATAACCTACCCAAATCTAACGCTCTCTGCAAATGTTATATCTGCCCCACCTGCAGTGCACATGGTTTTGCCCATTAGAGAAAGATGTTGCTGCTGCAATCAGGTCTAAATTAGGCCCACCATGCTGGGTAATAATTATGTTGCACTCTTTTATATATTGTAAAATAATTACTGTAATGAATTTTTTTTTTCTGGCAGCATACGATTGTACTTGTTCCTCGCAAACTAAACCCATTCAATCCAATCTGTTTGTGATTACAGAGAAATGTTTTCCACACTATTTGTGCCCCAGCTGTTGCTTACAGAGCTGTGCTCTCCTCTAGCAATGAGATGACCCAGGAGCTTATTACACACTGACCTACTTCTTGTGGGATGCTGAAATTATCTGTAGCATGGAAATACTGTCTGGGCCACCTTACCATGTGTCGGCCATAATAGAAAACTGTAAATCCCATGGAAAATTATTAAACCTGAAGTAAAAATAATTAGTTCATTTATATAGGAATACATCTATACCGTATGCAAAACGTTTGTCTAGATGTGTTTCCAGGTAAGTGAGTAGCACTGAAAAAAAAAAATAACAGAACGCATAATCAGAATTTGAATAGTATTTGAATATATCCTGTGACATATTGAGCCTGATTCAGGTCCTGTCACTAATCTGGAAACTTTGCAATGTTCCGATGTTTGATACATTACTTGTGCGCAGGACCCGTATTGCACATGTGCAGTGTATGGGTCCTGTGTCATCACGTGCAGAGCGGCTGCAGATATCAGGTGGTTCACAGTCTGCAGCCGTTTGGGGGCTCATCCGTTTTGTGGGAGTGCCAAAGCCAGAGTTTCCGTCATTCAATGGAGATTTCCTAGTCTCAGCAATGGACTCCAGGGTTACTCAGCCGGTGACACAGGTGATTCGAGGATGTGTCCATGGATGCAGCAGAGGATCACACATACATGCAGGAGGTGTCTATTTATACCGGACACCAGCTGCCAGAGCCGGCCCTAACCAATATGATGCCCTAGGCAAGATTTTGGCTGGTGCCTCTTAGCACCACCGCTAGTTCTGCCACTGACCCGGCACCCCATTCCTGGCACCATCATTCCTCACCCATAGCAGTCCTCATTTTGGTGCTCCTACCCCCTATATTTTAAATAGAACAGTACGCACATTTTGCGCACAGCCCAAAAAGTGGCGTGTTCTTGCTGGGAAGGGGCATAGATACACAATAGTACCCCTCAGTGATCGCAAAAACGCGCCATAGCGCGTTTTTTACCCATTTTTGAAGACACGGGACTCCAGTATGCAAAGTGGGAGGGTCCCCGGGGACGCGCTCCTCATTCCGCGAATCCGTAAGGGGGATTTGTTTGATTGACATGCTGGCCTCGTGGTGAATGCTAGAAAGAGGAGGTGGAGCCAGTTTCCCCTCCTCTTTGGCGCCTGGCTGCTTGCGGAGGCCGGCTGACTTGCGGTGACTGTAAGTGTATCGGGGGGACGGGGGCTGTCACAGGGATGAGAGGTGCTGGCAATGTGCAGGGATCGGCGTCCGTGATCTAGTGGCTAAAGCTGGGCAAAGTGACTGGGGCTTCCCGCGGTGCCGTCTGAGGCAGTGGCCGCGCTGCCGCTCTTGCCTTTGATGTGTTCTCTCAAAGCAAGAGCGGCAGCGCGGCCACTGCCTCAGACGGCAGCGCGGGTAGCCCCAGTCACTTTGCCCAGCTTTAGCCACTAGATCACGGACGCCGATCCCTGCTGACAAGGTGCGCTCGAATCCCGTGAGTATGTCCGCTATGGAGACCCGGTGAACTTGGTGGCGGTAATGTATAGCTGCGGCCGTGACGCGTGTTAGTCACGGCCGTGTCAGTCACTATGCCTGGGTTTGCTGACTGGTGTCCGGGGTTCCCGCCGGGAGACTAAGTTGTCAGTAATTGCAGGCGCTGTAAAGGTTCCTTGGCTGGCTGGCGTCTTCGGTGGGAGGGAGGGAGGAGGGGGGCTGGAGCTGTGGTCGGCTGTGTTTTCCCCCATCACTACAGGTTATGTGGTGAATCACCACCTACCCCCTACTACTACTGCACCCATCCCGCTACCACCACTACTGCACCCATCCTGCTACCACCACTACTGCACCTATCTTACCCCCTGCTACCACTACTGCACCTATCCTACCCCCTACTACTGCACCCATCCTGCCCCCTGCTACCACTACTGCACCTATCCTACCCCCTACTGCACCCATCCTGCCCCATGCTACCACCACTACTTCACCAATCCTGCCCCCTACCACTACTGCACCTATCTTACCCCCTGCTACCACTACTGCACCTATCCTACCCCCTACTGCACCCATCCTGCCCCATGCTACCACCACTACTGCACCCATCCTGCCCCCTACCACTACTGCACCTATCTTACCCACTGCTACCACTACTGCACCTATCCTACCCCCTACTACTACTGCACCCATCCTGCCCCTGCTACCACCACTACTTCACCAATCCTGCCACCTACCACTACTGCACCTATCTTACCCCCTGCTACCACTACTGCACCTATCCTACCCCCTACTGCACCCATCCTGCCCCCTGCTACCACCACTACTGCACCCATCCTGCCTCCTACCACTACTGCACCTATCTTACCCACTGCTACCACTACTGCACCTATCCTACCCCCTACTGCACCCATCCTGCCCCTGCTACCACCACTACTTCACCAATCCTGCCCCCTACCACTGCTGCACCTATCTTACCCCCTGCTACCACTACTGCACCTATCATACCCCCTACCACTGCTGCACCGATCCTGCCCCCTACCACTGCTGCACCTATCCTACCCCCTGCTACCACTACTGCACCTATCCTACCCCCTACCACACCTATCTTACCCCCTGCTACCACTACTGCACCTATCCTACCCCCTACTGCACCCATCCTGCCCCCTGCTACCACCACTACTGCACCCATCCTGCCCCCTACCACTACTGCACCTATCTTACCCCCTGCTACCACTACTGCACCTATCCTACCCCTTACTACTACTGCACTCATCCTGCCCCTGCTACCACTACTGCACCTATCCTACCCCTTACTACTACTGCACTCATCCTGCCCCTGCTACCACTACTGCTCAAATCCTGCTACCAGTACTGCACCTATCCTACCCCCTTCCACCTCTACTGCACCCATTCTATCCCACATACCCACACAGTGCCCATTATAAACACCCCCATACCCACACAGTGCTCATTATTCACAATGCCCAGTATACACAGCGCCCATCATACGCGCACCCATACCACACAGCGCCCATCATACGCGCACCCATACCACACAGCGCCCATCATATGCACACCCATACCACACAGCGCCCATCATATGCACACCCATACCACACAGCGCCCATCATATGCACACCCATACCACACAGCCCCCATCATATGCACACCCATACCACACAGCGTCCATCATGCGCACACCCATACCACACAGCGTCCATCATGCGCACACCCATACCACACAGCGTCCATCATATGCACACCCATACCACACAGCGCCCATCATATGCACACCCATACCACACAGCGCCCATCATGCGCACACCCATACCACACAGCGTCCATCATATGCACACCCATACCACACAGCGCCCATCATGCGCACACCCATACCACACAGCGCCCATCATACGCACACCCATGCCACACAGCGCCCATCATATGCACACCCATGCCACACAGCACCCATCATACGCACACCCATGCCACACAGCGTCCATCATGCGCACACCCATACCACACAGCGTCCATCATGCGCACACCCATACCACACAGCGCCCATCATGCGCACACCCATGCCACACAGCGCCCATCATACGCACACCCATGCCACACAGCGCCCATCATACGCACACCCATGCCACACAGCGCCCATCATACGCACACCCATGCCACATAGCGCCTATCATACGCACACCCGTGACACACAGCGCCCATCACACGAACACCCCTATACCACACAGTGCCCATTATACACACTTACAATGCTCATAGCACCCTCTATACCCACACACTGGCCATCATACGCACCACCCATACCCACACAGTGCTCATTATACACCCCTCCCCCCCCCCCCAGCGCCTAGCATATGGGTACTCCATACCCACAGTGCCCATGATACATCCCCCCATACACAGTGACCAGCAAACAAACTCCCATATCCATACACAGTGCTCAGCATAGACACAAACAATCCCCAAACCAAAGCAGTGCCCAGCATATGCACACACCTCGTGTTATAGCGGTAAGGCTTCAACAAGGACACAGAGAAGCTGATCTTAAAAGTTGACGGGGAGCAGGACTCACCGAATCCTGGGTACTGATGCCTCCCTACCCCTAACACTGCCTACAGCACTTCCTGCACCTAACCCCCCATTTGCCCCGCAATACTGCCATAACTGCTGTCTACCATGTGGGGTGGTCTAATGCTATGTGGGGAGGCATAAGGGGAGCTCAAAAGCATACATTGCTATGGGACCCAGAAACTGTGAAGTAGGACCCCAATTTTTTAAAGTGAGGGGTCCCCGGGACCCACAATTTTTTCTGCACAGCGCGATCACTGCCCCTAATTCAAATTACGCCACACAGTAGTGCAACTTTATTCACATTATATCATGCGATAGTGGGGGTCATTCCGAGTTGATCGCTAGCTGCTTTCGGTCGCTGTGCAGCGATGAGGCAAAGAATGGCACTTCTGTGCACGCGTATGCAGCGCAATGCGCATGCATGACGTACTTTTACAACCGGCGATGTAGTTTCACACAGGGTCTAGCAAAGCTTTTCTGTCGCACTGCTGGCCGCAGAGTGATTGACATGAAGTGGGCGTTTCTGGGTGTCAACTGACCATTTTCAGGGAGTGTTCGAAAAAAGGCAGGCATGCCAGGAAAAATGCAGGCGTGACTGGGCGAATGCAGGGCGTGTTTGTGATGTCAAAACAGGAACTAAATAGTCTGAAGTGATCGCAAGCGCTGAGTAGGTATTGAGCTACTCTAAAACTGCAGAAAAAAATTTGCTGCCGCTCTGCGATCCTTTCGCTCGCACTTCTGCTAAGCTAAAATACACTCCCAGTGGGAGGCGGCATAGCGTTTGCACAGCTGCTAAAAACAGCTAGCGAGCGAACAACTCAGAATGACCACCCGTGTCCTTTATTCACATTACATCACACAGTAGTACCACTTTACCTTTATAAACTCCTCACAGTAGTGCCCCTTATTCACACTACATCACACTGAATTGCTCCTTATTCACATTACACCACACCATATTGCTCTTTATTCACATTAGACCACACAGTAGTGCCCTTTCTGTACGGTACGCCACTCAGTAGAGCACCTTATACACATAATGCCACACATTAGTAATGCCATTATGCACATAATGTCCCTTACACATGACACACATTATTAATGTCCTTATAAATATAATGCGCCTGCCCTTATACATATAATGACGCACATAGTGCAACTTACACCTACAGTATGTGGCACATTAATAATGCATTTATACACATCACACATAATGCCCCTTACTTACACATATGCCAAACACTACTGCACAACCAACCCACCTGTACACAGCACTCACACGGCCTGCTAACACTGTGACCTCTGCCTCTGCTTGGATACAGATGTGTCCTCATACATCTTGCCTCAAAACACAATGCAGCAGGAGATGCCTGACATGAGTCAACTGGCAGCTCTCTGCCAGCTCTGCTAACGTTGGGCACCTTTTTTGCAGAAAATGTGTCTTATTTTCATAGCTATGTGACTAGGATGCACAAGCAGCTTCTGTTGATTAAAATGATATGTGGCATGCCTATATTCTGTGTGCGACTGTGGCTGCATCTGCATACAAAATGCTAAATTACAATGATTTCCAGGAATACATTGTAACATAACATAGAAACATTGAATTTTACGGCAGATAAGAACCACTTGGCCCATCTAGACTGCCCTTTTTTCTTTTTCTTTTTACCATTTTTTATCTCAAAACTTATTTGATCCTTATTTATTTGTAAGGATATCCTTATGTCTATCCCATGCATGTTTAAATTTCTCTACTGTCTTAGCCTCTAACACCTCTGATGGGAGGAAATTCCACTTGTCCACTACCCTTTCTGTGAAGTAATTTTTCCTCAAATTTCCCCTGAACCTACCTCCCTCCAGTCTCAGTACATGTCCTCGTGTCCTATTGCTTCTCTTCATTTGGAGAATGTTTTGGTCCTGGACTTTGTTAAAACCCTTGATATATTTGAAAGTTTCTGTCATTTCCCCCCTTTCTCTTCTCTGCACGTACCATTTCATATGCAGATACAGCCACAGTCACACACATAATATAGGCATGCTGCATATCATTTTAATCAGCAGAAGCTGCTTGTGCCCCTAGGCATTCCAAATGCCCTAGGCATTTGCCTAGTTTGCCTATGCCTAGGGCCGACTCTGTCTGCTACATTAGCTTATGTAAACATAAACTAATGCAACAGGCTATGCTAAATCCAACAGCACCTGAATCACTGCCCCCCCCCCCCCCCCTTCCCACACTGTTAATAACAGGTCATGATATAGAGAGTCCTAGTTATCAAATATTTGTGGTATATCCCTCGAAAGTACCTGTTTTCGTGGGATATCCACAAATATTATGGATCCACTGAATGGATCCTCCAATTCGAACCGGACAGGATCCCAGCTGTCGGGATCCTGCCAGTCAGAATCCTGACACTTTTCGGAATGCCAACACCGGCATCCTGAATAGGGTCACCATCCCGGAACCAGAATCTCAACAGCCGGAATACCGAATGACCAGCCACCGGGATGCAGGGCATGTAAGCCAAAGGGGGTGGGGGGAAAGAGGTTAGGTCTAGCTGTGGGGGGAGTGCTACGATTAGGCAGCACCCCAGGGGGTAAGGTTTAGGCTGCCTGGAGGGGGGGTTAGGTTTAGGCACCCCCCAGGTGAGGGTTATGGAGGGTTAGGCTGGGGGGAGGGTTAGGTTTAGGCTGAAAGGAGGGTGGGTTAGGGGGCCGGGGAGGAGGTAAGTATACTTACCTTCCCCTGTCGGGATTCAGATTATCGGGATGACTGTGTCGGTATTCTGACCGCCATCATCCCAAACGCCGGCAAATCAATCCCAATGCCCTGCAATATCTGCTGCTGTCCCTCCATTTCCAACAGCAGCCACAGCTCTCATAGGTTTTTATGGGGGCTGCAAAGCTGTCATATATACAGGCAGCTGTAGTCTATGGGATACACGTCACAAAAATTTACTGTAACCCTCACCGGCAATGTCCATTGCACATGCATTGTCAGTGGACCACGCATGCACAGTAGCGCACTGGTGGTCCCGTTTTAGTAGTGAAGTGACTGCTAATGCGATCACTTCACTACTAATACATCACAGGGAGGTGCGCTTTTCGGAGCCCCTGTCTCTGCATGTGTTTTTTTATACATTCAGGGTGGTAAATTATTTATTTTCTCTTACTGGGAATCAATTTAGTACCACGTGGTATAGACGGGTCCACTAGGAGCCTTGGGCACTTTCGTGAGAGTTAGGGAAGGGGGGAATGGCCCAACCTCTTGAAGGGTTAATGGTCCCGTGCCCTGCTGACAGGACACTAAGCTCCTGAGGGCAGTGGCGTAACTAGAAATTTTTCTCCCCCAAGCCAAAAAATTCTTCGGCGCCCCCCCCCCCCCATCCCCCATAATTGGTACTATTAAAGGGATAAATGTGCGCGCGCCGAGGGTGCGCGCCACAAAATAGGGTGTGTGGCTTCGTTGGGATGGGCGTGGCTTCACATAAAGGGGCGTGGCATTGCAGGAAAAGACTACGTTATACCCCAGTTTTCCAACCTGCACGCCCAGACGTTAGCCACCACAGGGAAGAAAAATAATCCTGATTCATGCCCCTTACATTATTTGTCATTTTTCCTCCTTATAGTAATGCCCAGTATACATTATGCCACATACTGCAATGGCCCTTAGACATTATGCCACACACAATAATGCACATGACACAATATGCACACACCATAATGCCCCCGACACATTATGCCACACACCGTAATGCCCCCGACACATTATGACAGGAATCGCAATGCCCGTTATACATTATGCTACACACTGCAATGCCCCTGATACATTATACCACATACCACAATGCCCGTGATATAGTATACAACACACCGTAATGCCTGACACATTATGACAGGAATCGCAATGCCCGTTATACATTATGCTACACACTGCAATGCCCCTGATACATTATACAACAATGCCCGTGATATAGTATACAACACACCGTAATGCCTGATACATTATGACACACACCGCAATGTCCGTGATACATTATGCCACACACTGCAATGCCCGTTATACATTATGCCACACTGCAATGACCCTGAGACATTATACCACATACCACAATGCCCGTGATATAGTATGCCACACACCGTAATGCCTGTGACACATTATGACACACACCGCAATGTCCGTGATACATTATGCCACACACCGTAATGCCCATTAAACATTAAGTCCTACAGTAAGGCTTCTAATTACTTTTAAATTACCTGCTCGTTGCCAGGGGTTTCATGCACTGGGTGTCATGCTCGTTGCCAGGGGTTTCATGCACTGGGTGTCATGCTCGTTGCCAGGGGTTTCATGCTCTTGGTTCCATGCACGGTGCCAGGGGTTTTCATGCTCAGGGTGTCATGCTCGTTGCCAGGGGTATCATGCACCGCTAGTTCTGCCACTGACCCGGCACCCCATTCCTGGCACCATCATTCCTCACCCATAGCAGTCCTCATTTTGGTGCTCCTACCCCCTATATTTTAAATAGAACAGTACGCACATTTTGCGCACAGCCCAAAAAGTGGCGTGTTCTTGCTGGGAAGGGGCATAGATACACAATAGTACCCCTAATTCAAATTACGCCACACAGTAGTGCAACTTTATTCACATTATATCATGCGATAGTGGGGGTCATTCCGAGTTGATCGCTAGCTGCTTTCGGTCGCTGTGCAGCGATGAGGCAAAGAATGGCACTTCTGTGCACGCGTATGCAGCGCAATGCGCATGCATGACGTACTTTTACAACCGGCGATGTAGTTTCACACAGGGTCTAGCAAAGCTTTTCTGTCGCACTGCTGGCCGCAGAGTGATTGACATGAAGTGGGCGTTTCTGGGTGTCAACTGACCATTTTCAGGGAGTGTTCGAAAAAAGGCAGGCATGCCAGGAAAAATGCAGGCGTGACTGGGCGAATGCAGGGCGTGTTTGTGATGTCAAAACAGGAACTAAATAGTCTGAAGTGATCGCAAGCGCTGAGTAGGTATTGAGCTACTCTAAAACTGCAGAAAAAAATTTGCTGCCGCTCTGCGATCCTTTCGCTCGCACTTCTGCTAAGCTAAAATACACTCCCAGTGGGAGGCGGCATAGCGTTTGCACAGCTGCTAAAAACAGCTAGCGAGCGAACAACTCAGAATGACCACCCGTGTCCTTTATTCACATTACATCACACAGTAGTACCACTTTACCTTTATAAACTCCTCACAGTAGTGCCCCTTATTCACACTACATCACACTGAATTGCTCCTTATTCACATTACACCACACCATATTGCTCTTTATTCACATTAGACCACACAGTAGTGCCCTTTCTGTACGGTACGCCACTCAGTAGAGCACCTTATACACATAATGCCACACATTAGTAATGCCATTATGCACATAATGTCCCTTACACATGACACACATTATTAATGTCCTTATAAATATAATGCGCCTGCCCTTATACATATAATGACGCACATAGTGCAACTTACACCTACAGTATGTGGCACATTAATAATGCATTTATACACATCACACATAATGCCCCTTACTTACACATATGCCAAACACTACTGCACAACCAACCCACCTGTACACAGCACTCACACGGCCTGCTAACACTGTGACCTCTGCCTCTGCTTGGATACAGATGTGTCCTCATACATCTTGCCTCAAAACACAATGCAGCAGGAGATGCCTGACATGAGTCAACTGGCAGCTCTCTGCCAGCTCTGCTAACGTTGGGCACCTTTTTTGCAGAAAATGTGTCTTATTTTCATAGCTATGTGACTAGGATGCACAAGCAGCTTCTGTTGATTAAAATGATATGTGGCATGCCTATATTCTGTGTGCGACTGTGGCTGCATCTGCATACAAAATGCTAAATTACAATGATTTCCAGGAATACATTGTAACATAACATAGAAACATTGAATTTTACGGCAGATAAGAACCACTTGGCCCATCTAGACTGCCCTTTTTTCTTTTTCTTTTTACCATTTTTTATCTCAAAACTTATTTGATCCTTATTTATTTGTAAGGATATCCTTATGTCTATCCCATGCATGTTTACATTTCTCTACTGTCTTAGCCTCTAACACCTCTGATGGGAGGAAATTCCACTTGTCCACTACCCTTTCTGTGAAGTAATTTTTCCTCAAATTTCCCCTGAACCTACCTCCCTCCAGTCTCAGTACATGTCCTCGTGTCCTATTGCTTCTCTTCATTTGGAGAATGTTTTGGTCCTGGACTTTGTTAAAACCCTTGATATATTTGAAAGTTTCTGTCATTTCCCCCCTTTCTCTTCTCTGCACGTACCATTTCATATGCAGATACAGCCACAGTCACACACATAATATAGGCATGCTGCATATCATTTTAATCAGCAGAAGCTGCTTGTGCCCTTAGGCATTCCAAATGCCCTAGGCATTTGCCTAGTTTGCCTATGCCTAGGGCCGACTCTGTCTGCTACATTAGCTTATGTAAACATAAACTAATGCAACAGGCTATGCTAAATCCAACAGCACCTGAATCACCCCCCCCCCCCTTCCCACACTGTTAATAACAGGTCAAGATATAGAGAGTCCTAGTTATCAAATATTTGTGGTATATCCCTCGAAAGTACCTGTTTTCGTGGGATATCCACAAATATTATGGATCCACTGAATGGATCCTCCAATTCGAACCGGACAGGATCCCAGCTGTCGGGATCCTGCCAGTCAGAATCCTGACACTTTTCGGAATGCCAACACCGGCATCCTGAATAGGGTCACCATCCCGGAACCAGAATCTCAACAGCCGGAATACCGAATGACCAGCCACCGGGATGCAGGGCATGTAAGCCAAAGGGGGCGGGGGGAAAGAGGTTAGGTCTAGCTGTGGGGGGAGTGCTACGATTAGGCAGCACCCCAGGGGGTAAGGTTTAGGCTGCCTGGAGGGGGGGTTAGGTTTAGGCACCCCCCAGGTGAGGGTTAGGGAGGGTTAGGCTGGGGGGAGGGTTAGGTTTAGGCTGAAAGGAGGGTGGGTTAGGGGGCCGGGGAGGAGGTAAGTATACTTACCTTCCCCTGTCGGGATTCAGATTATCGGGATGACTGTGTCGGTATTCTGACCGCCATCATCCCAAACGCCGGCAAATCAATCCCAACGCCCTGCAATATCTGCTGCTGTCCCTCCATTTCCAACAGCAGCCACAGCTCTCATAGGTTTTTATGGGGGCTGCAAAGCTGTCATATATACAGGCAGCTGTAGTCTATGGGCTACACGTCACAAAAATTTACTGTAACCCTTACCGGCAATGTCCATTGCACATGCATTGTCAGTGGACCACGCATGCACAGTAGCGCACTGGTGGTCCCGTTTTAGTAGTGAAGTGACTGCTAATGCGATCACTTCACTACTAATACATCACAGGGAGGTGCGCTTTTCGGAGCCCCTGTCTCTGCATGTGTTTTTTTATACATTCAGGGTGGTAAATTATTTATTTTCTCTTACTGGGAATCAATTTAGTACCATGTGGTATAGACGGGTCCACTAGGAGCCTTGGGCACTTTCGTGAGAGTTAGGGAAGGGGGGAACGGCCCAACCTCTTGAAGGGTTAATGGTCCCGTGCCCTGCTGACAGGACACTAAGCTCCTGAGGGCAGTGGCGTAACTAGAAATTTTTCTCCCCCAAGCCAAAAAATTCTTCGGCGCCCCCCCCCCCCCCCCCCCATCCCCCATAATTGGCACTATTAAAGGGATAAATGTGCGCGCGCCGAAGGAGCGCGCCGCAAAATAGGGTGTGTGGCTTCGTTGGGATGGGCGTGGCTTCACATAAAGGGGCGTGGCATTGCAGGAAAAGACTACGTTATACCCCAGTTTTCCAACCTGCACGCCCAGACGTTAGCCACCACAGGGAAGAAAAATAATCCTGATTCATGCCCCTTACATTATTTGTAATTTTTCCTCCTTATAGTAATGCCCAGTATACATTATGCCACATACTGCAATGGCCCTTAGACATTATGCCACACACAATAATGCACATGACACAATATGCACACACCATAATGCCTCCCGACACATTATGCCACACACCGTAATGCCCCCGACACATTATGACAGGAATCGCAATGCCCGTTATACATTATGCTACACACTGCAATGCCCCTGATACATTATACCACATACCACAATGCCCGTGATATAGTATACAACACACCGTAATGCCTGACACATTATGACAGGAATCGCAATGCCCGTTATACATTATGCTACACACTGCAATGCCCCTGATACATTATACAACAATGCCCGTGATATAGTATACAACACACCGTAATGCCTGATACATTATGACACACACCGCAATGTCCGTGATACATTATGCCACACACTGCAATGCCCGTTATACATTATGCCACACTGCAATGACCCTGAGACATTATACCACATACCACAATGCCCGTGATATAGTATGCCACACACCGTAATGCCTGTGACACATTATGACACACACCGCAATGTCCGTGATACATTATGCCACACACCGTAATGCCCATTAAACATTAAGTCCTACAGTAAGGCTTCTAATTACTTTTAAATTACCTGCTCGTTGCCAGGGGTTTCATGCACTGGGTGTCATGCTCGTTGCCAGGGGTTTCATGCACTGGGTGTCATGCTCGTTGCCAGGGGTTTCATGCTCTTGGTTCCATGCACGGTGCCAGGGGTTTTCATGCTCAGGGTGTCATGCTCGTTGCCAGGGGTATCATGCACTGGGTGTCATG
Source organism: Pseudophryne corroboree (assembly GCF_028390025.1). Classification (NCBI taxonomy): domain Eukaryota; kingdom Metazoa; phylum Chordata; class Amphibia; order Anura; family Myobatrachidae; genus Pseudophryne; species Pseudophryne corroboree. Next base: position 163,671,192 of record NC_086454.1, on the reverse strand, counting down.
CTCGTTGCCAGGTGTTTCATGCACTGGGTGTCATGCTCGTTGCCAGGGGTTTAATGCACTGGGTGTCATGCTCGTTGCTAGGGGGTAGTGCTTGTTGCTAGGGCTGTGCTCCCAGTGCCACATATGTCCCCAGTGCCAGATATTACCCCACGGTGCCAGGTACTCACATGACCCCAGTGCACAATATAGCCCCCCCCTGTGTGCCAGGTACACATATACCACCCCAGTGCCACATATGCCCCCAGTGCCAGATATTCCCCCCCAGTGCCAGATATTCCCCCACAGTGCCACATATGCCCCCAGTGCCAGATTTCCACCCCCAGTGCCACATATGCCCCCAGTGCCAGATATTCCCCCCCAGTGCCAGATCTGCTCCCAGTGCCAGATTCCCCCCCCCCCAGTGCCACATATGCCCCCAGTGCCAGATATTCCCCCCAGTGCCACATATGCCCCCAGTGCCACATATGCCCCCCAGTGCCACATATGCCCCCAGTGCCAGATATTCCCCCCAGTGCCACATATGCCCCCAGTGCCAGATTTCCTCCCCCCCCAGTGCCACGTATGCCCCCAGTGCCAGATTTCCCCCCCCCCCGTGCCACATATGCCCCCAGTGCCAGATATTCCCCCCAGTGCCATATATGCCCCCTCAGGGCGTGCCCCTCCGCCGCCGCCGCTCCCCCGCTGGTTTGTGTTGGAGGGACACGGAGGGCACAGCGCACGCCTCTCCTGTGTCCCTCCTGCATCATCTCCGGCGGCCGCGGGTCTAATAGAGGAAGTGCCGGTTCGTGAGCCAATCAGAGCTCACAAACGGCACTTCGTTTATTAGACTCGCGGCCGCCGGAGATGATGCAGGAGGGACACAGGAGAGGCGCGCGCTGTGCCCTCCGTGTCCCTCCAACACAGCAGGGAGGGTTAGTAGGAGCAGATTGACATGCGGACGCTCGTCCGCATGTCAATCTGTGCTAAATCAGTGGCGCCCCCGCAGCCCCTCGCCCCCAAGCCACCGCGAGGACTGCGGGGGCAGTAGTTATGCCACTGCCTGAGGGAACTATTCGCAAGCCACAACACGGCAAGCGTACATTCCCGCAGCACGCCGCTACCCCTAACAGAGCCAGAAGATAGAAGAGTGGTGAGTGCTAAGCCGACGTCCCAGTTAGCAGGTCGACGGCCATTATGGTGGCATGAGGGTACGGAGATGCACGGCTTCTACGCGGGGCGGCTGGGTCTCCAGACTCAATACACAGTGCGGACGCACCGCTTCTGAGGGAGCTAACTGAGTACAGTACGGGTGTACACAGTACCCAGGCTGGCATTACAGACTTAAAAAGCGGCGGTCTCCATTTTAAGCTTAAGCTCCATTTTAAATTTAAAATCACCTCAGCCAGCATAAAAAAGCGGGAAGACTGCGTGTTACTGAAGGGGCGGGGCTTCACTGTGAGTGGATCCAGCTGCTTACCAGCGTCATTTTCCCTCTGCAGTGGACAGAGACGCTGACTGACAGAGACGCACATCTCCTCCGGAGAGACTACAGATTACCTCAGCGGTACCAGGGGGTCATAGCAGGGGGGGAGTGCTTACTAGTGTACTGAGGCCCTCATTCCGAGTTGTTCGCTCGCTAGCTGCTTTTAGCAGCCGTGCAAACGCTAAGCCGCCGCCCTCTGGGAGTGTATCTTAGCTTAGCAGAAGTGCGAACGAAAGGATCCCAGCTAGGCTACAAAAAAAGATTGTGTAGTTTCTGAGCAGCTCCAGACCTACTCCTACGGGATCAGTACTAAATGCCGCCGGTCGGAATCCCGGCGGTCGAAATCCCGACGCCGGAATCCCGACCACACAATCCCGACAGGGGTGGTGAGCGGAACGCAGCCCCTTGCGGGCTCGCTTCGCTCGCCACGCTGCGGGCACGGTGCCTCGCTACGCTCGGCACACTATTATATTCTCCCTCTATGGGTGTCGTGGACACCCACGGAGGGAGAATATGTCGGGATTCCGGCGTCGGTATTTCGACCGCCGGGATTCCGGCCGGCGGCATCTTGACCGCATCCCACTCCTACCTTGCGATCACTTCAGACTATAGCAAAAAAGAGGGGGGGTCGCACAGACATGTATATGTACTGTGTCAATAATTTCAATAAGTCACATAGAATCCTTTCCCATAAATTTAAATCTCATTATTGTATCTATCAGTTTTATTATATGGAAGGTGCTCCTGGGAATAAATTGTATACATGTAAGGACCAAGAGAAGGAAGTATTCCCTATTGTGGGCACGCTCGGACTTTGTGACAATATTCTTAAAGTCAGATATCAACAGTGATATTTGACCACTAATATTAAAATATAGCTTTTATTTGTTATCTTAAAACATCTGCGAAAATATTGTGCAAGTGAAAACAAGTGTAAAAATAATAAACAAATGTGAAGTAAAAATTCAGTCACTGCAACCTTTTAATTCTTCACTCTCTCAAGTGTTCAGAATGTATCCATATTTGTTGAAATATTCTTTTCCTTAGTGTCCTAATGGAAACAATCGTATTGTTTTAATGTAACTCTGTGAGGTAGCTAATTCCACTGTTTAGGACTAGATTGTCTTTCTTAATTGACAGTCTCTCTCAATCTTGGCAGTGTGCGCACCACTGTCTCCAAGAATATATTCTATATACAATGATAAGACAATATCATGTCCTGTCTGGTACATATAATTTGTCCTACTTATCGTGGATGTCTATCTCACAAAAGCCCTCATGCCGAGTTTGATCGCTCGCTAGCTGTTTTTAGCAGCAGTGCAAACGCTAAGCCGCCTCCCTCTGGGAGTGTATCTTAGCTTAGCAGAAGTGCGACCGAAAGGATCACAGAACTGCTACAATAAAGATTGTGCAGTTTCAGAGTAGCTCGAGACTTACTCCTAGCAAGCGATCACTTCAGACTGTTTAGTTCCTGTTTTGACGTTACAAACACGCCCTGCGTTCGACCAGCCACTCCCCCGTTTCCCCAGCCACTCCTGCGTTTTTATCGGGCACGCCTGTGTTTTTACACACACTCCCCGAAAACGGTCAGTTACCACCCAGAAACACCCACTTCCTGTCAATCACTCTGCGGCCAGCAGTGCGACTGAAAAGTGTCGCTAGACCTTGCGTGAAACTACATAGTTTTGTGTGAAAGTATGTCGCGCGTGCGCACTGCGCACCATATGCATGCGCAGAAATGCAGCTTTTTGAGCTGATCGCATCACTGCGACCGAAAGCTGCTAGCGAACAACTTGGAATGACCCCCAATGTTGTCCTTTGTAGTCCCCCTATAAATAAAGAAAGGTTAGTGGGGATTCTTGATGTACATTTTCCTTCTACTGTATTGTCAGCTTTCATTTGGGATCACCCAATCCAATTATTTTTCTACAAATATAATGTCGTGTCAATCATATAGTGATGCTAATAATAGCCATTATTAGCATCACCATATGATTGGCATGATATTATATTTGTAGAAAAATAATTGGATTGAGAGTGTTCCGTCCCTTGGAGAAGTCTATGGAAATCCAGTCGATGGTTCAGGCTGTCCTGAAGCCAACTCAGATCTCGGTGTATCTGTGCATTCGCCTTCTGGGGAAAATGATAGCCTCTTACGAGGCACTTCAGTACAGAAGGTTTCATGCGAGGCCCTTCCAGCTGCATTTGTTGGACAAATGGTCCAGATCGCATCTTCACATGCACCAGAGGATCTGTCTGTCGCCAAAAGCCCGAATCTCCCTTCTTTGGTGGCTACAGACTTCTCACCTCATCGAGGGACGGAGGTTTGAGATTCCGAATTGGATTCTGCTAACCACAGAAACAAGCCTCAGCAGTTGGTGAGCAGTCACCCAGGTGGTGCAGTTTCAAGGAAGATGGTCAAGTCAGGAAGTCGTCCTTCCAATAAACATCTTGGAACTCAGGGCAATCTACAATGCCCTTCTGCAGGCCTCATCTCTACTTTGGAATCAGGCCATTCAACTCCAGTCAGACAATGTAACTGCGATAATGTACATAAACCGACAGGGCGGAACGAAAAGCAGAGCAGCAATGTCAGAGGTGTCAAGAATTGTCCTCTGGGTGGAAAAACATGCCGTGGCATTGTCGGTGGTCTTCATTCCGGGAGTAGACAACTGGGAAGCGGACTTCCTCAGCAGACACAACCTGCACCCGGGGGAGTGGAGCCTTCACCCATAAGTGTTCAGGTTCTTGACACGTCGGTGGGGATATCCACAGATCGACATGCTGGCTTCTCATCTCAACAAGAAGCTCAAGCGGTATTGTTCCAGGTTGAGAGACCCACTGGCAGTGGGAGGTAGACGCTCTGATGACTCCATGGGTCTACCAGATGGTGTACGTGTTTCCTCCACTTCCTCTGATCCCAAGAATTCTAAAAAGAATAAGAAAGGAAAAGGTTCAAGCAATACTCATTGCTCCAGACTGGCCAAGAAGGGCCTGGTACACGGACCTTCTGGAGATGCGCCTCAAAGATCTGTAGCATCTGCCTCTTTGCGAGGATCTTCTGCAATAGGGCCCATTCGTCTATCAAGACATACCACGTTTAACGGCATGGAGGTTAAACGGCTGATCCTAGCCAATGAGAGGGATTCCTGACAAGGTCATCCTGACTATGATCCAAGCCAGGAAAGGGGTAATGTCTAAACATTACTACCGTATACGGAAGAAGTATGTCTCTTGGTGTGAGAGCAGACAATATTCCGCAGTGGAATTTCATCTGGGATGTCTCCTGCTTTTTCTGCAGTCAGGAGTGGATGTGGGCCTATGCTTAGGTTCCGTTGCTACCACCAAGATAACACCTTTGGCACAGATTGCAGCAGACCAAATGCGAGGAGGAAGGTTCCTGACCAGTGGCGTAAGGGTGCTGATATCCCGGGAGGTACCTGATTTATAAGTGCTATTGGGTGGGCATCGTATGACACTCCTCGTATCGTGGTACGCACACTCTGACCTTAGATTGTGGTGGATTGCCATTGAAAATTGTTCGTTGAGTGGTTTTTACTGTACCATTTCTCTATTAAAACTGTACTTCACTATTATCTCCCACCTCTGTTTTTATTTGAGGGATATGGACATGGGGATATAAAGTGTTGAAGATGAAGTGTGTTTAATCTTGAGACCAAAGGAGTGGCGGAAGATCCCCAGGGTTATACATTAGAAGTTATTCCCAGAAGGAGCGCGCATCTGCAGTTTGTGAACTTTGATTTCAGATTTTGGCTTTGTCTATTTTCTTTCAGAAACAATTGGCTTCTCTCCCTGAGGTCCAGACGTTCTTGAAAGGTGTTCTGCACATCCAGCCTCCCTTTGTGCCTCCCGCGGCACCTTGGATTTCAATTTGGTGGTGCAGTTCCTCCAATCGGACTGGTTTGAACCATTACAGGAGGTTGATGTAAAGTACCTTACGTGGAAGACAATCACACTGTTGGCCTTGGTCTCAGCAAGACGTGTGTCGGAACTAGGGGCTTTGTTTAACAAGAGTCCCTACTTAATTTTCCATGAGGACAGAGCTGAACTCAGAACTCGTCAGCAATTTCTTCCTAAGGTGGTGACCATTTTTCACATAAACTACCCTGTTGTGGTTCCGGCTGTGACGGACACCTCTGCTGCTTCAAAGTCTTTGGATGTTGTGAGGGCTTTGAAGGTGTATGTAAAGAGAACAGCTCGTCACAGAAAATCCAATTCGCTGTTCGTTCTCTATGATCCCAATAATATTGGGTGTCCTGCTTCAAAGCAGTCAATTGCACGCTGGATCAGGCTCACTATCCAGCATGCTTCTTCCACTGCAGGATTGCCGATTCCAAAATCTGTACAGGCCCACTCTACTAGGTCGGTGGGTTCCTCTTGGGCGGCTGCCCGGGGTGTCTCGGTTTTACAGCTCTGCCAAGCAGCTACTTGGTCAGGTTCGAACACGTTTGCAAAGTTTAACAAGTTCGATACTTTGACCTTCAGTTTGGTCAATCAGTTATGCAGGAACCTCAGCACTCTCCCACCCAGTTTGGGAACTTTGGTACATCCCCATGGTACTAATGTGGACCCTAGTATCCTCTTGGACGTAAGAAAATAGGATTTAGTTACCTACCGGTAAAGCCTTTTCTCCTAGTCCGTAGAGGATACTGGGCGACCGCCCGTTGCTTCGTTCTTCCTGCACTGTTACTTGGTTAAGTATTCTGGTTTGTTCAGCTGTTGCTGTTCATGTTTCAAGTTTGGTTAGCATGGCTTTCCTATTCTTCTGTGTGCTGGTTCATAATCTCAACCACTTTTCTTATCTATACTTCTCTCAAAGTATGTCCGTCTCCTCAGGCAGTTTCCTAGACTGAGTCTGGTAGGAGGGTCATAGAGGGAGAAGCCAGCGCACACTATCAAATTCTTAAAGTGCCCAGGGCTCCCAGTGGAGCCGTCTATACCCCATGGTACTAAATAGATTCCCAATATCCTCTACAGACTACGAGAAAAGGATTTACTGGTAGTTAATTAAAATCCTAAGTTTTCGCAAATAGCATTGATAAATAAGTACTTTTGAAGTAGTTAAACTGTTAAACACTACAAGCTGTCTCTTAACTGAATGTTATTTGTGCATTTATTTTATTAACAGTTTTTTATATAGCGCAGTATATTCCATTGCGATGACTCATCCTCCACAGTTACATCACGTCTGTGTTATTGTGCATGACCCATCAACCACAATAACTTCAAAAGTCTGAGTCACCAGACCTAATGGGCAGGCTGATTAGACTGGAGGTGAGTCTTCATATGACCAAGTCTGTCACTGTGTTATTGGAGTGTCACAATGCTGTACGGCTGTACAATACTTAACCCAGGAGGGCTTGATACCTTATTATATTGGCTGCTGGTTTTCTTCTATCACCTGTACCCTGTTATCTCTCTCTCTCTCTCTCTCTCTCTCTCTCTCTCTATATATATATATATGTGGACAAGGGATGAGGTGGTAGAGAGCGACCAAAGGTGCCAAATAATTGTTAAAAGCAGTGTGATGTTATAAAAAAAGGGGTATACAAATTTATTGCAGTGGAACGCACTATACAAAACTGGTTATAAAATCATACAAGCTCATATAAAAAAGATATATATATGACTCATGTAAAAAACATAAAAAATAAAAAATTTTACAATTTAAAAAAGAGGAAGAAAAGAAAAAGGCATGGTGACATAAAACACATGTGTTGTTAAAAAATCTTAGAAGTATCACTCCGGTATAGAAGGTAAAAAATACTTGAAAAAGGTTTAAAAGGCACATGGGAATAAAAAAAAAAACTTTCAAAAGATTTTAAAAAGAGGAATCAAGAATAGCTTAACTTAGTAGTGAGGTTGTGATCAAGGAGTAGCACCCAACGCGTTTCGTCCTATCTGGACTTCATCAAGGGGTAATTTGAGACTAGAGACAAACCATACTTATATATCCAAAATAAAAGGAAGTGATGTCCACATCACTTCCTGTGATCAATTAGCATAACTATTCAGATAATGTAAAAAATAGGTGGTAACACACTATATGAGATGCAGATATTGATTTGAGCCTTGGAGAGGAAAAAACGAGTGAGAAACAATAATAGAAACAACTAAAATTCATAATAGACGCTCAGAGCCGCAGACTTCCGGTCCGGGCTCTGCGTGACGTCATATCCGCCCCACATCCGGTGTCCGGCGCATCGTACTGCGCCTGCGTTGTTCTTGTGCGGCGGAGGTTGCTGTGTTGTTGATTCCCTCTGGACGGTTGCCTGGTTACCCGGCGGGCTTGTTATGTGGAAACATCAAAATCTTGCGGCAGCCATTTTCTTGTAGTCTGAATGCACGGCGGACATTCTTAGGTAATATGAGAAAGACTTGTGGCGGACATGCTTTGAGAGTCTGTATTAACAGAGTATCGTCTGTATGTAAAAACTGGATCCACAACTGGGTCAGCTCCGGATTGAGTATAAAACAGAAGAAGGATAGATTCAGTGTAAATGGTCAATAATTATAAATATGAAAGAAACAGTTGCTTCATTAAAACTGTATGGAAATTAGGGATTCTTAGGTTTTTTAGGATAGAATACTTAATAATAGCCCATAAGAGGACCAACATGGGAAATTTATAAGTGGAAAAATTATGATCCTATGTACATATAAGTATTATATAAAAAAATATAAAAAAAAAATATATATATAAAAAAATATATATATATACATAAAAATATATATAAAAAAAAAATATATATAAAAAAATATCCAAAAAATATACAGAGTCTGCAAATGAGGATGCACTAAAATAAATATAGTAATTTCCATACTTTGGAAATATCTTAAGACGTCATTCATGAGTTGCTGCATATACACAGTTTTTTCATCATGCATTTACAACACCCGGTCTTCCAAGTGGGTCTCCCAGCCTTGCTTAGCTTCCAAGTTCGGACGGTATTGGGCGTCTCCAGACTGGTATGATTGTAATAGTAATAAGGAGAGGCCTTTAGTGTATGCAGCAGACTGATGACGAGAGATATTCGCTAATTTAGAGTATGGTTTTAGTAAAGCAGGGACCCGGACATAGATAAATAATGTAGAAAGACAGGGAGGCAGCATATATCAATAAAATAAGGGTTGAGATCGGGATATTGCTGGGTTTGGGATTCCTTATGCAATCTTTTCTTACAGCACCTGGTCTCCCCTGGAGGTCACCCATCCAGGTACTGGCCAGGCCCAACACTGCTTCGCTTCCAAGATCGGCCGGAATTGGGCATGTCCAATGTGGTATGGCTGTAATAAGGAAGCAGAGGTTCCTTGTAAACCAGAGACAGGGAGGGAAGATAGGTGGGGAAAGGGGAGCGGGGGGGGGGGGCGGAGGTAGGAGAGAGTGTGGAACCAAGATTGTATGAAGGAGCGATGGCTTACGTTACAAGAAGGGTGCTATCTCGTATCCTTCATTGAAGCCGTCCGGATGGAGAGCAGTGATCGCAAAAACGCGCCATAGCGCGTTTTTTACCCATTTTTGAAGACACGGGACTCCAGTATGCAAAGTGGGAGGGTCCCCGGGGACGCGCTCCTCATTCCGCGAATCCGTAAGGGGGATTTGTTTGATTGACATGCTGGCCTCGTGGTGAATGCTAGAAAGAGGAGGTGGAGCCAGTTTCCCCTCCTCTTTGGCGCCTGGCTGCTTGCGGAGGCCGGCTGACTTGCGGTGACTGTAAGTGTATCGGGGGGACGGGGGCTGTCACAGGGATGAGAGGTGCTGGCAATGTGCAGGGATCGGCGTCCGTGATCTAGTGGCTAAAGCTGGGCAAAGTGACTGGGGCTTCCCGCGGTGCCGTCTGAGGCAGTGGCCGCGCTGCCGCTCTTGCCTTTGATGTGTTCTCTCAAAGCAAGAGCGGCAGCGCGGCCACTGCCTCAGACGGCAGCGCGGGTAGCCCCAGTCACTTTGCCCAGCTTTAGCCACTAGATCACGGACGCCGATCCCTGCTGACAAGGTGCGCTCGAATCCCGTGAGTATGTCCGCTATGGAGACCCGGTGAACTTGGTGGCGGTAATGTATAGCTGCGGCCGTGACGCGTGTTAGTCACGGCCGTGTCAGTCACTATGCCTGGGTTTGCTGACTGGTGTCCGGGGTTCCCGCCGGGAGACTAAGTTGTCAGTAATTGCAGGCGCTGTAAAGGTTCCTTGGCTGGCTGGCGTCTTCGGTGGGAGGGAGGGAGGAGGGGGGCTGGAGCTGTGGTCGGCTGTGTTTTCCCCCATCACTACAGGTTATGTGGTGAATCACCACCTACCCCCTACTACTACTGCACCCATCCCGCTACCACCACTACTGCACCCATCCTGCTACCACCACTACTGCACCTATCTTACCCCCTGCTACCACTACTGCACCTATCCTACCCCCTACTACTGCACCCATCCTGCCCCCTGCTACCACTACTGCACCTATCCTACCCCCTACTGCACCCATCCTGCCCCATGCTACCACCACTACTTCACCAATCCTGCCCCCTACCACTACTGCACCTATCTTACCCCCTGCTACCACTACTGCACCTATCCTACCCCCTACTGCACCCATCCTGCCCCATGCTACCACCACTACTGCACCCATCCTGCCCCCTACCACTACTGCACCTATCTTACCCACTGCTACCACTACTGCACCTATCCTACCCCCTACTACTACTGCACCCATCCTGCCCCTGCTACCACCACTACTTCACCAATCCTGCCACCTACCACTACTGCACCTATCTTACCCCCTGCTACCACTACTGCACCTATCCTACCCCCTACTGCACCCATCCTGCCCCCTGCTACCACCACTACTGCACCCATCCTGCCTCCTACCACTACTGCACCTATCTTACCCACTGCTACCACTACTGCACCTATCCTACCCCCTACTGCACCCATCCTGCCCCTGCTACCACCACTACTTCACCAATCCTGCCCCCTACCACTGCTGCACCTATCTTACCCCCTGCTACCACTACTGCACCTATCATACCCCCTACCACTGCTGCACCGATCCTGCCCCCTACCACTGCTGCACCTATCCTACCCCCTGCTACCACTACTGCACCTATCCTACCCCCTACCACACCTATCTTACCCCCTGCTACCACTACTGCACCTATCCTACCCCCTACTGCACCCATCCTGCCCCCTGCTACCACCACTACTGCACCCATCCTGCCCCCTACCACTACTGCACCTATCTTACCCCCTGCTACCACTACTGCACCTATCCTACCCCTTACTACTACTGCACTCATCCTGCCCCTGCTACCACTACTGCACCTATCCTACCCCTTACTACTACTGCACTCATCCTGCCCCTGCTACCACTACTGCTCAAATCCTGCTACCAGTACTGCACCTATCCTACCCCCTTCCACCTCTACTGCACCCATTCTATCCCACATACCCACACAGTGCCCATTATAAACACCCCCATACCCACACAGTGCTCATTATTCACAATGCCCAGTATACACAGCGCCCATCATACGCGCACCCATACCACACAGCGCCCATCATACGCGCACCCATACCACACAGCGCCCATCATATGCACACCCATACCACACAGCGCCCATCATATGCACACCCATACCACACAGCGCCCATCATATGCACACCCATACCACACAGCCCCCATCATATGCACACCCATACCACACAGCGTCCATCATGCGCACACCCATACCACACAGCGTCCATCATGCGCACACCCATACCACACAGCGTCCATCATATGCACACCCATACCACACAGCGCCCATCATATGCACACCCATACCACACAGCGCCCATCATGCGCACACCCATACCACACAGCGTCCATCATATGCACACCCATACCACACAGCGCCCATCATGCGCACACCCATACCACACAGCGCCCATCATACGCACACCCATGCCACACAGCGCCCATCATATGCACACCCATGCCACACAGCACCCATCATACGCACACCCATGCCACACAGCGTCCATCATGCGCACACCCATACCACACAGCGTCCATCATGCGCACACCCATACCACACAGCGCCCATCATGCGCACACCCATGCCACACAGCGCCCATCATACGCACACCCATGCCACACAGCGCCCATCATACGCACACCCATGCCACACAGCGCCCATCATACGCACACCCATGCCACATAGCGCCTATCATACGCACACCCGTGACACACAGCGCCCATCACACGAACACCCCTATACCACACAGTGCCCATTATACACACTTACAATGCTCATAGCACCCTCTATACCCACACACTGGCCATCATACGCACCACCCATACCCACACAGTGCTCATTATACACCCCTCCCCCCCCCCCCAGCGCCTAGCATATGGGTACTCCATACCCACAGTGCCCATGATACATCCCCCCATACACAGTGACCAGCAAACAAACTCCCATATCCATACACAGTGCTCAGCATAGACACAAACAATCCCCAAACCAAAGCAGTGCCCAGCATATGCACACACCTCGTGTTATAGCGGTAAGGCTTCAACAAGGACACAGAGAAGCTGATCTTAAAAGTTGACGGGGAGCAGGACTCACCGAATCCTGGGTACTGATGCCTCCCTACCCCTAACACTGCCTACAGCACTTCCTGCACCTAACCCCCCATTTGCCCCGCAATACTGCCATAACTGCTGTCTACCATGTGGGGTGGTCTAATGCTATGTGGGGAGGCATAAGGGGAGCTCAAAAGCATACATTGCTATGGGACCCAGAAACTGTGAAGTAGGACCCCAATTTTTTAAAGTGAGGGGTCCCCGGGACCCACAATTTTTTCTGCACAGCGCGATCACTGGAGAGTGTTCAATTCATAAATCCAGAACATTTCTCTCCTAGAGAGGAGGTTGGAAAGGTCTCCTCCTCTTTCTCCCAACGATACCAATTCGATACCTTTAAAAGTCAATGACTCTGGATCCGAGTTGTGGCATTGATGGAAATGTCTTGATACTGCGTGTGTGAGGACTTTGTTCTTTATATTCCTGATATGTTCTTGGATACGAAGTTTCAGGATTCTTTTGGTTTTGCCAATATACTTCAGACCACAGGGACATTCCAGAAGATATATTACAGATGGTGTGTTACAATTGATGAACTGTTTAATTCGATATTCCTTCTTAGTGGTAGTGTTGTTAAAGGATTTCCTGTTGCGATGAAGGTATTTACAAATGTTGCACTTTCCACACTTAAAGCTGCCTACACATTTTGGCATGGGGTTCCTAGTTTCAGGGTTTCTTAGCATGCTAGGTGCCACCAGGTCCTTCAAACTTTGCGACTTTCGGAAAACTAGTTTGGGTTCTTGAGTAAGGTATTCCTTTAAAATGGGGTCCATTAGTAAGATATGCCAGTGTTTTTTGAGTGTTTGTTTGATAAATTTCTCATGTCTGCTGTATGTCGTGATGAACTTAACATTCTCTTCCATATTTTCCTTAACTTTGTACTTCAGAAGTTCGCCCCTTTCCAATTCTTTGGTTCTAGCCATAGCTCCTTCCAAGAGTTGTGCAGGGTACCCCTTTTCCTTGAATCTCTCCTTATAGATTTCCAGTTGCTGATCCCTTTCTTCATTTCTCTTACAGTTACGTGCTACTCTGTTGAACTGGGAGAAAGGGATGTTGTCTTTCCACTGTTGTCGGTGATTACTCTTGTAGTGCACGTAGCTATTCATATCTACCTTCTTAATAAAGTTGCTCGTGATGATATCACTACCTGAGTGTGTCAAGACCAGGTCTAGAAATTCAATTCTTTCGGTGTCCTCCATTGCTGTGAAGCTGAGATTCATATTGTTTACCGAGATATGTGTTAAAAACTCTTTAAAAACCTGTTGATCCCCTTCCCATACAATCAAAATGTCATCAATATATCGTTTATAAAAAATGATGTTGTGTTGGTACGGATTATTTGTAAAAATGTATTTGTTCTCCCATTGTCCCATGAAAAGATTTGCGAAGCTCGGTGAAAAGATAGTCCCCATGGCTGTGCCACAGATCTGGAGATAAAATCCATCTAAAAACTTAAAATAATTATGTTTTAAAATGAAAAGCATAATTTCGCACAGGAAAATTCTGTGCTCCTCTGTGATTAGATGGTCCTTGCTGAGGAATTCGTTGCAGGCTTCAATCCCTTTGTCATGTTCTATGCAGGTGTATAAAGATTGTACATCTATTGTGACCCATCTGTATGTATCCTTCCACTGGAAATTCTCCATCAGGTTCAAAACCGTTGTAGTGTCCTTCAGATAAGCCGGTAGTTCCATGACGTATTTTCTTAAAAAGTGGTCTACGTACTCTGAAAGGTGTGAAGTCAGGGAATCAATACCTGCCACTATGGGTCTCCCCGGGGGATTTTCCAAAGACTTATGTATTTTCGGGAGGAAGTAAAATATGGGGGTGGTGGGGTTGGAATTTAAAAGATACTGGAATTCCTCTTTAGTGATGATTTCACGTCTAAAACCTTTTAAAAGCATTGTCCTTAATTCTTCTACAAAGGTTTCCTTAGGGTCATTTTGTAATGGAATATATGAAGCTCTATCACCCAGTAATCTGTTAGCTTCTGTGGTATAGGCTTCTCTATCCATAATAACCAACCCCCCCCCCTTGTCAGCCGCTTTTATAACGATGTTTCTATTCTCCTGAAGTCTTTTTATTGCTTCTGTTTCTTTATTCGTGAGGTTTCTTTCCTTAATTGGTGTGGTGGTAGTGTCACAGAGGTCCTTTTTCACTAAGTCGTAGAACAGGCCCACATAATGTCCCTTGGATTCAAGGGGGTAGAATCTGGAAGTGGGCTTTAGGCCAGATTTTGATTGTTCATAGTTTTGTATAATTGCATCCTCTTTTTTAAGGAAATGACGTTTGAGGGTGATTTTCCGTATAAATTTGTTTAAGTCAATGAAGACATCAAATTTATTCATTCCTTTGGTGGGTGCAAACGAAAGACCTTTACTTAGCAAGGTGGTTTCGTGTTCCGTCAATACGTGGCTGGAGAGGTTATGGATACCTTTTGGGGCTGCCGGTTCTATTCGAGATTTCTTCTTTTGAACAGGTTCTTTCCTCCTACCCCCACGGCATCCTCTTCTTCTTCGAACCTTCTTTTCCGTGGGGATGTGTTGGTGGTTTTCCATTTTTCTGTGGTCCTTGTCATACCTCTGGGATGGTGAGCAGTACTTGGTGATAAAAAAGGCTCCTCTGTGTTGGAGTCCAATCTCTGTAATGTCGAGAATCGATTGGTGGTTCTGATAGGGTTCAAGGGTTTTCCCCTTGTAGTGGTCTGCGGGTACCTCTGTTTTCTGGGGATGGATTGCCAGTAGTCCTTATTTCCTTTTGGCTCCTGTCGTTCTCCTCTGTTGAACCTACCCCAATTTTTCACCATATTGTTCTCATAGTCCTGTCTGTCTCTAGTAAACTTCTTTTCTTTGTTCTTGATCACTTCTTCCTCTATACGTTCTAGTTTCTTATTTAGAACTTTTTCATTGATTCTGAAATCCTCTTTATCCTTATGCGTCTCCATTTTGTTCTCAGCCTCTTTGATCTCTGATTCCAGGTCTGAGATAATGCGTTTCTTTTCTGCTATGAGTAGTTTCATAAGGTTAATGGAACAGTTATGTAATGTGTTGTCCCACTCCTTCATAAAATCCTGGTTGTCCATACCAAAGGTTGGTTGTTTCGATAGCCTAAGTCCTCTGGGAATCCTATTTACACTGACATAGTGTTCCAGGCCCCTGATGTCCCACCATGCTTTGACTTCTTTCGTCAGAAGTCTTTCTATACTCCAAAATATATCGTCGAGATTGTTGGTATTTTGTTCAATCTCTGGAGTAGCAGTTTCATTGAAAATTCTTTGACATAAGTTACTCCTTTTGTTGGTGCGTTCCTTTGTTCCAAACATACTGTGTGTGATGCTGGTCTCCTCCAGGCGGCTGAAAGCAATAATACCAAGAGAGAAAATGTGTACTGGAAAGATATCAGCGCCACGGATGCAGTATCTTATGTGTTAACACTAGAATGGGAACCCTACAGGTAGTGTGACAAAAAACTGCTTGATATGGAAGCGAAGCAGTGTTGGGCCTGGCCAGTACCTGGATGGGTGACCTCCAGGGGAGACCAGGTGCTGTAAGAAAAGATTGCATAAGGAATCCCAAACCCAGCAATATCCCGATCTCAACCCTTATTTTATTGATATATGCTGCCTCCCTGTCTTTCTACATTATTTATCTATGTCCGGGTCCCTGCTTTACTAAAACCATACTCTAAATTAGCGAATATCTCTCGTCATCAGTCTGCTGCATACACTAAAGGCCTCTCCTTATTACTATTACAATCATACCAGTCTGGAGACGCCCAATACCGTCCGAACTTGGAAGCTAAGCAAGGCTGGGCTCGGCTAGTACAAGGATGGGAGACCCACTTGGAAGACCGGGTGTTGTAAATGCATGATGAAAAACTGTGTATATGCAGCAACTCATGAATGACGTCTTAAGATATTTCCAAAGTATGGAAATTACTATATTTATTTTAGTGCATCCTCATTTGCAGACTCTGTATATTTTTTGGATATTTTTTTATATATATTTTTTTTTTATATATATTTTTATGTATATATATTTTTTTTATATATATATTTTTTTTTATATTTTTCTATATAATACTTATATGTACATAGGATCATAATTTTTCCACTTATAAATTTCCCATGTTGGTCCTCTTATGGGCTATTATTAAGTATTCTATCCTAAAAAACCTAAGAATCCCTAATTTCCATACAGTTTTAATGAAGCAACTGTTTCTTTCATATTTATAATTATTGACCATTTACACTGAATCTATCCTTCTTCTGTTTTATACTCAATCCGGAGCTGACCCAGTTGTGGATCCAGTTTTTACATACAGACGATACTCTGTTAATACAGACTCTCAAAGCATGTCCGCCACAAGTCTTTCTCATATTACCTAAGAATGTCCGCCGTGCATTCAGACTACAAGAAAATGGCTGCCGCAAGATTTTGATGTTTCCACATAACAAGCCCGCCGGGTAACCAGGCAACCGTCCAGAGGGAATCAACAACACAGCAACCTCCGCCGCACAAGAACAACGCAGGCGCAGTACGATGCGCCGGACACCGGATGTGGGGCGGATATGACGTCACGCAGAGCCCGGACCGGAAGTCTGCGGCTCTGAGCGTCTATTATGAATTTTAGTTGTTTCTATTATTGTTTCTCACTCGTTTTTTCCTCTCCAAGGCTCAAATCAATATCTGCATCTCATATAGTGTGTTACCACCTATTTTTTACATTATCTGAATAGTTATGCTAATTGATCACAGGAAGTGATGTGGACATCACTTCCTTTTATTTTGGATATATAAGTATGGTTTGTCTCTAGTCTCAAATTACCCCTTGATGAAGTCCAGATAGGACGAAACGCGTTGGGTGCTACTCCTTGATCACAACCTCACTACTAAGTTAAGCTATTCTTGATTCCTCTTTTTAAAATCTTTTGAAAGTTTTTTTTTTTATTCCCATGTGCCTTTTAAACCTTTTTTAAGTATTTTTTACCTTCTATACCGGAGTGATACTTCTAAGATTTTTTAACAACACATGTGTTTTATGTCACCATGCCTTTTTCTTTTCTTCCTCTTTTTTAAATTGTAAAATTTTTTATTTTTTATGTTTTTTACATGAGTCATATATATATCTTTTTTATATGAGCTTGTATGATTTTATAACCAGTTTTGTATAGTGCGTTCCACTGCAATAAATTTGTATACCCCTTTTTTTATAACATCACACTGCTTTTAACAATTATTTGGCACCTTTGGTCGCTCTCTACCACCTCATCCCTTGTCCACATAACCACTTTCATAGGTAACGGTACCAATACCTATATCTATTTGAGGTAACGAGCTGACACCCTGAGATACAAAAGGGAGTGCAAACATATCAAGCAGTTTTTTGTCACACTACCTGTAGGGTTCCCATTCTAGTGTTAACACATAAGATACTGCATCCGTGGCGCTGATATCTTTCCAGTACACATTTTCTCTCTTGGTATTATTGCTTTCAGCCGCCTGGAGGAGACCAGCATCACACACAGTATGTTTGGAACAAAGGAACGCACCAACAAAAGGAGTAACTTATGTCAAAGAATTTTCAATGAAACTGCTACTCCAGAGATTGAACAAAATACCAACAATCTCGACGATATGTTTTGGAGTATAGAAAGACTTCTGACGAAAGAAGTCAAAGCATGGTGGGACATCAGGGGCCTGGAACACTATGTCAGTGTAAATAGGATCCCCAGAGGACTTAGGCTATCGAAACAACCAACCTTTGGTATGGACAACCAGGATTTTATGAAGGAGTGGGACAACACATTACATAACTGTTCCATTAACCTTATGAAACTACTCATAGCAGAAAAGAAACGCATTATCTCAGACCTGGAATCAGAGATCAAAGAGGCTGAGAACAAAATGGAGACGCATAAGGATAAAGAGGATTTCAGAATCAATGAAAAAGTTCTAAATAAGAAACTAGAACGTATAGAGGAAGAAGTGATCAAGAACAAAGAAAAGAAGTTTACTAGAGACAGACAGGACTATGAGAACAATATGGTGAAAAATTGGGGTAGGTTCAACAGAGGAGAACGACAGGAGCCAAAAGGAAATAAGGACTACTGGCAATCCATCCCCAGAAAACAGAGGTACCCGCAGACCACTACAAGGGGAAAACCCTTGAACCCTATCAGAACCACCAATCGATTCTCGACATTACAGAGATTGGACTCCAACACAGAGGAGCCTTTTTTATCACCAAGTACTGCTCACCATCCCAGAGGTATGACAAGGACCACAGAAAAATGGAAAACCACCAACACATCCCCACGGAAAAGAAGGTTCGAAGAAGAAGAGGACGCCGTGGGGGTAGGAGGAAAGAACCTGTTCAAAAGAAGAAATCTCGAATAGAACCGGCAGCCCCAAAAGGTATCCATAACCTCTCCAGCCACGTATTGACGGAACACGAAACCACCTTGCTAAGTAAAGGTCTTTCGTTTGCACCCACCAAAGGAATGAATAAATTTGATGTCTTCATTGACTTAAACAAATTTATACGGAAAATCACCCTCAAACGTCATTTCCTTAAAAAAGAGGATGCAATTATACAAAACTATGAACAATCAAAATCTGGCCTAAAGCCCACTTCCAGATTCTACCCCCTTGAATCCAAGGGACATTATGTGGGCCTGTTCTACGACTTAGTGAAAAAGGACCTCTGTGACACTACCACCACACCAATTAAGGAAAGAAACCTCACGAATAAAGAAACAGAAGCAATAAAAAGACTTCAGGAGAATAGAAACATCGTTATAAAAGCGGCTGATAAGGGGGGGGGGTTGGTTATTATGGATAGAGAAGCCTATACCACAGAAGCTAACAGATTACTGGGTGATAGAGCTTCATATATTCCATTACAAAACGACCCTAAGGAAACCTTTGTAGAAGAATTAAGGACAATGCTTTTAAAAGGTTTTAGACGTGAAATCATCACTAAAGAGGAATTCCAGTATCTTTTAAATTCCAACCCCACCACCCCCATATTTTACTTCCTCACGAAAATACATAAGTCTTTGGAAAATCCCCCGGGGAGACCCATAGTGGCAGGTATTGATTCCCTGACTTCACACCTTTCAGAGTACGTAGACCACTTTTTAAGAAAATACGTCATGGAACTACCGGCTTATCTGAAGGACACTACAACGGTTTTGAACCTGATGGAGAATTTCCAGTGGAAGGATACATACAGATGGGTCACAATAGATGTACAATCTTTATACACCTGCATAGAACATGACAAAGGGATTGAAGCCTGCAACGAATTCCTCAGCAAGGACCATCTAATCACAGAGGAGCACAGAATTTTCCTGTGCGAAATTATGCTTTTCATTTTAAAACATAATTATTTTAAGTTTTTAGATGGATTTTATCTCCAGATCTGTGGCACAGCCATGGGGACTATCTTTGCACCGAGCTTTGCAAATCTTTTCATGGGACAATGGGAGAACAAACACATTTTTACAAATAATCCGTACCAACACAACATCATTTTTTATAAACGATATATTGATGACATTTTGATTGTATGGGAAGGGGATCAACAGGTTTTTAAAGAGTTTTTAACACATATCTCGGTAAACAATATGAATCTCAGCTTCACAGCAATGGAGGACACCGAAAGAATTGAATTTCTAGACCTGGTCTTGACACACTCAGGTAGTGATATCATCACGAGCAACTTTATTAAGAAGGTAGATATGAATAGCTACGTGCACTACAAGAGTAATCACCGACAACAGTGGAAAGACAACATCCCTTTCTCCCAGTTCAACAGAGTAGCACGTAACTGTAAGAGAAATGAAGAAAGGGATCAGCAACTGGAAATCTATAAGGAGAGATTCAAGGAAAAGGGGTACCCTGCACAACTCTTGGAAGGAGCTATGGCTAGAACCAAAGAATTGGAAAGGGGCGAACTTCTGAAGTACAAAGTTAAGGAAAATATGGACGAGAATGTTAAGTTCATCACGACATACAGCAGACATGAGAAATTTATCAAACAAACACTCAAAAAACACTGGCATATCTTACTAATGGACCCCATTTTAAAGGAATACCTTACTCAAGAACCCAAACTAGTTTTCCGAAAGTCGCAAAGTTTGAAGGACCTGGTGGCACCTAGCATGCTAAGAAACCCTGAAACTAGGAACCCCATGCCAAAATGTGTAGGCAGCTTTAAGTGTGGAAAGTGCAACATTTGTAAATACCTTCATCGCAACAGGAAATCCTTTAACAACACTACCACTAAGAAGGAATATCGAATTAAACAGTTCATCAATTGTAACACACCATCTGTAATATATCTTCTGGAATGTCCCTGTGGTCTGAAGTATATTGGCAAAACCAAAAGAATCCTGAAACTTCGTATCCAAGAACATATCAGGAATATAAAGAACAAAGTCCTCACACACGCAGTATCAAGACATTTCCATCAATGCCACAACTCGGATCCAGAGTCATTGACTTTTAAAGGTATCGAATTGGTATCGTTGGGAGAAAGAGGAGGAGACCTTTCCAACCTCCTCTCTAGGAGAGAAATGTTCTGGATTTATGAATTGAACACTCTCCATCCGGACGGCTTCAATGAAGGATACGAGATAGCACCCTTCTTGTAACGTAAGCCATCGCTCCTTCATACAATCTTGGTTCCACACTCTCTCCTACCTCCGCCCCCCCCCCCCTCCCCTTTCCCCACCTATCTTCCCTCCCTGTCTCTGGTTTACAAGGAACCTCTGCTTCCTCATTACAGCCATACCACATTGGACATGCCCAATTCCGGCCGATCTTGGAAGCGAAGCAGTGTTGGGCCTGGCCAGTACCTGGATGGGTGACCTCCAGGGGAGACCAGGTGCTGTAAGAAAAGATTGCATAAGGAATCCCAAACCCAGCAATATCCCGATCTCAACCCTTATTTTATTGATATATGCTGCCTCCCTGTCTTTCTACATTATTTATCTATGTCCGGGTCCCTGCTTTACTAAAACCATACTCTAAATTAGCGAATATCTCTCGTCATCAGTCTGCTGCATACACTAAAGGCCTCTCCTTATTACTATTACAATCATACCAGTCTGGAGACGCCCAATACCGTCCGAACTTGGAAGCTAAGCAAGGCTGGGCTCGGCTAGTACAAGGATGGGAGACCCACTTGGAAGACCGGGTGTTGTAAATGCATGATGAAAAACTGTGTATATGCAGCAACTCATGAATGACGTCTTAAGATATTTCCAAAGTATGGAAATTACTATATTTATTTTAGTGCATCCTCATTTGCAGACTCTGTATATTTTTTGGATATTTTTTTATATATATATTTTTTTTATATATATTTTTATGTATATATATTTTTTTTATATATATATATTTTTTTATATTTTTTTATATAATACTTATATGTACATAGGATCATAATTTTTCCACTTATAAATTTCCCATGTTGGTCCTCTTATGGGCTATTATTAAGTATTCTATCCTAAAAAACCTAAGAATCCCTAATTTCCATACAGTTTTAATGAAGCAACTGTTTCTTTCATATTTATAATTATTGACCATTTACACTGAATCTATCCTTCTTCTGTTTTATACTCAATCCGGAGCTGACCCAGTTGTGGATCCAGTTTTTACATACAGACGATACTCTGTTAATACAGACTCTCAAAGCATGTCCGCCACAAGTCTTTCTCATATTACCTAAGAATGTCCGCCGTGCATTCAGACTACAAGAAAATGGCTGCCGCAAGATTTTGATGTTTCCACATAACAAGCCCGCCGGGTAACCAGGCAACCGTCCAGAGGGAATCAACAACACAGCAACCTCCGCCGCACAAGAACAACGCAGGCGCAGTACGATGCGCCGGACACCGGATGTGGGGCGGATATGACGTCACGCAGAGCCCGGACCGGAAGTCTGCGGCTCTGAGCGTCTATTATGAATTTTAGTTGTTTCTATTATTGTTTCTCACTCGTTTTTTCCTCTCCAAGGCTCAAATCAATATCTGCATCTCATATAGTGTGTTACCACCTATTTTTTACATTATCTGAATAGTTATGCTAATTGATCACAGGAAGTGATGTGGACATCACTTCCTTTTATTTTGGATATATAAGTATGGTTTGTCTCTAGTCTCAAATTACCCCTTGATGAAGTCCAGATAGGACGAAACGCGTTGGGTGCTACTCCTTGATCACAACCTCACTACTAAGTTAAGCTATTCTTGATTCCTCTTTTTAAAATCTTTTGAAAGTTTTTTTTTTATTCCCATGTGCCTTTTAAACCTTTTTTAAGTATTTTTTACCTTCTATACCGGAGTGATACTTCTAAGATTTTTTAACAACACATGTGTTTTATGTCACCATGCCTTTTTCTTTTCTTCCTCTTTTTTAAATTGTAAAATTTTTTATTTTTTATGTTTTTTACATGAGTCATATATATATCTTTTTTATATGAGCTTGTATGATTTTATAACCAGTTTTGTATAGTGCGTTCCACTGCAATAAATTTGTATACCCCTTTTTTTATAACATCACACTGCTTTTAACAATTATTTGGCACCTTTGGTCGCTCTCTACCACCTCATCCCTTGTCCACATAACCACTTTCATAGGTAACGGTACCAATACCTATATCTATTTGAGGTAACGAGCTGACACCCTGAGATACAAAAGGGAGTGCAAACATATCAAGCAGTTTTTTGTCACACTACCTGTAGGGTTCCCATTCTAGTGTTAACACATAAGATACTGCATCCGTGGCGCTGATATCTTTCCAGTACACATATATATATATATATATTTTCGAAAAAGTGGATAAGATCAGAGCGACCACCGGTGGTAAAAAAGTATAAAACTAGAGATATATATTTAAAATCCAAAGCTTATCTTTGGATTTTCAGTAATGGCAGGAATCACCTGGGTGATTCCTGCCATTACTGAAAATCCAAAGATAAGCTGTTCATTATATTCATCACTTCTCTTTTTTTAACTAATTTTAGATATATTTATACCTCGCATGATACCTATATTACGACCATGAGGACCTGTTTTTAGTACTCATTTGTGTCTTTTTGTATGCCTTTTTTCTGAATATATTTTACTGTATACTTTTAAACAGAAAACTTTTTTAGAAAAAAATACCTTTTATATTGTTGACATGTGTGTCAAAGAATTTTTTTAACTGATTACGTTCGTTTTAAATAAATCCCGCCTGTGCTTTTAAATATATATCTCTAGTTTTATACTTTTTTACCACCGGTGGTCGCTCTGATCTTATCCACTTTTTCGAAAATCTCTTTTTCCTACACACGTACAAGTGTAGGTTTTATTTAAGATTGAGCAGACGCCCCATAAAGAAAGGGGAGTGGTATCGTAGAGAACTAACATTTCATAGGGAGTATAATAGACATACAGTGAAAAACTTTATCTACAAATTTTTCTGGCGCTGTCAGTTCACCCCATACACATATATATATATATATATATATAACATCCAATGAAATAGGCACTCTCCAAATAATTGTTAAATATGCATCAAATTTTTATAGATATTAAAGTTTAGAGTAACATGGAAGGCTTCCAATTAATTTTGCATTACTTAAATTTTGCAACATTTTGGGGCAGCACGGATGGTGTAATGGTTAGCATTACTGCCTCACAGCACTGAGGTGATAGGTGTAATTCCCACCATGGCCCTAACTGTGTGGAGTTTGTATATTTTCCCTGTGCTTGCGTGGGTTTCCTTCGGGTACTCCGGTTTCCTCCCACAATCCAAACATATACTGGTAGATTAATTGACTTGCAACAAATATTAACCCTAGTGTGAATGCGTGTACATGTTGTAAGGAATATAGGGGGTACTTCAGACCTGATCGTAGCAGCTAATTTATTAGCAGTTGGGCAAAACCATATGAACTGCAGGGGGGGAGGGGGGGGACAGATATAACATGTGCAGAGAGAGTTAGATTTGGGTGGGTAAGTTTGTTTCTGTGCAGGGTAAATACTGGCTGCTTTATTTTTGCACTGCAATTTAGATTTGTTTGAACACTCCCCACCCAGATCTAACTCTCTCTGCACATGTTACATCTGCCTCCCCTGCAGTGCACATGGTTTTGCCCAACTGCTAACAAATTTGCTGCTACGATCATGTCTGAATTACCCCCATAGACTGTAAGCTCCACTGGGGCAGGGACGTATGTGAATGGCCAAATATTCTCTGTAAAGCGCTGCAGAATATGTGTGCGCCATATAAATAACTGGTAAATAAATACATTTTGGTCTGGCATTTCATCTTACCAAGCCATATACGATATACAACAGCAGAGCCATCGCAGCAGAAGGACTTCAAGAATCTCATCTCCTCCCAGTCTTCCAACCCTTGGTGCCTTTTTGCCACTCTCAACTCTCTCCTCTGCCCACCCC
The DNA here is from genome assembly GCF_028390025.1 of Pseudophryne corroboree. NCBI lineage: Eukaryota > Metazoa > Chordata > Amphibia > Anura > Myobatrachidae > Pseudophryne > Pseudophryne corroboree. The sequence continues at coordinate 163,646,639 of NC_086454.1, read as the reverse complement.
CACCAGGTCTCCCCTCATCACTCTCTAATCTTGATTTTGCCACTTACTTCACATCCAAAATTGACTCCATGCATGAAGACATCACATCCCACCAATCAGCAACAAGCCAACACCTATCCCTTACCACATCTTTCTCCCATGTATCTGGTGAGGAAGTCATGGCCCTCATCTGTTCCTCCCACCCCACCACCTCCCCACTTGACCATATCCCCTCCCACCTCCTCCGCTACCTCTCTCCTTCTGCCTGTTTCCATCTTGCCCACCTTCTCAATCTTGCCCTCTTATCAGGCACTGTCTCTTTGCCTTGAAGCATGCACTTATCTCCCCTATTCTTAAAAAATCTACCCTTGATCCAAACTCCCTCTCCAAATACCGACCAATCTCTCTCCTCTCATTTGCCTCTAAACACCTTGAGCGTATTGTCTACAACTGCCTTACTGCCTTTCTTTCCTCACACACTCACTGCTTGACCCATTCCAGTCTGGCTTCTGTCCCTCCACTCCACTGAAACTGCCCTCACAAAAGTTTGCAATGACCTCCATGCTGCCAACTATAAGTGCCACTACTCTCTGCAGCAATGTCAGAGGTGTCAAGAATTGTCCTCTGGGTGGAAAAACATGCCGTGGCATTGTCGGTGGTCTTCATTCCGGGAGTAGACAACTGGGAAGCGGACTTCCTCAGCAGACACAACCTGCACCCGGGGGAGTGGAGCCTTCACCCATAAGTGTTCAGGTTCTTGACACGTCGGTGGGGATATCCACAGATCGACATGCTGGCTTCTCATCTCAACAAGAAGCTCAAGCGGTATTGTTCCAGGTTGAGAGACCCACTGGCAGTGGGAGGTAGACGCTCTGATGACTCCATGGGTCTACCAGATGGTGTACGTGTTTCCTCCACTTCCTCTGATCCCAAGAATTCTAAAAAGAATAAGAAAGGAAAAGGTTCAAGCAATACTCATTGCTCCAGACTGGCCAAGAAGGGCCTGGTACACGGACCTTCTGGAGATGCGCCTCAAAGATCTGTAGCATCTGCCTCTTCGCGAGGATCTTCTGCAATAGGGCCCATTCGTCTATCAAGACATACCACGTTTAACGGCATGGAGGTTAAACGGCTGATCCTAGCCAATGAGAGGGATTCCTGACAAGGTCATCCTGACTATGATCCAAGCCAGGAAAGGGGTAATGTCTAAACATTACTACCGTATACGGAAGAAGTATGTCTCTTGGTGTGAGAGCAGACAATATTGCGCAGTGGAATTTCATCTGGGATGTCTCCTGCTTTTTCTGCAGTCAGGAGTGGATGTGGGCCTATGCTTAGGTTCCGTTGCTACCACCAAGATACCACCTTTGGCACAGATTGCAGCAGACCAAATGCGAGGAGGAAGGTTCCTGACCAGTGGCGTAAGGGTGCTGATATCCCGGGAGGTACCTGATTTATAAGTGCTATTGGGTGGGCATCGTATGACACTCCTCGTATCGTGGTACGCACACTCTGACCTTAGATTGTGGTGGATTGCCATTGAAAATTGTTCGTTGAGTGGTTTTTACTGTACCATTTCTCTATTAAAACTGTACTTCACTATTATCTCCCACCTCTGTTTTTATTTGAGGGATATGGACATGGGGATATAAAGTGTTGAAGATGAAGTGTGTTTAATCTTGAGACCAAAGGAGTGGCGGAAGATCCCCAGGGTTATACATTAGAAGTTATTCCCAGAAGGAGCGCGCATCTGCAATTTGTGAACTTTGATTTCAGATTTTGGCTTTGTCTATTTTCTTTCAGAAACAATTGGCTTCTCTCCCTGAGGTCCAGACGTTCTTGAAAGGTGTTCTGCACATCCAGCCTCCCTTTGTGCCTCCCGCGGCACCTTGGATTTCAATTTGGTGGTGCAGTTCCTCCAATCGGACTGGTTTGAACCATTACAGGAGGTTGATGTAAAGTACCTTACGTGGAAGACAATCACACTGTTGGCCTTGGTCTCAGCAAGACGTGTGTCGGAACTAGGGGCTTTGTTTAACAAGAGTCCCTACTTAATTTTCCATGAGGACAGAGCTGAACTCAGAACTCGTCAGCAATTTCTTCCTAAGGTGGTGACCACTTTTCACATAAACTACCCTGTTGTGGTTCCGGCTGTGACGGACACCTCTGCTGCTTCAAAGTCTTTGGATGTTGTGAGGGCTTTGAAGGTGTATGTAAAGAGAACAGCTCGTCACAGAAAATCCAATTCGCTGTTCGTTCTCTATGATCCCAATAATATTGGGTGTCCTGCTTCAAAGCAGTCAATTGCACGCTGGATCAGGCTCACTATCCAGCATGCTTCTTCCACTGCAGGATTGCCGATTCCAAAATCTGTACAGGCCCACTCTACTAGGTCGGTGGGTTCCTCTTGGGCGGCTGCCCGGGGTGTCTCGGTTTTACAGCTCTGCCAAGCAGCTACTTGGTCAGGTTCGAACACGTTTGCAAAGTTTAACAAGTTCGATACTTTGACCTTCAGTTTGGTCAATCAGTTATGCAGGAACCTCAGCACTCTCCCACCCAGTTTGGGAGCTTTGGTACATCCCCATGGTACTAATGTGGACCCTAGTATCCTCTTGGACGTAAGAAAATAGGATTTAGTTACCTACCGGTAAAGCCTTTTCTCCTAGTCCGTAGAGGATACTGGGCGACCGCCCGTTGCTTCGTTCTTCCTGCACTGTTACTTGGTTAAGTATTCTGGTTTGTTCAGCTGTTGCTGTTCATGTTTCAAGTTTGGTTAGCATGGCTTTCCTATTCTTCTGTGTGCTGGTTCATAATCTCAACCACTTTTCTTATCTATACTTCTCTCAAAGTATGTCCGTCTCCTCAGGCAGTTTCCTAGACTGAGTCTGGTAGGAGGGTCATAGAGGGAGAAGCCAGCGCACACTATCAAATTCTTAAAGTGCCCAGGGCTCCCAGTGGAGCCGTCTATACCCCATGGTACTAAATAGATTCCCAATATCCTCTACAGACTACGAGAAAAGGATTTACTGGTAGTTAATTAAAATCCTAAGTTTTCGCAAATAGCATTGATAAATAAGTACTTTTGAAGTAGTTAAACTGTTAAACACTACAAGCTGTCTCTTAACTGAATGTTATTTGTGCATTTATTTTATTAACAGTTTTTTATATAGCGCAGTATATTCCATTGCGATGACTCATCCTCCACAGTTACATCACGTCTGTGTTATTGTGCATGACCCATCAACCACAATAACTTCAAATGTCTGAGTTACCAGACTTAATGGGCAGGCTGATTAGACTGGAGGTGAGTCTTCATATGACCAAGTCTGTCACTGTGTTATTGGAGTGTCACAATGCTGTACGGCTGTACAATACTTAACCCAGGAGGGCTTGATACCTTATTATATTGGCTGCTGGTTTTCTTCTATCACCTGTACCCTGTTATCTCTCTCTCTCTTTCTCTCTCTCTCTCTCTCTCTCTCTCTCCCTCTCCCTCTCTCTCTCTCTCTCTCTCTCTCTCTCTATATATATATATATATATATATATATATATATATAACATCCAATGAAATAGGCACTCTCCAAATAATTGTTAAATATGCATCAAATTTTTATAGATATTAAAGTTTAGAGTAACATGGAAGGCTTCCAATTAATTTTGCATTAATTCAATTTTGCAACATTTTGGGGCAGCACGGATGGTGTAATGGTTAGCATTACTGCCTCACAGCACTGAGGTGATAGGTGTAATTCCCACCATGGCCCTAACTGTGTGGAGTTTGTATATTTTCCCTGTGCTTGCGTGGGTTTCCTTCGGGTACTCCGGTTTCCTCCCACAATCCAAAAATATACTGGTAGATTAATTGACTTGCAACAAATATTAACCCTAGTGTGAATGCGTGTACATGTTGTAAGGAATATAGGGGGGAATTCAGACCTGATCGTAGCAGCTAATTTATTAGCAGTTGGGCAAAACCATATGCACTGCAGGGGGGGAGGGGGGGGACAGATATAACATGTGCAGAGAGAGTTAGATTTGGGTGGGTAAGTTTGTTTCTGTGCGGGGTAAATACTGGCTGCTTTATTTTTGCACTGCAATTTAGATTTGTTTGAACACTCCCCACCCAGATCTAACTCTCTCTGCACATGTTACATCTGCCTCCCCTGCAGTGCACATGGTTTTGCCCAACTGCTAACAAATTTGCTGCTACGATCATGTCTGAATTACCCCCATAGACTGTAAGCTCCACTGGGGCAGGGACGTATGTGAATGGCCAAATATTCTCTGTAAAGCGCTGCGGAATATGTGTGCGCCATATAAATAACTGGTAAATAAATACATTTTGGTCTGGCATTTCATCTTACCAAGCCATATACGATATACAACAGCAGAGCCATCGCAGCAGAAGGACTTCAAGAATCTCATCTCCTCCCAGTCTTCCAACCCTTGGTGCCTTTTTGCCACTCTCAACTCTCTCCTCTGCCCACCCCCACCTGGTCTCCCCTCATCACTCTCTAATCTTGATTTTGCCACTTACTTCACATCCAAAATTGACTCCATGCATGAAGACATCACATCCCACCAATCAGCAACAAGCCAACACCTATCCCTTACCACATCTTTCTCCCATGTATCTGGTGAGGAAGTCATGGCCCTCATCTGTTCCTCCCACCCCACCACCTCCCCACTTGACCATATCCCCTCCCACCTCCTCCGCTACCTCTCTCCTTCTGCCTGTTTCCATCTTGCCCACCTTCTCAATCTTGCCCTCTTATCAGGCACTGTCCCTTTGCCTTGAAGCATGCACTTATCTCCCCTATTCTTAAAAAATCTACCCTTGATCCAAACTCCCTCTCCAAATACCGACCCATCTCTCTCCTCTCATTTGCGTCTAAACACCTTGAGCGTATTGTCTACAACTGCCTTACTGCCTTTCTTTCCTCACACACTCACTGCTTGACCCATTCCAGTCTGGCTTCTGTCCCTCCACTCCACTGAAACTGCCCTCACAAAAGTTTGCAATGACCTCCATGCTGCCAACTATAAGTGCCACTACTCTCTGCTTATTCTTCTTGACCTCTCTGCTGGTTTTGACACTGTGGACAACCCTCTCCTTCTGCCAATCACTCCATTGATCTACATAATACTTCCCTCTCTTGGCTGTCTTCCTACCTATCTGACCAATCCTTCTCTGTATCCTCTCATGACTTTACCTCCCCCTCCCCCACTACCACTAACGGTAGGTGTCCCCCAAGGTTCTGTCCTCGGTCCTCTCCTTTTCTCTCTCTATACCTACTCTTTCGGTGATCGCATTAATCCTTTTGACTCCCAATATCATCTATATGCTGATTATACTCAAATCTAACTTTCTTCTCTGGACCTCTCCCCCACTCTCTTCACACGTATCTCCAACTGTCTCTCTGCTATCTATTCTTGAATGTCCCAGCGCTTTCTTAAACTTAACATGTCTAAGACTGAGCTTATCATCTTCCCACCCTCCTGCACAACCTCACCTCCCACAATTTCATTAACTTTTGATTGCACAAGTATCTCCTCTAGCCCCCAAGTGTTCTGTCTTGGAGTATTCCTTAACAGCTCCCTCTCCTTAAAACCACACATTCAGCACCTGCCGTTTTCATCTAAAAATAATTCCAGTATCAGACCCTTTCTCACCCAGGATGCTACTAAGACCCTTATCCACTATCCTGTCATCTCCAGACTAGACTACTGTAATCTCTTCCTGACTGGCATCCCTGACAAATGCCTCTCTCCACTCCAGTCTATCCTCAATGCTGCAGCCCGGCTTATCTTCCTCACCAAACACACTATGTCCACCTCCCCTCTCCTACAAGCTCTTCACTGGCCCCCCTTCCTTTTTAGAATCCAATTCAAGCTTCTCACACTCACTTACAAAGCCCTCACCCACTCTTCTCCCATTTACATCTCTGACCTTATATCCTTTTACACTCCCACCCATCCTCTTCACTCTGCTAATGCACGCAGCCTCTCCTGCCTACTGATTACCTCCTCTCACTCTTACATCCAAGATTTTTCACATGTGGATCCCTTTCTCTGGAATTCTCTACCTCTCCCCCTCAGACTCTTAGAAACATAGAATTTGACGGCAGATGAGAACCACTTAGCTGATCTAGTCTGCCCCTTTTTATTACCATATTTTTATCTTAAAGCTTATTTGATCCTTATTTCTTTGTAAGGCTATCCTTATGTCTATCCCATGCATGTTTAAATTGCTCTACCTTCTTAGCCTCTACCACCTCTGATGGGAGGCTATCCCACTTGTCCACTACCATTTTTGTGAAGGAATTTTTCCTCAAATTTCCCCTGAACCTCCCCTCCTCCAGTCTCAGTGCATGTCCTTGTGTCCTATTGCTCCTCTTCATTTGGAGAATGTTTCCCTCCTGGACTTTGTTAAAACCCTTGATATATTTGAAAGTTTCTATCATGACCCCCCTTTCCCTTCTCTGCTCCAAACTATACATATTGAGATTTTTTTAGTCTTTCTGGGTATGTTTTGTGATGTAGGACATGCACCATTTTGCCCTTCTTTGTACAGTCTCTAATGCAGGGCTGGCCAAACCAGTCCTCGATATCTACCAACACTTCACATTTTACAGGTCACCTAGCTGGTGCACAGGTGTAGTCGTTACTGATTAAGATTTGCTGTATTCATTCCTAACTGACAGTTCTAGAGATCTATGAAACAACGGGTGTGGTCTTTTGAAAAGACAAAAAGCAACTATATGCCTTTTCCAGGGTACACTTGAAAATTGAAATTGTGAAATTATTAATACAGGTTGAGTATCCCTTATCCAAAATGCTTGGGACCAGAGGTATTTTGGATATGGGATTTTTCCGTATTTTGGAATAATTGCATACCATAATGAGATATCATGATGATGGGACCTAAATCTAAGCACATAATGCATTTATGTTACATTGACACCTTATACACACAGCCTGAAGGTAATTTTAGCCAATATTTTTTATAACTTTGTGCATTAAACAAAGTGTGTGTACATTCACACAATTCATTTATGTTTCACATACACCTTATACACACAGCCTGAAGGTCATTCAATACAATATTTTTAATACCTATGTGTATTAAACAAAGTTTGTGTACATTGAGCCATCAAAAAACAAAGGTTTCACTATCTCAATCTCATGCAAAAAAAGTCCGTATTTCGGAATATTCCGTATTTCGGAATATTTGGATATGGGATACTCAACCTGTACATAACTTTTATTATAGTATACTTAAAAAAGGCGAGAGCAAGCATTCATAATCTAAGAGCATTAATACTCATAAACATTGATATTCATATTTTAGGCGAAATAATGGTGTAAGTGAGCGAAAATAAATGGTCCCTCATTCCAAAAAGGACGTATTCATATCCACTATAATAGAGATTCTAATAGAATGAGGTCACTCCCTCGGGTCTGATAGGGTCCAATAATTATTGGAACCTAGAGTCAATTCCTGACCGTGGGTCCTGAGGTTATATTGTGCGTGGGAGAATAAAATAACTACGGTACCTAGTATTCCCTGGTGGTTCCCCATCCAGGTACTGACCAGGCCCTGCAGTACTTGGCTTCCAAGATCAGACGAGTTTGGGCATACTCAGTGCGGTCTGACCGTAGGTGGATAAGTCTCCCAGGTGCACCGTATTCCAAATATGTGGGGACCCACAGGTGTCAGTAACAGTATCGGTAAGTATTGGGCTGGTTAATTTATCAAAAAATTGTCAAGAAATCAAGTTGTGGTAAGGATATTTCATTACTGTAAGCTATCTCTTTGCATTGCATTCACTGATAATCATCATCAGACCTTACCCTTTTCCCTACCTGCAATCTGCACATTCAGATCACTTACTTCACCAACATGAACTCCTGCCCCACCTCTTCCAAACCACCCTACACTTTTGCCCCTATCTCCCTTCCATCACCCATCTCCCCACTTTTCTCCCCACCCAATCCATTCTCCTCAAGCTACCCCCCCTTTTTATACAAACCTCCCCTTTTTATACAAACCTCCCCTTTGTTCCTTTTCCCTTACACTCTTTTCTATCCCTTCTTTCCTCTCCCCCCTCCCCTTTCCCCCCCTTTTTATTTTTTTATTTTTTCCCCTCCCCACTCCCCCCCCCCATCATTCTCCCATCCACTCACCCCTTTCCACCGCATCCATAGGGTTGTCACTTATTCCAACTCCCCACCAATTCCAGTTCATTCCATTCTCCTCTCACCTTCACTCTCCATAAACTTTTATACCTGCAACCAACACAATACCAAGCTAGCTTTGATTATACGTTTAGCCCCATTCCGGGGTTTCAACTATCTAACCCACGAGTATGGTTTTCTAATGCTGCCCCTCTTTTCACACAGCATAACATAATATAGATTCTCATTCCTTCATCTTTCACCACATTCACCTATTTTAATCCCCCATAATAGGATATATGTTTGCACATTGGTCACAGATACATATATATTTTTTACAAATGTAATTTTTCATATTTTTCAATTTTTTTTTCAATTTTTTTTTTATTTAATATTTTTTCTTTCTTTTTTCAATTAAGCAACTGTCTACTAGTATATAATTAATACTGTTTCAGCCCAGGGATTTTTTACCATATCCTCAGCATCAATTATACTCAATTATTAAAAAATATCCCCTTTCTTCCCCCCTTTTCTTAGGCTTATACTCATGCCCACCTAACGTTTTGTGCATTATATGCATTATATACATAATTTTCTCCATATTCATAATTATAATCATCACCTGCTCTCCAAACTTAAGAAACCAGTACACAAAATGTTGTTGTATCTCATGTCTTTAATGATCATTCCTTCCCGAAATTAATCAGTCCCAGCCTTTCCAAATTTATACCATTATTTCCTAATTTACAAACTAAGGTGAGTATGGGCGTGTCTGTGACACCCCTCTCATCTTTGATAGGCCATCCACCCCTTTAAGAAAGGCAGCGGGGAGCTCCGAGAGCAGGCGATCATGTGACCAAGCTCTCGGAGCGAAACGCGTGTCACTTTCGGTTCCGGTACCCGAACTTCCGGTCGCACGGACCGCGGCCGCCGGCACCTCACTCCTCGGCTCCTGAATTCGTCCCTTGGCCCAGGAACACCTCTCCCAGGTTGGGTAAGACTGTCATCGGCCTTGGCCGGAATACGGGGCCTTTTTGCCCAACCAGGGCTCTCCTCTCTTTATCCATAGGGATCACCACACAATACCCAGCCAATAGAGGATATGGTGGAGTTCTGGTTCCTTTTCTGCACTTATAATATCTATGGCCTCTTGCACCAAATACCAATATTTGTGCAGGATTACTACATAAGAGTGGACATATGAGGATCAGCATATAAGGGATAAATGCATCCAGGATTTAAGAATCCAATAAATTTCAGGGTTCACAGTATTGGGCAATACACTGAATTTTACTTTATGTGGTTTACATATTGTTTTGTTGGTAAATAGTTGTGGCCATTATTAAGCTCCATTTTTTGCTGACAACATTGCCTCATTCAAAACTGCTTGAAACATTTTTTTGGGCATCTGCTCACAAATGTATGGGAAGTGGAGAGACCTTTAGGACATCTATATACTAAATCTAGCAGCATATTCTTTTACAGTGTTCCCCATTTCATTTGAGAAAAATACATACTTGTGTTCAATACTTCTGTCTATGTTAATTTGGCATTGCCTCCTATGTGTGGTTTTTGTTAACCCTTTGGTTCTTATATATTCTTTTTGAACAAATTGTTGCAAGGCCACAAGGGTGGGGCTTTGGATTATCAGTGAATGCAATGCAAAGAGATAGCTTACAGTAATGATATATCCTTACCACAACTTGATTTCTTGACAATTTTTTGATAAATTAACCAGCCCAATACTTACCGATACTGTTACTGACACCTGTGGGTCCCCACATATTTGGAATACGGTGCACCTGGGAGACTTATCCACCTACGGTCAGACCGCACTGAGTATGCCCAAACTCGTCTGATCTTGGAAGCCAAGCACTGCAGGGCCTGGTCAGTACCTGGATGGGGAACCACCAGGGAATACTAGGTACCGTAGGTATTTTATTTTCCCACGCACAATATAACCTCAGGACCCACGGTCAGGAATTGACTCTAGGTTCCAATAATTATTGGACCCTATCAGACCCGAGGGAGTGACCTCATTCTATTAGAATCTCTATTATAGAGGATATGAATACGTCCTTTCTGGAATGAGGGACCATTTATTTTCGCTCACTTACACCATTATTTCGCCTAAAATATGAATATCAATGTTTATGAGTATTAATGCTCTTAGATTATGAATGCTTGCTCTCGCCTTTTTTAAGTATACTATAATAAAAGTTATGTATTAATAATTTCACAATTTCAATTTTCAAGTGTACCCTGGAAAAGGCATATAGTTGCTTTTTGTCTTTTGTCTTTCCAAAAGACCACACCCGTTGTTTCATAGTTGTTATAACTATCTTCCGGGAACACCACCAACCATTTGCTGAACTAATTACCAAAGTAGGCTTTTACGTTGGTCTAACAATATTATCCATTTATCTCTCTATAATTGCTATATCCTGTGCAGATTTAAATCTTTCGAATAAGTTCTAGAGATCTCCAAGAGGCCAGGAAAACATGAACTGTTGGTAGATCTCGAGGACCGGTTTGGCCAGCTCTGCTCTAATGCATTAATATCCTTTTGAAAATATGGCCTCCAGAATTGAACATAGTATTCTAGATGAGGCCATACCAATGACCTATACAGTGGCATTATTACTTCTTTCTTTCTGGTTTCTACTGTCCACCTCTCTACAAAACTTTAAACAGGCTCTCCCATCTGTGTCACCCCGGTCTGTCTGCCCCTTCCCTATAGAATGTAAGCTTTCACGAGCAGGGCCCTCTTCCCTCATATCTTCGACTGCACCTAATCCCACAGTTTTCTGCCACCCTGATACTTATTTCAGTGTCGTCTGCTGATGTAGCGGTTTATTTACCATCTATTTGTCCTATATTGTCTTTAACTGTAAGTCATTGTTTTCCTGTTTCGATTAATTGTTTATATACTCTGTAATTGGGCACTGCGGATCCCTTGTGGTGCCATATAAATAAAGGATAATAATAGTAATAATATAATAAAGTTGTATTTTTTGGTTGTCTGTCTGTTCGTTCAGGCATCACGCAAAAACTACTGGATGAATTTGGATGGGGTTTTCACTATTGGATACAGGGGCGGAAGTCCGGGAGGCAGCGGAGTCGGCTGCCGCCGGGCTCCTGACCTGCAGAGGGCGCCTCGCAGTGGCGCCACTGACTTTACACAGATTGACATGCGGACGAGCGTCCGCATGTCAATCTGCGGTCTCCCTCCCTGCTGTGTTGGAGGGACACGGAGCGCATAGAGCGTCTCTCCTGTGTCCCTCTCTGGCTCTCTCCCCCGGCGGTCTAATACAGGAAGTGCCGTTCGTGAGCTCTGATTGGCTCACGAACCAGCACTTCCTGTATTAGACCAGCCGGGGGAGAGAGCCAGGGAGGGACACAGGAGAAACGCTCTATGCACTCCGTGTCCCTCCAACACAAGGGGGGGGGGCAGGCACTGGGGGCATATACCTGGCACTGGGGGGCATATACCTGGCACGAGGGGGGGGGGAGACCTGGCACTGGGGGGCATATACCTGGCACTGGGGGGCATATACATAGCACTGTGGGGGAAGACCTGGCACTGGGGGGCATATACCTGGCACTGGGGGGTATATACCTGGCACGAGGGGGGGGGGGAGACCTGGCACTGGGGGGCATATACCTGGCACTGGGGGGCATATACCTGGCACTGGGGGGCATATACATGGCACTGTGGGGGAAGACCTGGCACTGGGGGGCATATACCTGGCACTGGGGGGCATATACCTGGCACTGGGGCGGGGGGCATATGTGGCACTGGGGAGAGGGATATATTTGGCACTGGGGGCATATACCTGGCACTGTGGGGGAAGATCTGGCACTGGGGGCATATACCTGGCCCTGTGGGGGAATATCTGGCACTGGGGGCATATACCTGGCACTGGGTGCATATACCTGGCCCTGTGGGGGAATATCTGGCACTGGGGGCATATACCTGGCACTGTGGGGGAATATCTGGCACTGGGGGCATACACCTGGCACTGTGGGGGAAGATCTGGCACTGGGGGCATATACCTGGCCCTGTGGGGGAATATCTGGCCCTGTGGGGGCATATGCCTGGCACTGTGGAGGAATATCAGGCACTGGGGGCATATAGCTGGCACTGTGGGGGAGTAGGCACTGAGGGGGCATATGTGGCACTGTGGTGGAATATTTGGCACTGGGGGGAGCAGGCACTGAGGGGGCATATGTGGCACTGGGGGGGGTATATTTGGCACTGGGGGCATGTACCTGGCACTGGAGGCATATACCTGACACTGTGGGGGAATATCTGGCACTGGGGGCATATGTGGCACTGGGAGCACGGCCCTAGCAACAAGCACTACCCCCTAGCAACGAGCATGACACCCAGTGCATGAACCCCCTGGCAACGAGCATGACACCCTGAGCATGAAAACCCCTGGCACCGTGCATGGAACCAAGAGCATGAAACCGCTGGCAACGAACATGACACCCAGTGCATGAAACCCCTGGCAACGAGCATGACACCCTGAGCATGAAAACCCCTGGCACCGTGCATGGAACCAAGAGCATGAAACCCCTGGCAACGAGCAGGTAATTTAAAAGTAATTAGAAGCCTTACTGTAGAACTTAATGTGTAATGGGCATTACGGTGTGTGGCATAATGTATCACGGACATTGCGGTGTGTGTCATAATGTGTCGGGCATTACGGTGTATGGTATACTATATCGCGGGCATTGTGATATGTGGTATAATGTCTCAGGCTCATTGTGGTGTGTGTTATACTGTGTCAAAGACATTGTATGTGCTATAATGTATCAAGGGCATTGCAGTGTGTAGCATAATGTATAATGGGCATTGTGATTCCTGTCATAATGTGTCACAGGCATTACGGTGTGTGGTATAATGTATCAGGGGCAGTGCAGTGTGTAGCATAATGTATAACGGGCATTGCGATTCCTGTCATAATGTGTCGGGGGCATTACGGTGTGTGGCATAATGTGTCGGGGGCATTACGGTGTGTGGCATAATGTGTCGTGGGCATTATGGTGTGTGCATATTGTGTCATGTGCATTATTGTGTGTGGCATAATGTCTAAGGGCCACTGCAGTATGTGGAATAATGTATACTGGGCATTACTATAAGGAGGAAAAATTACAAATAATGTAAGGGGCATGAATCAGGATTATTTTTCTTTCCCGTCTGGGCGTGCAGGTTGGAAAACTGGGGTATAACGCAGTCTTTTCCTGCAATGTCACGCCCCTTTATGGTAAGCCACGCCCATCCCAACGAAGCCACACACTCTATACTGCCAATTATGGAGGGGGGGGGGGCAAATAATTTTTTGGCTTGGGGGAGAAAAATTTCTAGTTGCGTCACTGAACTGACTCATTCCTGTAATGAAGGAGAGTACGCTGGTGCGCGCCTGCTGTGGGAGGTAGGAGAGGAGCTGCTGCTACCGTTGCCCCGCTGCTGTGGGGAAGGGGGGGACGGGATGGATGGACACACGTGCGAGGCGGTGTTTAAGAGCTGGTACCACGCTTGCCTTGTATTCCACTTCCTAATTGCGCTCTGCCTCCGGTAATTGGGGAGGAGAGAAGAGCCTTCTTTCACTACACAAGGTATCCATCTATGCTCCCTTTCTCCCTGTATAAGTGCACTGCCAGTATACGGTATGTATGTTTGTATATATAGATAGAGGTAGGGGTCTGGCACAGCCACATAATAGACTAATACATTGGGTGCCCTCACAGCAAAGTAGTTTAGCAAAATAGAGGTGGTGCAGCACTCCAATGATTTGCACACTGACACCAATTGAAGTAGTGCAACGTTTCAATGTCCGTTTAATGAATCTGCATTTTTGTCATATATACAATGACCCCCATTCTGCCTCATCCCGTCCTCCAGACCTCTGTTACTCCATCTGCCCCCCCCCCATTTGCCAAGTCCTTCTGCCCGTCCGCGACCATCCCTCCCCATCTTCCTCCCATAATTAATTGTCCTCCCGCAGGGAATACATATGTTTTACCGACAGACGGGATGCCGTCTGTCAGCATCCTGACAGCAGCATCCCGTCCGTCAGAATGCTGGCAGGGGGCGTGCGCAATGAAGGCCCTTGCTTGTTGCGCTCGCAACTCAGTGGTCTCGGTGGTTCCCATCCCACTCTATTGGTGTTGTGGACACCCACGAATGGGAATAAAACCTGTGAGACGGTATTCTGGTGTCGGTATCCTGACCGCTAGGAATCCCGACAGCCAGCAAAATGATTGCCTCCCCTCCCGCAGTATCGGTCACATAATAGACTCACTTTCAGCTCCAGGCCCATGTGGACCCTAAACTGGCACTGGTCTGCTGGGATGTATCATTAGCACAAGGTTAAAAATGCAGCCAAACCTCCAAAAATGCAGTTTTCATAGGTTTGGCGGCTTACTACTTATCCACCAAGCCTAGACCCCAGGGCTTGGATGCGGTGGGCAACACCATCTTTAGATGGGCTTCTATCACATTTCCCATTGGACCCCTCCCAGCACCCCCCAGTGGGGCGCATCAGCCCACGCATGCACAGATAGGACTCCGGATCATACACCGGGAAGTTCTACTGTATCATGGCAAAGAATAGCTCTCACCGCAAGAGCTGTCCTTTGGAAATTTCTTCATGCATACGCCATTATGCTTGCAAAGAATGGCAGGATATATATATATATATATATATATATATATATATATATATATATATATATATATATATATAAAATATATATATAGCCTGCAGGATCAATATTGGTGTGGTGTGTGTGTATGTATGTATGTATATATATATATATATATATATAATTTTATTTTTTTGCCTCTATATAGGGGGGCACCTGTATTTATATTGCCTCCGGGCGTCTAGGACGAACTTACGCCACTGATTGGATAGCTTAGTGACCTAGGAAGAAATTGAGGGAGATGAACCATAAAGGAAAAACCAGATGCTTGACACTCGGCACGTGCAGTGTGCAGGCTCCACAAGCTCAAAATGACTATGTTTATAAATATAATTTTTTGGGGGAGAAATATACTTCTAGGGACTGTTTATGAACTATGGACAAGAATTTTCTATTTTCGGAAGACATATACGTGAGCAAAGGTCAAGAATTTTCTATTTTCGGAAGATATATACGCTAGCGAAGATGTGTGCAAAGGTCTTCAATAAAACCCCTGGTTTGGCGTCAACTTGTGGACTAACCTCCTTACTCACATCCATTATGCACCTATGAACTTGTAGTCATCTGCCAATAATTACAATTACTGGGTCCAAAACCAAATAATTGATATATATTGTATGCCTGATAAGCTCTCATGACCCCTTGCTACTACAAATCTTTCACAAATGCAAGAGTGCAGACTATGGGGTATATTCAATTGAAGTCGGATCCATTCCGACATTCATTTGTCGGAATGCATCCGACCTGGGCTATTCAATTACATCTCAATTCAACTTTTAAAAAAGTCGAATTGAGATGCGGGAGGGGAGACGGGGAGAGCCACGGGCAGATGGGGGAGAGCAGCGCTACAGCAGCAGTACTATATAGCCGCTGCTGTAATGCTGCTCTCCCCCGTCTGCCCGCGGCTCTCATCCGTCTCCCCCCCAGTCTCTCTGCCTCTCCCCGTACCTCCTCTCTGAAGTCCCTGCATCACAGCTGCCGCTCACTGCTCTCCCCGTCTCCGGCGCTGCTCTCCCCATCTCACTTCGACTTTTTTTTAAAGTCGAAGTGAGATGGTCATAAAGTTTGGCCCCTTTTTTGACACAAGCACGTGGATCGGCAGCTATTCCGCCGATCCACGTGCTTTTCGACAAGTCGAATTACTTGACTTGTCGAAAAGTTTGGGGTTATATTGAATAGGTCGGAACCCCTTCCGACCTAAAAAAGTCGAAAACTGCCGTCTTTTCAACAGACGGCAGCTTTTGACTTCAATTGAATATACCCCTATGCCAAAGATGAGTCTACACATTTTCTTGGAGGCTGTGAACAACACTAATTGTGCCCTACAGTGTATGTCAAAACACAAATCTCCTTGAGGATTGAACACGTGCAGCAGCACTGTATTATGAGCAGAATGCATATTTGTATGCACATGCAATTGCGATTCTCTAGCCATTGGAACTGCTAATGTTAGTAAGTGAAGCTGCTGCCCAGGAAAGAAGAGAGAAAGGTTTACTGGAAAACGAATATTGGTAAAAAAAAATTATATACATCCAATTTCCCTGTTGAAAAAGGCTGAACTTTTTGTTTGTGTTTTGAAATTTGGGCAACATGTGAAGGGTAAGACTAAAATGTATACTTCATCTCCTCCTCCGTTTTCTTTCCTCCGTTTTCTTTTTCTTTCTTTCTTTCTTTCTTTCTTTCTTTCTTTCTTTCTTTCTTTCTTTCTTTCTTTCTTTCTTTCTCTTTTTTTCTTCCTTTTTCTTTCTTTCTTTTTTCTTTTTGTTTTATATAGCAATACCCAGGGAGGTAGTAAAATATTAGAAGATTAAAAATACAAAAAAGTTTATGAATACTGAACAGGCCTGAACACGTAAAATATACCCCAAATTGGAAGATCTATTAAGAAGATATTTCCTCGGTGATGAAAGGGTCTACTTTAACTTTTGGAATACAACATAAGCTTGGTAACCACAATTATACAGCTCAAAATATAAATATATTTTTGATAATATAAAATAAACACATGATATAATAAGTAAGAAATTGTACATTATCTTTTGTATGGTGCTCTGCTCCTGTTAACTTTGTCTGGCACTTGTACTGCTGTATAATTGCTGGCTTTACTAATGCTACTGAATGACTAGGTTTGCCTAGTTATGTGCTGGTTGGGGAACTTTGGGTCAAACTTTCCCAGCTCTTTTACTGTTTTTTTTTACCTTTAGTTGTTGAAGCTACTTTTCATTTTTAATATATAAATATATATTATTGCCTTATTCTGAACTCACTCATTTGCTTGTAACTCTGAAGTTTAAAAAAGTATGGGGGATACCGCACTGATCATAGATATTGCGCTAGTCAGCATGAAATAAAACCGAAATTACATAATTTTGAGAGCAAAATTCCTCTAGATGTTTAAATTGGTGGTACACTCTGAGTCAGTATGATTCCGAACAACAAACAAAAAAGAAAAAGAAAGAAGACTCTTTTTGGGTGCACTCTTAATTAAATCAGATAGAAAACTACAGTGTAGAGAAATTAAAATATATTATATTTATTAATTCATATTAAGAGATTAGAATTTAGAATTAGAATTGGTATGTCAAACATATAGTAAACAGACACAAAGTTTAAAAATTACACATCAGAAATTCCTGCAGTATAAACAATACATGAGATGATCTCATATAAACTAGATTGAAAATGTCCATAACACATCTACGATCTAGTTTATATGAGATCATCTCATGTATTGTTTATACTGCAGGAATTTCTGATGTGTAATTTTTAAACTTTGTGTCTGTTTACTATATGTTTGACATACCAATTCTAATTCTAAGTTCTAATCTCTTAATATGAATTAATAAATATAATATATTTTAATTTCTCTACACTGTAGTTTTCTATCTGATTTCATTAAGAGTGCACCCAAAAAGAGTGTTCTTTCTTTTTCTTTTTTGTTTGTTGTGACTCTGACGTTGCCATAATTATCTTTTTATGAATCTGCATTGTCTGTTCTGACCTTGGATTGAAATGAAAAAAGTGCTGCCAGCCCCAACCTTGGCCTGTACTTGACCATCCTTCTGTTTAGTCAGCAGCTGCCCTCATCACTCTTTTGTGGGGGTTCTCAAAAGCTGAGTTTCCTATTACACTCCATACTCCTGAGTATTCAATGAATAATGCTAGTGACAGTATGTTCTACACTTCAAATGTTTCATCATAGTAATTCATTTGAAAGGCATTTTAATGAGGGGCTACTGACTTTTGGATGTTGCACAAGATACGTGGAACCTGTGGGAAAGATGCAAGAAAATAATTTTACTCACACAGCATAGGTTTACTGGCCTTTCAGATTTAGCCAGTATTCTCCTATAGCGTTCTCAGGCTGTGATCATCAATTTTGTAAATTAACATGTAAAAAAAAAAAAAAACTCAAAGAGCAGAAGGCACAGGAATGTGTGTATTAGGGCTTCCTGACCCTCTTCCTCCTGAGAAAGGGACCCGGTAACACGGAAATGCATAGTTTATTTTTTTATCCCCAAAGCTGGTCAGATGTACTTTACAGCTGCACAGTTCATATTGGAGGATGTGATGACATTGTGCATTCAGGCGGAGCCCTCTAACACTGGGCTGGTAAAATTCCAGAGATTACAAGGTCTGGTAGAACTGTACTTCAACTAAAATATACCCATTACCTCAGCCCTTATAAAGCTGGTCACACAGATTACTGCTGGCATAAAAGTGGCTGCTGCATCTTATTATTTTTGACACTGTTGTTATCACTGTGAGTATTGCTGGAATAAAGTTGTGTACAGCATGTTATGATAATGTTGGTCACAACTTAGGTGTAATTTTGTTTGCTAATGGAATGACGGTGGCCACAGTACAGTATACTCAGGATTGTTCTCTAACTATTGCCTAAATTGGCAGTTGCTCAAGGGCCCCAGAATTCCTTGGGTCAGTGGCCAAAAAGACCACGCGCCTACCTGTTGCTGATACCACCAACCCCCCACCTCTCACATTCCTTCCCCGTCCTCATCAGTTCGCACTTTCCCCGGGACTCTGGCAGATCCGAAACATGAGTCGCCCAGGAGAACAAGTGCAATCCCTGCTCCCTGCCCAGCTGCAACCCTGGCCAGCATTAGCTGCTGAGAGAGGGCTGAGAACTTCCCCAGCAGAAGATTTCGGCAGTAGTTTGGCTGCAGAGAGCCATGGGGCCAGGGAGAGGGCTAACCTTCCCTTATTCATCCTCTGCTCCCTGGCTGCCCCTGGACACCTTCCTGGGCAGAATCAAACTTCTTCATCCTGGAAGAGGCACAGCTGGTGGCAGCTCACATGAAGAGGCTGTCCACGGAGTAGCTGGGGGTGTTCCCTATGCAGGTATGCAGTGGACCCAGTCCCTGGGGGTGGGGGGTGGAGGGTTTGACTAAAAATGGGCGCAGCCATTGCAGATAAAACAACTGCCACTGCCTCTCGCGGAGGATAGGTGAATATGGGTCCCCATGCATTGCTATTCCCAGGAGCCCACACTGCTGTTAAAATGGCCCTAGGTATACTAATGGGGTATAATAATATGTACGTCTTGTATCCTAATGACAATGCACAGCCAGGGCCAGACCACAGCTCCCTGCCCTAATTCCCCACTCTCTGTGTGCAGTTAGCAGATAGCTCTGAGGACATGTAAGCAGGGGCGGATTAAGAGAGTAGGGGGCCAATGTGCAGGCTCGTAGCGGGCCCATTCCTCTCTGTTAGGGGCCAGATTCTACTGTGCATGTGCAAGTCTACAGCAGCCATAAATTAGAAGAATTCAAATTGTATTTCTATGGGTTTTTTTTTCTCAAAATTAAGCAATTTGTCTATTTTTCTGTATATAGAGTGATAGAAGGGCTGATAGTGTAGGGGGGTAGTGTAGGGGTACACACCCATGTGGTTTTGGCCCCTCCCACACAGCACTGGTCAAAGCCCTTTCCTTCTTCGTGTAGGCACTTGAACATTTTCAGTCCCAGGCCCATGTGGCCTTTAATCCGGCCCTGGATGGGACAAATGGTTCTTAACTGGTGTCAAATTCTATGTTTCCATATTAGGAGAAGAAGGGGCCCATGTGCAGTCTCCACCAGGGCCACCTCCTCTCTAGCCAGTGGTACAAGTGAGTAGACTCTGGTGCTGTGCCAGAAACTACAGCACATGCACAGGTCTCCTGAAAAATGGCACTGCTGCCATTTTCATGGCAATTTTTCTACTGCACATGCACAGATGCAGTGCCATTTTCCCTGTGATTATGCAGCACTGCCATTGCTGACACTAAATGTAACTAGAGGTATGTCACTGTCGCTGCCCCACATTCTTTGCCTCTAGCTAGCAGGATACCTGGACAGGGTAGTGGGGGCAAAAACATAAGCGCATCGAGACGGCCTTCGGCCTAGCGCTCCTGAAATTTTATATGGCCAAGAGCGATCTTATTGTTTTTTTTTCCCTTCCATGGTCCTTTCTCTTCTTCCCACCTATTTCTCTATTGACTACATCATTCTCTCATTCCACACATTCAGGCCATCATTCAATCTTGCCATTTAAATATCTGGAACATTGACAGAATCTAGCCGATTCCAACACCTCATGTCACAAAAAAAAAAGAATGAAAATTATGAGAGGAGGGATTTTCTGTCACTCTTCATCCCCACCATGGCACCTAGAAATATGGGAGCTGGGCCAACCCAACAATTACACAGCTGCTTTCACTGACACACTTTCTGCTCTCCCATAACCAGCTCACGGAGACTGACTTTTTTGAGTTCACTTATAGCCACCTCCATATCTGATACCATCGTTCCCGACATTTGTCGTAAGGATTTTCTGATTTTTTTGCCATGTAGTTGCAAATAATCGCTGAATTACGTGAACATCGGCATTGTGTACAAAATGCACTACAGAAATATCATAGAGTCCAGGGATGGGGGAAGATCTCCTCCAACCTGGCATACAATAATTTGTTGGGACTGTGTGTGCAGTTTTGTGGGTGAGCAGAGTACTGTACACA
Source organism: Pseudophryne corroboree (assembly GCF_028390025.1). Taxonomy (NCBI): domain Eukaryota; kingdom Metazoa; phylum Chordata; class Amphibia; order Anura; family Myobatrachidae; genus Pseudophryne; species Pseudophryne corroboree. Next base: position 163,625,754 of record NC_086454.1, on the reverse strand, counting down.
CCAGCAGCTATAATGTAGGCAATGACCAGGCCAGTGGCTTAACCAGGTATTTTTGGATTATTGGGCACAAGCGAATATACAGCCATACTCACTGTTACACTGGTTGGCTCAGTGATGCAGCAGAGCCTGTAGCGGGGGAGGGGTGTAGGCAATTCACCGACCAGTTAGTGTCTCTTTGTTTCAGGTAGTGGTGCAGGGTTCTGGAACAGTGGTAATAGCAGGGTGAACTTGCAAGTCTCAGGACGTCCATCCTCCACCATGCTGCTCATACACAGTGGCACGATGGCGCGGCGCATGTGCAGATACACTATAGGCAGCCATCTTGGTTAGGGAATGAAGTTTCCTAAGAGGAACCATTTTGTTGCAGACTGTGCAGTAGAACACTCCACCTCTAACATTATATTAGACAACTCTCACAAACTCTCTCACTTTTTGATTCTCATACCCTATTACATTTCATACTGCAAACAAAATGAACCACCTGCGCTCTTAAATCACCTTGCAGCCTAAACTAAAGGAAGTATAAAGGGTGTCCTATTACATTCCTCCCAGTACAGTTTAAACATTGCTAATGTCTATAACTTGATATCCTGATGTTCTAGGTAAATTTTGATTTCAGATTTTAAATCGGCACACTCAAATTAGCCTAGAACACCAAAGTAATTCAATTGCAGGTGGGAAATAAAGAAAAAAAAAAACGTGGGCAGGGTTTTTCTTGCAGCCGTGGGGTTTTGGTATTCAATTGCTGGATAGAAAATTAGACGCAGTGATTTCTATAGAAATCACTTTGTCTTTTTTCTAGCACCTCCAGGGCAAGTCTGATTTTTCCTAAAATCATAATTTTTAGGGAAAATCAGTGGGACTTACTCTGAGACCCTGGTGGCATAATAACTCAGTGGGACTTACTCTGAGACCCTGGTGGCATAATAACTCATAATAACTCTCTCTGCACATGTTATATCTGCCTCCCCTGCAGTGCACATGGTTTTGCCCAACTGCTAACAAAATTGCTGCTGCGATCAACTCGGAATGACCACCAATGATCCCTATGGCTACATGCATTTTAAATAAAGTTTTTCGTGACCACTTACAGTATACGGAACCTCTTGTAAAGCATAATACACAAATTCTGCAAAATATAAGAGTCTTTTCTTCAACAAGTAGATGTTACTAACTTTGGGGCTCATTTACATTTGGATGTGTCACAACTGAGGGTTGGAGACCCTGACTGGGAGCCTCAGCTGTAGGGGCTGACGGGTACTTGAACTTAGGAAGAGCCATGCTTGAATGCAGGAGAGTTCACTGGAGAATCTGTAGAAGACTGCACACAGGAACCACTGGAGACAAATGAAGCACTGCAGAGAAAGTCCATGGAAGAACTGCTCACTGGAAACACTGAAGACCATTGAAGCACTGACATCCTTCAATGCTGGGACAGGCTATTTAAACCCACAGGTTAGCAGGGATTGGTGGGCAATTAACCAGAGACCAGAGTGCAGCTGCTGTGTAATCAGGCTGGGAGCAGAGTGCAGCTGATTGGCTGAAAAGTAACATGTGATGAAAACAAACATGGCTGCGCCCATGTTTGAACTTGGAGGGAAAGACTGTTTGTAACTTGCATGTGAGTTTTAACCATGAAGCTGCCAGAATCACAGTAAAGAGATTTGAGACAATGAGATGCAGCATGCTGCACACAGACAGCGCAGATGGAATCCAGGCTTGGGACACTGGGACAGTCTCAGGAGGCATTTGGAAGGTAAATACTAATAAGGAATTACCTGGATCGTGACAGTACCCTCCCCTTTAGGAGTGGCCCCAGGACACTTCTTAGGCTTGAGGAGGAAATCTGGCGTGGAAAGCCTGAAGCAACTGGATTGCTAGAAGTCCTCCCAATCTTCTTCATCTGAAAGGACTGAGGAATAACCTGTAGAAGGTCCCTTTCCTGGATTAGAAGTACGAGAAAATCGTGCTTTTGAAGCTAGCACTCCACTAAGTCTTAAATTAAATCTTCTTCTAGAACGAGGACTTTTCATACAGAAACCTGTAGAACTTTTTGGTAATTCTGGAACCTCTTCATGCGTGAAAGCATAACAGGAAAGAGCAGGACCTCCCATAATGTAGCTTGAGTCATCAACAAATTCACCTTCGGAACCTGAATTGAATCCTGATGAACTTGAACTGGCTGGAACCAGAGGAGTCTTTGGACTAACGGATAGGACTTGATTAGATTCGAAGGTGCTGGAATCGGCTGGAACTGAAGGAGGCTTACTGGAATCGGCTGGAACCGAAGGAGTCAGAATCCGGTTGGAACCGGAATGAGTAGTATCCAAGTGTTCAGTTAGACCATCCTGGACCTGGTCCATGCTGGATGCCAACAGGGTGGTGCTCTCTGAAAACGGCAAACAGGAGTTCATAACTGCATCTGTAGCACAAAAATTTCCATCTGGGAACTTGGCTCTGGATACTTCCCTTGGGGCTGAAATTTCGGTGACCCCTCCTGGGGTTGACGAATCAGACACCTCTCTCAGGGTTGTTTTCTCCAGCACCCCTCCTGGGGTTAACAGATCAGAAACTCCTTTTTGAGAAGACTCATATGCCCCTAGTAGAGCTTGAACATTGGATACCTTTCCTGGAGCTGTAGAAACAGACGACCCGTCTTGGGCTGCAGAAACAGACGCCCCGTCTTTGGCTGCGGAATTGGATTTCCCTTTGGTGAAGAAAGTCTCATTAAATCTCTTTTGTTTCCCGGAATTGGAAATGGGGCTCCTGGACACAGGACCCCAATTGTAGAATTGGGTTTTTCTTTGATCAACTTTTATATTTTTCTTGACCGGCTCAGAAGGAGCTGAAGATTCCACATAGGAAGGTTTGTAACTATGAATGCTGTGATGTGGAGATCTATCCCACTTCCTCGGCTTACGGAGAGAACATTCTTTAATAAAGTGATCAGAACCCCCACAGTAGAAGCAGAGTTGAAACTGCATGCGACGCTTGCGTTCCTCTTCAGAAAGTCTAGACCGTGGCTTACTCCGGAACTTATCTTTACTTGGAGCAAGGGGAAACGACTTGGACATAGAGAGATTGGCAGCTGTTGCATCTGTGTTCTCAGCAGACTGTGGGAAGGCTTTCATGGAGACGGGAGCAGAGATAATAGGAGTATCACAGAGACACTTTGAAATAACTGGAACGATGCTAGAAAGAAGGTCTTGTAACTGAACCAACAGTTGACTGAGAGTCAGGACACTGGATGCCCCTGAACCATTAAGGGTTACTTGGATTCCATCCAGCCGGGTGAAAAGGCCCTGGAGACAGTGAAAAACGTGACCCTGTGCAGCCTCCAGAAGTTCTAAGCGTGCTGCAAGTCGTTGCATCGGGTTAAACGCTTGGGCCTGGTCTCCGGCCAGATCCATTAGGTCAGTGCTTACTGTCACAACTGAGGGTTGGAGACCCTGACTGGGAGCCTCAGCTGTAGGGGCTGACGGGTACTTGAACTTAGGAGGAGCCATGCTTGAATGCAGGAGAGTTCACTGGAGAATCTGTAGAAGACTGCACACAGGAACCACTGGAGACAAATGAAGCACTGCAGAGAAAGTCCATGGAAGAACTGCTCACTGGAAACACTGAAGACCATTGAAGCACTGACATCCTTCAATGCTGGGACAGGCTATTTAAACCCACAGGTTAGCAGGGATTGGTGGGCAATTAACCAGAGACCAGAGTGCAGCTGCTGTGTAATCAGGCTGGGAGCAGAGTGCAGCTGATTGGCTGAAAAGTAACATGTGATGAAAACAAACATGGCTGCGCCCATGTTTGAACTTGGAGGGAAAGACTGTTTGTAACTTGCATGTGAGTTTTAACCATGAAGCTGCCAGAATCACAGTAAAGAGATTTGAGACAATGAGATGCAGCATGCTGCACACAGACAGCGCAGATGGAATCCAGGCTTGGGACACTGGGACAGTCTCAGGAGGCATTTGGAAGGTAAATACTAATAAGGAATTACCTGGATCGTGACAGGATGTAAGTCATTGTTATGACACGCCTCTCAGATGCAGTGCCGTAACTAGACATTTTAGCGCTGTGTGCAAGGAATATCATCGCCCCGCCCCCCATTCATATTTTGAATAAGGCAAAATATAGGAGCGTGGCTTCATGGGGAAGGGGCGTGGCCACAAAATAATACCAATTTATAGTCCGCTGCACAGTAGTCTCCATTATTCAAATTACACCGCACAGTAGCGCCCAGAGCCGTAACTAGACTTTTTGGTGCCATAGAGAGAGTTGCCCCCCCATTTTCCATTTTTCCAATAGGGGCATAAGGTACATGCCTCATGGGGAAGGGGCTTGACAAGATTGATACAAAGAGAAAGCCCATGTTATGATGCCCATTCCCACATTATATATACAGTATATATTACACACACATTTAACAAGAATCCTCTTTATACCACATTCATGCACTTAACTTGAGAGCTTGTTGTTATTCAGTTACAATACCCTTTATTAAATCCTGGGTATGGCAGTATTGAATATACTGCCATACCCAGGATTCAAACCTATAACCTGTTGAATTGTAATCACACACCCTACTCACTGAGCTATTTGATCCTACATTAAAACTATGAACACTATATGAAGCTACTGGTGCTATGTATAAAAAAATAATCAGCATTGCAATTGAGCAGATCTATGTAGTGTAGAGCCACACATCCAATCTCTTGCTGCCACACACTACATAAATCTGCTCAGCTGCAATGCTGAATATTTTTCACAAAGTACAAGGTAAGCTTCAAATAGTTAGAATTCTCTAGCTTAAAATTCTCTAGCTTTCTATGCTAGGGCCAACAGCTCAATTAATAGATTGTCTGACTGCAATGCCACAGGCAATGGGTTTGAATCCCGTGTATGTCAGCATCTTGAAATGTAATAAAGGACAGTGTGACTGACTAACAAAGAAATCTCAAGTTGAGTTCATGAATGTTGTATTGGTATTAGAGACAGAATGGGTCAGGGTAGGAGACAGGGGTGGACAGGAGATGCTGGGTTTCACAAAGGGAGAAAGCTGCAAGTGAAAAGGAATTAAAATAGATAATTTACAAGTGCTACCAACAGCCGCCCCCTATCTTGCAGCGCTATGTGCGGTGCCCCTTCCGCACACACCTAGTTACGGCCCTGCTCAGATGTAGCAGTACACCTCCGCACTGATAGATGTTACTTTCACATCTCCCTGAAATGCTTTTTCAGAAGTAGGCAGGTATGCTCTATGCACCGTGGGAGTTAGGGGGAGAACGGCCACCGGCCTTGCGAGGTGTCAGAGCCGCTTTCCCACTGCAGGACCACCGTCCTGAGAGGTTCTTTGTTCAGCAGGGCACTGCGCCTTGGCTGTCGCAATCGCAGCATGCCGCACGCCCCTAACATTGTCTGAAGGTGCAAGGTGACATCAGTGGTGAGTACAGACCGGGGGCCCCGCTAGGGGAGTCCATCGGTTTCAGGTGTGGCTGACACGCAGGGGAGGCATAAGGGACCCTCCTGGTGTGGTATCCCACTACAGTTCCCTGTGTACACTGGCAGCGGTTAGTGAAAAATTTGCATGTATTTGTTGTTTCTCTATCGTCCTAAGTGGATGCTGGGGTTCCTGAAAGGACCATGGGGAACAGCGGCTCCGCAGGAGACAGGGCACAAAAAAGTAAAGCTTTACTAGGTCAGGTGGTGTGCACTGGCTCCTCCCCCTATGACCCTCCTCCAGACTCCAGTTAGATTTTGTGCCCGAACGAGAAGGGTGCAATCTAGGTGGCTCTCCTAAAGAGCTGCTTAGAGAAAGTTTAGTTTAGGTTTTTTTCTTTACAGTGAGTCCTGCTGGCAACAGGATCACTGCAACGTGGGACTTAGGGGGAAAGTAGTAAACTCACCTGCATGCAGAGTGGATTTGCTGCTTGGCTACTGGACACCATTAGCTCCAGAGGGATCGAACACAGGCCCAGCCGTGGAGTCCGGTCCCGGAGCCGCGCCGCCGACCCCCTTGCAGATGCTGAAGCGTGAAGAGGTCCGGAAACCGGCGGCTGAAGACTCCTCAGTCTTCATAAGGTAGCGCACAGCACTGCAGCTGTGCGCCATTTTCCTCTCAGCACACTTCACTGGGCAGTCACTGAGGGTGCAGAGCGCTGGGGGGGGGCGCTCTGAGAGGCAAATATAAACCTTATACAAGGCTAAAAATACCTCACATATAGCCCATAGGGGCTATATGGAGATATTTAACCCCTGCCTGACTGGAAAAATAGCGGGAGAAGAACCCGCCGAAAAAGGGGCGGGGCCTATCTCCTCAGCACACGGCGCCATTTTCTGTCACAGCTCCGCTGGTCAGAACGGCTCCCAGGTCTCTCCCCTGCACTGCACTACAGAAACAGGGTAAAACAGAGAGGGGGGGCACATTAATGGCTATATATATATATATTAAAGCAGCTATAAGGGAGCACTTAATATAAGGATATCCCTTGTATATATAGCGCTTTGTGGTGTGTGCTGGCAGACTCTCCCTCTGTCTCCCCAAAAGGGCTAGTGGGTCCTGTCTTCATTAGAGCATTCCCTGTGAGTTTGCGGTGTGTGTCGGTACGTGGTGTCGACATGTATGAGGACGATATTGGTGTGGAGGCGGAGCAATTGCCAAATATGCAGATGTCACCCCCCAGGGGGTCGACACCAGAATGGATGCCTTTATTTGTGGAATTACGTGATGGTTTATCTTCCCTTAAACAGTCAGTTGAGGACATGAGGCGGCCGGACAATCAATTAATGCCTGTCCAGGCGCCTCAAACACCGTCAGGGGCTGTAAAACGCCCTTTGCCTCAGTCGGTCGACACAGACCCAGACACGGGCACTGATTCCAGTGACGACGGTAGAAATTCAAACGTATTTTCCAGTAGGGCCACACGTTATATGATTTTGGCAATGAAGGAGACGTTACATTTAGCTGATACTACAGATACCGTAAAACAGGGTATTATGTATGGTGTGAAAAAACTACAAACAGTTTTTCCTGAATCAGAAGAATTAAATGACGTGTGTGATGAAGCGTGGGTTGCTCCTGATAAAAAGTTGATAATTTCAAAAAAGTTATTGGCATTATACCCTTTCCCGCCAGAGGTTAGGGCGCGCTGGGAAACACCCCCTAAGGTGGACAAGGCGCTCACACGCTTATCCAAACAAGTGGCGTTACCCTCTCCTGAGACGGCCGCACTTAAGGATCCATCAGATAGAAAGATGGAAGTTATTCAAAAGAATATATACACACATGCAGGTGTTATACTACGACCAGCTATAGCAACTGCCTGGATGTGCAGTGCTGGAGTAGTTTGGTCAGAATCCCTGATTGAAAATATTGATACCCTAGATAGGGACAATGTTTTACTGTCGTTAGAACAAATAAAGGATGCATTTATCTATATGCGTGATGCACAGAGGGATATTTGCACACTGGCATCTCGGGTGAGTGCTATGTCCATTTCAGCCAGAAGAGCCTTATGGACACGACAGTGGACAGGCGATGCGGATTCAAAACGTCACATGGAGGTTTTGCCGTATAAAGGGGAGGAGTTATTTGGAGTTGGTCTATCAGACTTGGTGGCCACGGCTACTGCCGGGAAATCCACTTTTTTACCTCAAGTCACTCCCCAACAGAGAAAGGCACCGACCTTTCAACCGCAGCCTTTTCGCTCCTACAAAAATAAGAGAGCAAAGGGCTTGTCGTACCTGCCACGAGGCAGAGGAAGAGGGAAGAGACACCAACAGGCAGCTCCTTCCCAGGAACAGAAGCCCTCCCCGGCTCCTGCAAAAACCTCAGCATGACGCTGGGGCCTCTCAAGCGGACTCGGGGACAGTGGGGGGCCGTCTCAAAAATTACAGCGCGCAGTGGGCTCACTCGCAGGTAGACCCCTGGATCCTGCAGATAATATCTCAGGGGTACAGGTTGGAATTAGAGACGGATCCTCCTCATCGTTTCCTGAAGTCTGCCTTACCAACCGTCTCTTCCGAAAGGGTGAGGGTGTTGGAAGCCATTCACAAGCTGTACGCTCAGCAGGTGATAGTCAAAGTACCCCTATTACAACAAGGAAAGGGGTATTATTCCACTCTATTTGTGGTACCGAAGCCGGATGGCTCGGTAAGGCCTATTCTAAATCTGAAGTCCTTGAACCTCTACATAAAAAAGTTCAAGTTCAAGATGGAGTCACTCAGAGCAGTGATAGCGAACCTGGAAGAAGGGGACTTTATGGTATCCTTGGACATCAAGGATGCGTATCTACACGTTCCGATTTACCCCGCACACCAGGGGTACCTCAGGTTCATTGTTCAAAACTGTCACTATCAGTTTCAGACGCTGCCGTTCGGATTGTCCACGGCGCCTCGGGTCTTTACCAAGGTAATGGCTGAGATGATGATTCTTCTTCGAAGAAAAGGCGTATTAGTTATCCCATACTTGGACGATCTCCTAATAAGGGCAAGGTCCAGAGAACAGCTGGAGACAGCTTTAGCACTATCTCAAGAGGTGCTAAGACAACACGGGTGGATTCTGAATATTCCAAAATCCCATTTAATCCCGACAACTCGTCTGCTGTTCCTAGGAATGATTCTGGACACGGTTCAGAAAAAGGTTTTCCTTCCAGAGGAAAAAGCCAAGGAGTTATCCGATCTGGTCAGGAACCTCCTAAAACCAGGAAAAGTGTCAGTACATCAATGCACAAGAGTCCTGGGAAAAATGGTGGCTTCTTACGAAGCAATTCCATTCGGCAGATTCCATGCAAGAATATTCCAAAGGGATCTGTTGGACAAATGGTCAGGGTCGCATCTGCAGATGCACCTGCGAATAACCCTGTCACCAAAGACAAGGGTGTCACTTCTGTGGTGGTTGCAGAAGGCTCACCTATTAGAAGGCCGCAGATTCGGCATTCAGGATTGGATCCTGGTGACCACGGACGCCAGCCTGAGAGGCTGGGGAGCAGTCACACAAGGAAGAAACTTCCAGGGAGTATGGACGAGTCTGGAAAAGTCTCTTCACATAAACATTCTGGAACTAAGAGCAATCTACAATGCTCTAAGCCAGGCGGAACTTCTCCTGCAAGGAAAGCCGGTGTTGATTCAGTCGGACAACATCACGGCGGTCGCCCATGTAAACAGGCAGGGCGGCACAAGAAGCAGGAGTGCAATGGCAGAAGCTGCCAAGATTCTTCGCTGGGCGGAGAATCACGTGATAGCACTGTCAGCAGTGTTCATCCCGGGCGTGGACAACTGGGAAGCAGACTTCCTCAGCAGACACGATCTTCATCCGGGAGAGTGGGGTCTACATCCAGAAGTCTTCAACATGTTAATAGACCGTTGGGAAAGACCAATTGTAGACATGATGGCGTCTCGCCTCAACAAGAAACTGGACAAATATTGCGCCAGGTCAAGAGATCCACAGGCAATAGCTGTGGACGCACTGGTAACTCCTTGGGTGTACCAGTCAGTGTATGTGTTTCCTCCTCTGCCGCTCATACCAAAGGTATTGAAGATCATACGGCAAAGAAGAGTAAGAACAATACTAGTGGTTCCGGATTGGCCGAGAAGGACTTGGTATCCGGAACTTCAAGAGATGCTCACGGACGAACCGTGGCCTCTACCTCTGAGAAGGGACCTGCTACAGCAGGGTCCCTGTCTTTTTCAAGACTTACCGCGGCTGCGTTTGACGGCATGGCGGTTGAACGCCAGATCCTAAAAGGGAAAGGCATTCCAGAAGAAGTCATTCCTACCTTGATTAAGGCACGGAAGGAAGTCACCGTGAAACATTATCACCGCATTTGGCGAAAATATGTAGCGTGGTGCGAGGATCGGAGGGTTCCGACGGAGGAATTCCAACTGGGTCGTTTCCTACATTTCCTGCAATCAGGATTATCTATGGGTCTCAAATTGGGATCCATTAAGGTTCAAATTTCGGCCCTGTCAATATTCTTCCAAAAAGAATTGGCCTCTGTCCCTGAGGTCCAGACTTTTGTCAAGGGAGTACTGCATATACAGCCTCCTGTGGTGCCTCCGGTGGCACCGTGGGATCTAAATGTAGTTTTAGATTTCCTCAAATCCCATTGGTTTGAACCATTGAAAAAGGTGGATTTGAAATATCTCACATTGAAAGTGACTATGTTACTAGCCCTGGCCTCTGCCAGGAGAGTATCTGAATTGGCGGCTTTATCTTATAAAAGTCCTTATCTAATCTTCCATTCGGATAGGGCAGAACTGCGGACTCGTCCGCATTTTCTCCCTAAAGTGGTATCAGCATTTCATCTGAACCAACCTATTGTGGTGCCTGCGGCCACTAGCGACTTGGAGGACTCCAAGTTGTTGGACGTTGTCAGAGCCTTAAAAATATACATTGCAAGGACGGCTGGAGTCAGAAAATCTGACTCGCTGTTTATATTGTATGCACCCAACAAGTTGGGCGCACCTGCTTCTAAGCAGTCGATTGCTCGTTGGATTTGTAACACAATTCAACTTGCACATTCTGTGGCAGGCCTGCCACAGCCTAAAACTGTAAAAGCCCACTCCACAAGGAAGGTGGGCTCATCTTGGGCGGCTGCCCGAGGGGTCTCGGCATTACAACTCTGCCGAGCAGCTACGTGGTCGGGGGAGAACACGTTTGTAAAATTTTACAAATTTGATACCCTGGCAAAGGAGGACCTGGAGTTCTCTCATTCGGTGCTGCAGAGTCATCCGCACTCTCCCGCCCGTTTGGGAGCTTTGGTATAATCCCCATGGTCCTTTCAGGAACCCCAGCATCCACTTAGGACGATAGAGAAAATAAGAATTTACTTACCGATAATTCTATTTCTCGGAGTCCGTAGTGGATGCTGGGCGCCCATCCCAAGTGCGGATTATCTGCAATACTTGTACATAGTTATTGTTAACTAATTCGGGTTATTGTTAAGGAGCCATCTTTAAGAGGCCCTTTCTGTTGTCATACTGTTAACTGGGTTTAGATCACAAGTTGTACGGTGTGATTGGTGTGGCTGGTATGAGTCTTACCCGGGATTCAAAATGCCTCCCTTATTGTGTATGCTCGTCCGGGCACAGTACCTAACTGGAGTCTGGAGGAGGGTCATAGGGGGAGGAGCCAGTGCACACCACCTGACCTAGTAAAGCTTTACTTTTTTGTGCCCTGTCTCCTGCGGAGCCGCTGTTCCCCATGGTCCTTTCAGGAACCCCAGCATCCACTACGGACTCCGAGAAATAGAATTATCGGTAAGTAAATTCTTATTTTTTACACTTTTGGGAGATATTGCCAGTATAAGTAATTCTGAAGCTCCGGCGCCATTGCGGGGGGAGCTTCCTCAGAGCGGGCTCGGCTGCATTTTGGCACCTTCCTCTGCACAGCAGCAGGCGTGCACTGCTCCTCCAGACAAGCAGGAACACGCTGGAAACTTAGTACAGGGTGTGTCTCAGGGGTAGAGCTGCTATTGTGCACAGTCTGTGTCCCAGGGGGAATATATATATTTACAGTGTTTCACTGAGTAAAAATCAGCTAACAGCCTCAGTGGGACTGGGTAGCATGGCGTGCTGGTGCCTTCTCTCTGTCTCCACCTCACATACAGTAAGGGCAGGCTTGTTTTACACTTTTCTGTGTGTATGCATACAGTATGTCTGTGTTGTTACTCCAATCATGGTAAAACACAAGTTGTCCAGTGAGTGTACACCAGATTCTCTCCTCTATCCTCTGACTCCATTTCTTGTGAGCAATGTAGTCAGTCCTCACAAATCACTGAGGAGGCTGTCTTGGAGGGTCCAGAGCCTTCCTGGCTGGGTGCAATCAAAAATATGATGTCTGATATGTCATTGGGTGCTGTCACCCAAGGGGCTCAGTTCCAGGGCAGGTAGTCTGCCCAAGAAGCCCTACTTCCGATCAACATTCTGGAACTTCAGGCAATCTACAATGCTGATTCAGGCCTCTCCTCTACTCAGGGATCAGGCGATCCAGGTTCAGTTGGACAACGCCACGGCAGTGGCGTACATCAATCGACAAGGAGGGACAAAAAGCAGGGCCTACATGCGAGAGGTGTCAAAAATACTCCTCTGGGCAGAAAGAAATGCAAGAGCACTGTCCGCAATTTTCATTCTGGGAGTGGACAACTGGGAAGCGGACTTCCTGAGTCGTCACGATCTCCACCCAGGGGAGTGGGGACTACACCTTCAGGTGTTCCAACAGCTCATTGACCCGTGGGGTTGCCCAAAATCGACATGATGGCGTCTCACCTCAACAAGAAGCTTCGCTACTATTGCTTGCGAACCAGGGACCCTCAGGCGAGCGCAGTGGATGCACTAACGTCACCTTGGATGTATTGGTCTACCTGTTTCCTTCAATTTCGTTGACCCCACGTGTACTAAAGAGGATCAGACACCAGGGAGTTCAGGCAATCCTGATTGCCCCGGATTGGCCCCGGAGAACTTGGTACGGACTTACGGCAGCTTCATTTGACGGCATGGAGGTTGAGCGGAACATCCTAGCTCACAAGGGCCTTTCCAAGAAGGTCATTGCTACCATGGTTCAGGCCAGGAAACCTGTGACGTCAAAACACTATCATCATATCTGGAGAAGAGATGTCTCTTGGTGCGAGGAACGTTCGTATCCGCCTCCAGAGTTCCACTTGGGACATTTCCTCCGTTTCCTGCAGGCTGGTGTGGATAAGGGCTTACGTCTGGGTTCCATTAAGATCCAGATTTCAGCCCTCTCAATTTTCTTCTAGAAGAAATTGTCAGTGTTGCCATAAGTTCAGACCTTCTTGCAAGGGGTGCTTCACATACAACCTCCATTTGTGCCACCCACGGCACCTTGGGATTTGACTGTGGTGTTGAATTTTCTACAGTCATTCTGGTTTGAACTAGTGATGTGCACTGGACATTTTTCGGGTTTTGTGTTTTGGTTTTGGATTCGGTTCCGCGGCCGTGTTTTGGATTCGGACGTGTTTTGGCAAAACCTCACCGAAATTTTTTTGTCGGATTCGGGTGTGTTTTGGATTCGGGTGTTTTTTTTCAAAAAACCCTAAAAAACAGCTTAAATCATAGAATTTGGGGGTCATTTTGATCCCATAGTATTATTAACCTCAATTACCATAATTTCCACTCATTTCCAGTCTATTCTGAACACCTCACACCTCACAATATTATTTTTAGTCCTACAATTTGCACCGAGGTCGCTGGATGGCTAAGCTAAGCGACACAAGTGGCCGACACAAACACCTGGCCCATCTAGGAGTGGCACTGCAGTGTCAGGCAGGATGGCCCTTCCAAAAAATTGTCCCCAAACAGCACATGATGCAAAGAAAAAAAGAGGCGCACCAAGGTCGCTGTGTGGCTAAGCTAAGCGACACAAGTGGCCGACACAAACACCTGGCCCATCTAGGAGTGGCACTGCAGAGTCAGGCAGGATGGCACTTCAAAAAAATAGTCCCCAAACAGCACATGATGCAAAGAAAAAAAGAGGCGCACCAAGGTCGCTGGATGGCTAAGCTAAGCGACACAAGTGGCCGACACAAACACCTGCTCCATCTAGGAGTGGCACTGCAGTGTCAGGCAGGATGGCACTTCAAAAAAATTGTCCCCAAACAGCACATGATGCAAAGAAAAAAAGAGGCGCACCAAGGTCGCTGTGTGACTAAGCTAAGCGACACAAGTGGCCGACACAAACACCTGGCCCATCTAGGAGTGGCACTGCAGTGTCAATCAAGACAGGATGGCACTTAAAAAAAATTGTCCCCAAACAGCACATGATGCAAAGAAAAAAAGAGGCGCACCACAGGTATAGAATGTAGATGGATAGTATACTTAATGAATGACGACACAGAGGTAGGTACAGCAGTGGCCTACCGTACTGCTATATATAGTATACTGGTGGTCACTGTGTCAGCAAACTGCAAAACTAAAATGCACCACAGGTATAGAATGTAGATGGATAGTATACTTAATGGATGACGACACAGAGGTAGGTACAGCAGTGGCCTACCGTACTGCTATATATAGTATACTGGTGGTCACTGTGTCAGCAAACTGCAAAACTAAAATGCACCACAGGTATAGAATGTAGATGGAAAGTATACTTAATGGATGACGACACAGAGGTAGGTACAGCAGTGGCCTACCGTACTGCTATATATAGTATACTGGTGGTCACTGTGTCAGCAAACTGCAAAACTAAAATGCACCACAGGTATAGAATGTAGATGGATAGTATACTTAATGGATGACGACACAGAGGTAGGTACAGCAGTGGCCTACCGTACTGCTATATATAGTATACTGGTGGTCACTGTGTCAGCAAACTGCAAAACTAAAATGCACCACAGGTATAGAATGTAGATGGATAGTATACTTAATGGATGACGACACAGAGGTAGGTACAGTAGTGGCCTACCGTACTGCTATATATAGTATACTGGTGGTCACTGTGTCAGCAAACTGCAAAACTAAAATGCACCACAGGTATAGAATGTAGATGGATAGTATACTTAATGGATGACGACACAGAGGTAGGTACAGCAGTGGCCTACCGTACTGCTATATATAGTATACTGGTGGTCACTGTGTCAACAAACTGCAAAACTAAAATGCACCACAGGTATAGAATGTAGATGGATAGTATACTTAATGGATGACGACACAGAGGTAGGTACAGTAGTGGCCTACCGTACTGCTATATATAGTATACTGGTGGTCACTGTGTCAGCAAACTGCAAAACTAAAATGCACCACAGGTATAGAATGTAGATGGATAGTATACTTAATGGATGACGACACAGAGGTAGGTACAGCAGTGGCCTACCGTACTGCTATATATAGTACACTGGTGGTCACTGTGTCAGCAAACTGCAAAACTAAAATGCACCACAGGTATAGAATGTAGATGGATAGTATACTTAATGGATGACGACACAGAGGTAGGTACAGCAGTGGCCTACCGTACTGCTATATATAGTTTACTGGTGGTCACTGTGTCAGCAAACTGCAAAACTAAAATGCACCACAGGTATAGAATGTAGATGGATAGTATACTTAATGGATGACGACACAGAGGTAGGTACAGCAGTGCACTCTGCACTGTACTCCTCCTATATAATATTAATTATACTGGTGGTCCCAAGTCCCCACAATAAAGCAGCCCACTGAGCACAGATATGGAGTGTTTTTCAGGCAGACAACGTATACTGGTGGTCACTGTCAGCAAAACTCTGCACTGTACTCCTGCTATATGCTGCTCCCCAGTCCCCACAATTAAGCAGTGTGAGCACTCAGCACAGATATATTATGCAGCACACTGAGCACAGATATGGTATGGAGCGTTTTTTTCAGGCAGAGAACGGATAAAAACTGGTGGTCACTTATCAGCAAAACTCTGCACTGTACTCCTCCTAACAGCTGCTCCCCAGTCCTCCCCACAATTAAGCAATAAAGCAATCAACTTCAACAATAAACGGAGAGGACGCCAGCCACGTCCTCTCCCTATCATCTCCAATGCACGAGTGAAAATGGCGGCGACGCGCGGCTGTTTATATAGAATCCGAATCTCGCGAGAATCCGACAGTGGGATGATGACGTTCGGGCGCGCTCGGGTTAGCCGAGCAAGGCGGGAAGGTTCGAACCTGCCTCGGACCCGTGTAAAAAGGGTGAAGTTCGGGGGGGTTCGGTTTCCGAGAAACCGAACCCGCTCATCACTAGTTTGAACCTCTGATATTGGTAGAAGACAAATACCTCACGTGGCAGACTGTGACGTTACTGGCCCTGGCTTCTGCTAGACGTGTCTCAGAATTGGGTGCCTTATTGTGTAAAAGTCCGTATTCCATTTGAATCAACCTATTGTAATTTCGTCTAGTTCTGACGTTTCTGCTCCTTCGGAAGCATTGGATGATGTGAGAGCCTTAAAGATCTGTGTCAAGAGAATGTCTTGAATCAGAAAGATGGATTCCTTGTTCGTGCTGTATGATGCGCAGAAAAAAGGTTGCCCTGCTTCCAAGCAGTCCATTGCTCGTTGGCTTCAGCTCACTATCCAACAAGCCTATATGTTGGCAGCCTTGTCTGTTCCACAATCTCTGAAGGCCCACTCTACAAGATCAGTGGGGTCTTCCTTGGTGGCTGCCCATGTAGTCTCGGCCCTGCAACTGTGCCGAGCTGCTACCTGGTCGGAGAACACTTTTGTGAAGTTCTACGGTTTTGATACCCTGGCCAAAGAGGATACCCAGTTTGGACAGTCGGTACTGCAGCAGTCTCCGCACATTCCCACCCGTTCTGGAAGCTTTGGGACATCCCCATTGTACTAATGTGTCCCAAATATCCCTTATGGATGCTAGAGAAAATAGGATTTTAATACCTACCGGTAAATCCTATTCTCATAGTCCATAAGGGATATTGGGCGCCCGCCCCAGGGGGCCATTCTGACCCGATCGCACGCTGCAGTTTATTGCAGCGGTGCGATCAGGTCAGAACTGCGCAGTGCGCCGGCACATGCCAGATGGCCGAAAGGCCATCGCTGCGCTACGATCGCCTCTGCCTGATTGACAGGCAGAGGTAGTCGCTGGGCAGGGGGGTGGAATGGCGGCGTTTGCCCGTCATTTCGTTTGCCCGCCGTGTGGCTGGACCATGCGGTGGGGCGGGCCGCAGCGAATGTGTGATGTCACATGCAGCCGCTGCAGGCCGGGGAGCGATGAGTAGCTCCCGGCCAGCACGCTAAAGCTGCGCTTGCCGGGAGCTACTCCTAAAGTGCAAAAGCATCGCCACTGTGCGATGCTTTTGCACTTCTGCAAGTTGGGGTGGGTGGCACTGACATGCGGGGTGGGATAGCCCTGTGCTGGGCGTCCCCCCACATGTCTATGGGCATGATCGTAACCCTGCAAAATTTTACAGAGCTACGATCAACTCGGAATCACCCCCTCAGTGCGGTGACTTTTCTGCATGTTGTCTATTGGTGGTTCCCTGTTCAGCTGTTGCTGTTTGGTTGCCAGCTGTTGCTGGTCTTATCTGTTCAGCTGTTGCTGTTTTTGTTGCCAGCCGTTGCTGGTCTTGTTCGTGTTGTTGGTGCGTTGGTGTATAAATCTCACTACTGTTTTTTGTTGCTAATGATTCTTCTCTCGAGTATGTCCTTTCTCATTCGGGCACTGTTTTACCTATAACTGCCTGTGGGAGGGGGCATAGAGGGGAGGAGCCAGCACACCCAGTTGAAGAAATTTAAAGTGCACTGGCTCCTTTGGACCCCGTCTATACCCATCATACTAATGTGTCCCCAATATCCCTTATGGACTACGAGAAAACAATTTACCGGTAGGTATTAAAATCCTATTTTTTTACACACACTGCAGGGTTTTTGGCTTTGAAAACCCTGCAACCACTTTTTTGAATTGGATACCATGGGTATCGGGAGCGCGCATACCCTCTGTAATCCAAAATTGGGCGCAAGGTTTTTTACCACACTAAATCTCGCCCCCAATTGAATCCCACCAAAGAGTTTGCATAGTAGCAAAAATGTTGTTTTCCAGTGAAGGGAAACCCCACTTTAGAATAAGGGGACCCTTCTTTCAAATGTAGCTATGATCACTAGACAATATTACCCAGCACTATAAATAACATACATAGTAACATAGTTTCTAAGGTTGAAAAAAGACAATTGTCCATCGGGTTCAACCTATGTGTGGTCTCCTTTGCACGATTATTTTGTATAAAATTTTGACTGAAGTTGCTGACTGCCGTTCCCATTAACCCCTCTTTTTTATAATAACCATAGTGCGTGACTATGCTCCGTAACCCTGGATATCCTTATCCATTAGGAATTTATCTAACCCATTCTTAAAGGTGTTGACTGAGTTGGCCATTACAACTCCCTCAGGCAGGGAATTCCAAACACGTATCGTCCTTACCGTAAAAAAGCCTTTACGCCGTATTGTGTGGAATCTCCTCTCCTCTAACCTGAGCGAGTGTCCACAAGTTCTCTGTGTTGATCTAACCAAAAACAGGTCCTGCGCAAGATCTGTATATTGTCCCCTTATAAATTTGTAAATGTTGATCATGTCCCCTCTTAATCTCCTCTTTTCCAGTGTAAACATGCCTAGTCTTGCAAGCCTTTCCTTGTATTCCAGGGTCTCCATACCCTTAATTAGTTTGGTCGCCCGCCTTTGAACCTTTTCTAGCTCCAGGATATCCTATTTGTAGTAAGGTGCCCAGAATTGTACACAGTATTCAAGGTGTGGCCTCACAAGTGATTTATATAACGGGAGTATAATACTCTCGTCCCTAGCATCAATTCCCCGTTTTATGCATGCTAATATCTTATTAGCCTTCTTTGCTGCAGTCCTACTTTGGGTACTACTGCTTATTTTGCTATCTATGAGGACACCTAAGTCCTTTTCCAGTACAGAATCCCCTAATTTTACCCCATTTAGTAGGTAGGTGTTATTTTTGTTCTTGTTACCACAGTGCATTACCTTACACTCAGCATCCCCTTCCGCATTTATAACTTTACACAATTTGGTATCATCTGCAAAAATTGACACCATGCTCTCTAGACCTTCTGTTAGGTCATTAATGAAAATATTGAACAATAGCGGTCCTAATACCGAGCCTTGCGGCACACCACTTAGCACTTCAGTCCAAGTTGAAAAAGATCCATTAACAACAACGCGCTGCTCCCTATTATCTAACCAGTTTTTGACCCAAGTGCATATTGTGCATCCTAGCCCTGATTCTTGTAGCTTGTAGATAAGTCTCATGTGTGGTACAGTATCGAACGCTTTGGCAAAATCTAAAAAGATTACATCCACCTCTTTACCCTGATCTAGGTTTGCGCTTACTGTTTCATAAAAGCCAAGTAAGTTGGTTTGACAGGATCTGTCCTTCATAAACCCATATTGATTCCTTTTAATGACCTTATTGACTTCAAGGAACTTCTGAATACTATCTCTTAGAATACCTTCCAATACTTTCCCCACTATAGATGTAAGACTAACTGGTCTATAATTACCTGGTTCAGCTTTACTTCCCTTTTTGAATATAGGCACTACTTTCGCTATACGCCAGTCTTTGGAAACCATACCTGATATTACTGAATCCTTAAAGAACAAAAATAGCTCCATTAGAACCCTTGGGTGAATACCATCGGGACCTGGTGACTTATTAATCTTTAAATGTTTTAATCGGTCACAGACTACTTCCTTGCTTAAATAAGTACCTATCAGTGGGATATTCTCATTATTGAGATTATATGTTAGTCCCTGAATTGGGTCCTCTCTAGTAAATACTGTTGAAAAAAACTAATTTAGTGTGTCCGCTATGTCATTATCCTTTTTGCTTAAGACTCCCAACTTGTCTTTTAAAGGGCATATACTCTCCTTCTTTAATCTCTTGCTATTAATGTATTTAAAGAATTTTTGGGGATTCGCTTTGCTTTCCTTTGCTACTAGTTTTTCAGTTTCTACTTTAGCCGCTCTTATTTCCTTTTTGCATATTTTGTTACATTCCTTATAGTGCTGAAATGACTCTGCTTCCCCGTCAGATTTGTATTTTTTAAATGCTCACCTTTTCTTGCCCATAAGTTCCTTAATCTTTTTGTTAAGCCACATCGGTTTATGATTTTTATTCCTTTTTTTGCTGCTCGTAGGAATAAATTTGAGTGTATTTTTAGCTAGCAGGAATTTTAGTACCTCCCATTTCTCCGTAGTATTTTTTCCTAAAAACAAACCTTCCCATTCAATATCCCTGAAAAATACCCTCATCTTTTCAAAATTTGCTTTGTTAAAGTATAGAGTCCTAGTTGAGCCAGTACAGGGCTGTTTATGGAAACGATAGGGCTGTTTATGGAAACATAACATAACATGGATTTACTGAATATGGATGGGAAGGCACTACGTGCTCTCTTAACCCAGTGTTTTACCTGTACATGTGGAGGCTCCCACATATGAAAGAGAAGAGTACCCTCTTTCAAGTGATGTGGCCCCCTAGTAGCTATTGTCTGGTGAATATCACCCTGCTACAGAAATCAAGTTTTCTGTATGTGGGTGGGAAGACACATTGTCCCTAACTCTTCCATACTGGCCTGCACTCGCATGGGGATACCCTTGTTTAATAATGGATGTCCCCCTTAGCAGTTATTATTACCAGATCATCACTTAAACAGCACATGCTTATAAAAATTAATTCCACACACAGCTGGACAGGTGCAAACACAGGATTTCTAAAGAGGATGGGGGGGGGGGGGGGGCCTTTCAAATGTAATCCACAATCTCCCACTCTGCGGAACATTGGAGCAAGTGCTGGAGTCTGGGGGACCATAGACATTAATATACACATTTCTTTTTTTTATACACTGGATACTGTATGGAATACAGAATTAATATTTAACAATGTAGATGGTCTTTAGTATAGGTTGTATCAAACATATTTATCTAATATAAATAAAATAAATGGTCAGCAAAAGGTTAACCATCCCATGATAAATAAATAGTAAAATACACAAACATAACAGAACCAGTAGGAGACAGAACTGCACTTCTAAGCACACATTCTTCCAACCCATGGTAAGGCTCCTGTCTCTTTTTCCTGGCAGCTACTCTCTGGTCCTGTGCACTGATTGAGGGCTCAGAATCACACAGAGCAAATGTGGTAGAAGAAGCTGCTACCACTGGGCATGTGCAGTAGCTCTGCTCTGTCCCTTAAACTGCATGTTGTAGTGGCAGCTCTAGTAATCGGTTTATGGGCCTAATTCAGCATGGGTCGCTGAAGTGCTAAAATCGCTATTTGCTGATATCAGCACTTCTGCGCATGTGTGCATGCTGCTGCACACATGTGTGAGGACTTAAACTGTGATCACATGCGATCGCAGCCTAAGTCCCGGCAGGGGGGGGGGGGGGGGGGCAGGAATGGGGTGTCGATGCAGCGTTTTGTAGGTGTCAATGCTCAGTTCGTGGAGCGTGATCCGGACAAAGGAGGAGTGTCCAGACCGTATGTGGGGCGGGCCGCGATGGCTGCGTGATGTCACATGCAACCGCCGCAACCCGAAACATGGCTGCCCGGTGACTGCCTTCACAGCTACCCTTATCATGCATTTTAGTGGGGGGATGACCCGGCATGTGGGGCAGCCTTGCCCTGCGCTGGGCTGCCCTCCGCATGCTACAGACGTGAGTTGTAGTTTTGCGATTTCTTGCAAAACTACAACTCATTCTGAAAATACCATATTGTGGTCATAATTTGAGGCACTGGCCAAGAGAGGGGGGTTTCAATTGTTAAATGGTGAATTAATGCTGCAGCAAGAACCACAAAGTATTTAAAATACCAGTACTCAAAAATCACATCTTCTTTCTGCTTTTTCTCTATTTCCTGAAATTTCAATAGAAAAAATGTATTTTGCCCATTTTAGTTACATTTTATTTGATGTGTTAGAATGAGAAAAAGTCTAATGATATTTTCTGAAACAAACTGCAAAGTCTTCTGAAAACTACAAGGTAGAATTTGTGTGGGAGCAGCATAAAGAAAATCATTGATTTTGATATTGGAATGTGAAGGGTGCTAATGTGGAAATATAAACTCAGCACAGGTGTGAAAAGCCCTCAGCAGTGAAAAGGTTAAGCTGACACACTATGCAGCAATAATACATAATGAATAGTAACCGCCAGGTAAATAGATCACTTGAGCTTTAATATTCTTTGTTAAGGCAAATGGAAAAGTACAGTAAGTTCTAGGTTTCTAAATGAAAGCTTTTTGTTGGTGTCATTTTATTGGTTTATGTTTCATTTGTAAGTGCCTAGTGCAACTTAATTTCACATACTGTATACAGCCGGTCAACCACTTATTTTGGATCCAGATTTAGATTTATACTATGTATCATGAAGTAACACCACCCATCCCTTTCATGGGTAGGAGAGCCCATCCCTATGGACGTGTTATCACATGCTGATAAGTGACACATAGATCAACTTCATAAAAATAATGAACAATACAGCAAGTTCTTAGATGTGTGCAGAACAATACTTAAGGGTACAAAGACTCCCACAATGAGTATTTGAGTAAAAAGTCTTCTTTACTGAAAACGTCAGTTAAGTCACTGCAAACACATACAGTAGGCGAAGATGTATCAATACTTGGAGACAGAAAAGTGGAGAATTTACTATTGATATAGTTATCATTTATCTAGTACAGTCTATAAAATAACAGCCAGGTGCTGTTTGGTTGCTATGGGCAACTTCTCCATGTGATCCCTCTCCAAGGTTTGATAGTTTCCATCGTTCCCTTCATCCATGACATCATCATGTAGGGCTGCCAATTGATGCTCTGCATCTTACTATAACACCAGCATTTTATCTCATCTACACTGGCCAATCTCATGGCTGCACAATATGTACAATCCATATGTAAAAAGCAAATTAGCAGCTTATAAGGACCTGAGAAACTGACCTAAATTACGCCAACTTATGGCCTCCTCAGTTTTTACATACTATTTGTTATAAAGCAAATATGCAAAAAAATTAAAATTGTTTTTGTAAATCCACTTGAATAGTTTAATTCAATATCTAATTAATGGAAAGTATTTGGCTGTTATTTAAAATAGAACAGTGTTTTAATAGACAGAATTTTTTTGTAGATATATGCTATATACTGTATATCCAGTGCTGAAAGTAGGATGGCATTACGGTGTGTGGCATAATGTGTAATGGGCATTACAGTGTTTGGCATAATGTGTAAGGGGCATTACGGTGTGTGGCATAATGTGGCCATGCCCCTATTGTCATGTAGCTGCTCCCTAGTTTCATGTGACCATGCCCCCTCATGACATGTGACCATGCCCATTTTTACTATCATACCACTAAGAAACAATTTCTACTTGCACCACTGTATATATCCCACAAATGTATAATATCAGTACTTCATTGTTTGTGCTGTTTAGTATCAGCTCCATAACAGGGCTTCTATGCACTCTGTCAGAGGCGGAACTACCGCCTGTGCAACCAGTGCATTGCACTGGGGCCCGCCTCTGTCCAGGG
Source organism: Pseudophryne corroboree (assembly GCF_028390025.1). Lineage (NCBI taxonomy): Eukaryota > Metazoa > Chordata > Amphibia > Anura > Myobatrachidae > Pseudophryne > Pseudophryne corroboree. Next base: position 163,602,727 of record NC_086454.1, on the reverse strand, counting down.
GCCCAAAGCATGTAATGAGTCGAACTGACTCATTACATGCCGGTTGCCTACAGCACACAGCCGCCCGGAGAGGAGCACAGCGGACACGAGGGGAAGGAGGGAGGTGGAGGAGGGAGCCGCAGCAGCGCTGTTTCATTGGTGGAGGCGCTGCTGTCCCTCTGCTTCACTATAGGCTGTCTTCCACCGCTGTGAAGTGCATCCCAGCATTCACAGCGGCGGAGAACAGCCTATGTTGAAGGACTGGGACAGCAGCGCCTCCACCAATAACACAGCGCTGCTGCAGCTCCCTGCTCCTCCTCTCCTGCCCGGGAATTGTGATGTCTGCCAGAAGCTACACCGAGGAGCCTGCCTGCCTTCCTTCCTTCCTTCCTTTCTTCCTTCCTTTCTTCCTTCCCTTCCTTCCTTCCTTTTCCTTCCTTCCTTCGTAAAAAGGGGATGCTGTCTGCCGTAATGTGTAAAAAGGGGACGTTGTCTGCCGTTATGTGTAAAAAGGGGAAAAGGGGACGCTGTCTGCCGCTATGTGTAAAAAGGGGACGCTGTCTGCCTTGATGTGCACAAAAAGGGGACGCTGCCTGCCGTAGTGTGTAAAAAGGGGACGCTGTCTGCCGTAATGTGTAAAAAGGGGACGCTGTCTGCCGTAATGTGTAAAAAGGGGACGCTGTCTGCCATAATGTGTAAAAAGGGGACGTTGTCTGCCGTTATGTGTAAAAAGGGGAAAAGGGGACGCTGTCTGCCGCTATGTGTAAAAAGGGGACGCTGTCTGCCGCTATGTGCACAAAAAGGGGACGCTGCCTGCCGTAGTGTGTAAAAAGGGGACGCTGTCTGCTGTAATGTGTAAAAAGGGGGCGCTGTCTGCCATAATGTGTAAAAAGGGGACGTTGTCTGCCGTTATGTGTAAAAAGGGGAAAAGGGGACGCTGTCTGCCGCTATGTGTAAAAAGGGGACGCTGTCTGCCTTGATGTGCACAAAAAGGGGACGCTGCCTGCCGTAGTGTGTAAAAAGGGGACGCTGTCTGCCGTAATGTGTAAAAAGGGGATGCTGTCTGCCGTAATGTGTAAAAAGGGGACGCTGTCTGCCATAATGTGTAAAAAGGGGACGTTGTCTGCCGTTATGTGTAAAAAGGGGAAAAGGGGACGCTGTCTGCCGCTATGTGTAAAAAGGGGACGCTGTCTGCCGCTATGTGTAAAAAGGGGGACGCTGTCTGCCGTTATGTTTAAAAAGGGGGACGTTGTCTGCCTTGATGTGTAAAAAGGGGACGCTTTCTGCCGTAATGTGTGAAAAGGGGACGCTGTCTGCCGTAATGTGTGAAAAGGGGATGCTGTCTGCCGTAATGTGTAAAAAGGGGACGTTGTCTGCCGTAATGTGTAAAAAGGGGACGTTGTCTGCCGTTATGTGTAAAAAGGGGACGCTGTCTGTCGTTATGTGTAAAAAGGGGACGCTGTCTGCCGTAATGTGTAAAAAGGGGATGCTGTCTGCCGTAATGTGTAAAAAGGGGATGCTGTCTGCCGTAATGTGTAAAAAGGGGATGCTGTCTGCCGTAATGTGTAAAAAGGGGAAGTTGTCTGCCGTTATGTGTAAAAAGGGGAAAAGGGGACGCTGTCTGCCGCTATGTGTAAAAAGGGGACGCTGTCTGCCGTTATGTGTAAAAAGGGGGACGCTGTCTGCCTTGATGTGTAAAAAGGGGGACGCTGTCTGCCTTGATGTGTAAAAAGGGGGACGCTGTCTGCCTTGATGTGTAAAAAGGGGACGCTGTCTGCCGTAATGTGTAAAAAGGGGACGCTGTCTGCCGTAATGTGTAAAAAGGGGACGCTGTCTGCCGTAATGTGTAAAAAGGGGACGCTGTCTGCCGTAATGTGTAAAAAGGGGACGTTGTCTGCCGTTATGTGTAAAAAGGGGAAAAGGGGATGCTGTCTGCCGCTATCTGTAAAAAGGGGACGCTGTCTGCCGTTATGTGTAAAAAGGGGGACGCTGTCTGCCGTTATGTTTAAAAAGGGGGACGTTGTCTGCCGTTATGTGTAAAAAGGGGAAAAGGGGATGCTGTCTGCCGCTATGTGTAAAAAGGGGACGCTGTCTGCCGTTAGGTTTAAAAAGGGGGACGCTGTCTGCCTTGATGTGTAAAAAGGGGACGCTGTCTGCCGTAATGTGTAAAAAGGGGACGCTGTCTGCTGTAATGTGTAAAAAGGGGACGCTGTCTGCCGTAATGTGTAAAAAGGGGACGTTGTCTGCCGTTATGTGTAAAAAGGAGAAAAGGGGATGCTGTCTGCCGCTATGTGTAAAAAGGGGATGCTGTCTGCCGTTAGGTTTAAAAAGGGGGACGCTGTCTGCCTTGATGTGTAAAAAGGGGACGCTGTTTGCCGTAATGTGTAAAAAGGGGACGCTGTCTGCTGTAATGTGTAAAAAGGGGACGCTGTCTGCCGTAATGTGTAAAAAGGGGACATTGTCTGCCGTTATGTGTAAAAAGGGGAAAAGGGGACGCTGTCTGCCGTTATGTGTAAAAAGGGGGACGCTGTCTGCCGTTATGTTTAAAAAGGGGGACGTTGTCTGCCGTTATGTGCAAAAAGGGGAAAAGGGGATGCTGTCTGCCGCTATGTGTAAGAAGGGGACGCTGTCTGCCGTTAGATTTAAAAAGGGGGACGCTGTCTGCCTTGATGTGTAAAAAGGGGACGCTGTCTGCCGTAATGTGTAAAATGGGGACGCTGTCTGCTGTAATGTGTAAAAAGGGGACGCTGTCTGCCGTAATGTGTAAAAAGGGGACGTTGTCTGCCGTTATGTGTAAAAAGGGGAAAAGGGGATGCTGTCTGCCGCTATGTGTAAAAAGGGGATGCTGTCTGCCGTTAGGTTTAAAAAGGGGGACGCTGTCTGCCTTGATGTGTAAAAAGGGGACGCTGTCTGCCTTAATGTGTAAAAAGGGGACGCTGTCTGCTGTAATGTGTAAAAAGGGGACGCTGTCTGCCGTAATGTGTAAAAAGGGGACATTGTCTGCCGTTATGTGTAAAAAGGGGAAAAGGGGACGCTGTCTGCCGCTATGTGTAAAAAGGGAACGCTGTCTGCCGTTATGTGTAAAAAGGGGGATGCTGTCTGCCATTATGTTTAAAAAGGGGGACGCTGTCTGCCTTGATGTGTAAAAAGGGGACGCTGTCTGCCATAATGTGTAAAAAGGGGACGCTGTCTGCCGTGATGTGTAAAAAGGGGACGCTGTCTGCCGTAATGTGTAAAAAGGGGACGTTGTCTGCCGTTATGTGTAAAAAGGGGAAAAGGGGATGCTGTCTGCCGCTATGTGTAAAAAGGGGACGCTGTCTGCCGTTAGGTGTAAAAAGGGGACGCTGTCTGCCGTTATGTTTAAAAAGGGGGACGCTGTCTGCCTTGATGTGTAAAAAGGGGACGCTGTCTTCCGTAATGTGTAAAAAGGGGACGCTGTCTGCCGTAATGTGTAAAAAGGGGATGCTGTCTGCTGTAATGTGTAAAAAGGGGACGTTGTCTGCCGTTATGTGTAAAAAGGGGAAAAGGGGACGCTGTCTGCCGCTATGTGTAAAAAGGGGACGCTGTCTGCCGTTATGTGTAAAAAGGGGGACGCTGTCTGCCGTTATGTTTAAAAAGGGGGACGCTATCTGCCTTGATGTGTAAAAAGGGGACGCTGTCTGCCGTAATGTGTAAAAAGGGGACGCTGTCTGCCGTAATGTGTAAAAAGGGGATGCTGTCTGCCGTAGTGTGTAAAAAGGGGACGTTGTCTGCCGTTATGTGTAAAAAGGGGAAAAGGGGACGCTGTCTGCCGCTATGTGTAAAAAGGGGACGCTGTCTGCCGTTATGTGTAAAAAGGGGGATGCTGTCTGCCGTTATGTTTAAAAAGGGGGACGCTGTCTGCCTTGATGTGTAAAAAGGGGACGCTGTCTGCCGTGATGTGTAAAAAGGGGACGCTGTCTGCCGTGATGTGTAAAAAGGGGACGCTGTCTGCCGTAATGTGTAAAAAGGGGACGTTGTCTGCCGTTATGTGTAAAAAGGGGAAAAGGGGACACTGTCTGCCGCTATGTGTAAAAAGGGGACGCTGTCTGCTGTTATGTGTAAAAAGGGGGACGCTGTCTGCCGTTATGTTTAAAAAGGGGGACGCTGTCTGCCTTGATGTGTAAAAAGGGGATGCTGTCTGCCGTAATGTGTAAAAAGGGGACGCTGTCTGCCGTAATGTGTAAAAAGGGGATGCTGTCTGCCGTAATGTGTAAAAAGGGGACGTTGTCTGCCGTTATGTGTAAAAAGGGGAAAAGGGGATGCTGTCTGCCGCTATGTGTAAAAAGGGGACGCTGTCTGCCGTTATGTGTAAAAAGGGGGATGCTGTCTGCCGTTATGTTTAAAAAGGGGGACGCTGTCTGCCTTGATGTGTAAAAAGGGGACACTGTCTGCCGTAATGTGTAAAAAGGGGACGCTGTCTGCCGTGATGTGTAAAATGGGGATGCTGTCTGCCGTAATGTGTAAAAAGGGGACGTTGTCTGCCGTTATGTGTAAAAAGGGGAAAAGGGGACGCTGTCTGCCGCTATGTGTAAAAAGGGGACGCTGTCTGCCGTTATGTGTAAAAAGGGGGAGCTGTCTGCCGTTATGTGTAAAAAGGGGGATGCTGTCTGCCGTTATGTTTAAAAAGGGGGACGCTGTCTGCCTTGATGTGTAAAAAGGGGGCGCTGTCTGCCGTAATGTGTAAAAAGGGGACGCTGTCTGCCGTAATGTGTAAAAAGGGGATGCTGTCTGCCGTAATGTGTAAAAAGGGGATGCTGTCTGCCGTAATGTGTAAAAAGGGGATGCTGTCCGCCGTAAGGTGTAAAAGGGTCTCTACCTGGTGTAGTGGTGCTACTGTGCGGCATAATTTGAATAATGGAGACTACTGTGAACAGTTTTATGAATTGGTATTATTTTGTGGCCACACCCCTTCCCCACGAAGCCACACCCCTATGTATTTTTGCACGTGCCTTCGGTGCGCACTGCCCCTGTTTTGCATGCAGGGGTGGGGCTCCGATGCCATTTCTTGCACACAGTGATAAAATGTCTAGTTACGGCACTGTTGCTAGGTATCCATTTCTCTGGCCCTGAGCAGGTCCCCCTCACCAGATCCTCTCCAGGGGTGAGGGGGGAGGGGGGGGACAAAGCATTTTGTCACACCTGGGCCCACCACTCGCTGGTTCCACCACTGCACCCTGTGCTGACATCACTTCCTCTCCTGAGCGCATTACTCTATAAAGCCGCACCCCAGGGGGTCGCTGGGCGATAGCGACATGACTGGAGCAGCAAGGGACTGACTGGAGCAGCCAAAGGATACTCTGAGCAGCTGTAAAGGCTGCAGGGTGCATAGCTAGAACATCAGAAGGAGCAGCCCTACTGGCCAGGCGCTGGGGTCGAGGGTATGTGACAGTGCCTGCCCTATGTTACACCCCTAGTTACAGCACTGGCTAGTATTGCTCATACTAGTATTCTTTTTTACTATATTTATTAACCCTTTCACAACCAATGAAGTTGTAGAAATTTTGTACACTAGGTGCCCCAGCCATTTTTTAAGCTATTGATTTTCAGTCTTGGAAAACAAAAACTCCAGCTGGAAGCCAGGACTACCAGTTTCTTTTTACATACAAACAACACAAAAAGCTAATAAAAAAAAGTGCTTGTGTATCTAAGAATGGAATGTAATGGGTCGGCAAATTTTAGCAACTCTTAGGACTCTAAAAAACTGCAAGGTACCGGAGACTGTGGCCCTTAAATTGCAGGGTATATTGTAGAGATGAGCGGGTTCGGTTCCTCTGAATCCGAACCCGCCCGAACTTCAGGTTTTTTACACGGGTCCGAGCAGGCTCGGATCTTCCCGCCTTGCTCGGCTAACCCGAGCGCGCCCGAACGTCATCATCACGCTGTCGGATTCTCGCGAGGCTCGGATTCTATCGCGAGACTCGGATTCTATATAAGGAGCCGCGCGTCGCCGCCATTTTCACACGTGCATTGAGAGTCATAGGGAGAGGACGTGGCTGGCGTCCTCTCCGTTTAGAGAAGAGAGAGACACAGTATTTTCGGGGAGCATTATTAGGAGGAGTACTACTGTATACTACTATAATACTACTTGCTGAAGTGATATTTTATTTATAGATTAGATAGTGTGACTGTAAGTGTATTATCTGACTTGTGGGGGAGACACTGACAGTGGGGAGCAGTTAGAGTCTGAGAGCAGGACTCAGGAGTACATATAACGTACAGTGCACACTTTTGCTGCCAGAGTCAGTGCCACACTGCCATTGTTGTGACCACACTGACCACCAGTATAATAATATATTTTGTGATTGTCTGCTTAGGCCTCGGAGTACTAGTTGCAAGTTGCAACGTGACCTGTCCTGAAGTGACCACCAGTTTAATAATCAATCACCACCAGTTTAATATATATATATATATATATAATTGTATATAATATATATATATATATATATATATAATATTGTATACCACCTACCCGTGGTTTTTTTTTTTTTTCATTCTTCTTTATACATACTACTATAGTAGCTTACTGTAGCAGTCTGCGGTGCTGTGCTGACCTGACAGTGTCCAGCAGGTCCGTCATCAGTCATTACATAATAAATATATATAGTACCTGTCCGGCTGCAGTACTAGTGATATTATATTGATTTCATCTCATTATCAATAATTTATCATCCAGTCTAGACTCTATATTAGCAGCAGACACAGTACGTTAGTCCACGGCTGTAGCTACCTCTGTGTCGGCACTCGGCAGTCCATCCATAATTGTTTACCACCTACCCGTGGTTTTTTTTTTTCTTTCTTCTTTGTACATACTACTATAGACTGAGTATAGTAGCTTACTGTAGCAGTCTGCGGTGCTGCTGAGCTGACAGTGTCCAGCAGGTCCGTCATCAGTCATCATTACCTAATAAATATATTATCTACCTGTCCGGCTGCAGTACTAGTGATATTATATATACATACATATATATATTGATTTCATCTCATTATCAATCATCCAGTCTATATTAGCAGCAGACACAGTACGTTAGTCCACGGCTGTAGCTACCTCTGTGTCGGCACTCAGCAGTCCATCCATAATTGTATACCACCTACCCGTGTTTTTTTTTTTTCTTTCTTCTTTGTACATACTACTATAGTATAGTAGCTTACTGTAGCAGTCTGCGGTGCTGCTGAGCTGACAGTGTCCAGCAGGTCCGTCATCAGTCATCATTACCTAATAAATATATTATCTACCTGTCCGGCTGCAGTACTAGTGATATTATATATACATACATATATATATTGATTTCATCTCATTATCAATCATCCAGTCTATATTAGCAGCAGACACAGTACGTTAGTCCACGGCTGTAGCTACCTCTGTGTCGGCACTCGGCAGTCCATCCATAATTGTATACCACCTACCCGTGGTTTTTTTTTTTCTTTCTTCTTTGTACATACTACTATAGTATAGTAGCTTACTGTAGCAGTCTGCGGTGCTGCTGAGCTGACAGTGTCCAGCAGGTCCGTCATCAGTCATCATTACCTAATAAATATATTATCTACCTGTCCGGCTGCAGTACTAGTGATATTATATATACATACATATATATATTGATTTCATCTCATTATCAATCATCCAGTCTATATTAGCAGCAGACACAGTACGTTAGTCCACGGCTGTAGCTACCTCTGTGTCGGCACTCGGCAGTCCATCCATAATTGTATACCACCTACCCGTGGTTTTTTTCTTTTCTTTCTTCTTTGTACATACTACTATAGTATAGTAGCTTACTGTAGCAGTCTGCGGTGCTGCTGAGCTGACAGTGTCCAGCAGGTCCGTCATCAGTCATCATTACCTAATAAATATATTATCTACCTGTCCGGCTGCAGTACTAGTGATATTATATATACATACATATATATATATTGATTTCATCTCATTATCATCCAGTCTGTATTAGCAGCAGACACAGTACGGTAGTCCACGGCTGTAGCTACCTCTGTGTCGGCACTCGGCAGTCCATCCATAAGTATACTAGTATCCATCCATCTCCATTGTTTACCTGAGGTGCCTTTTAGTTGTGCCTATTAAAATATGGAGAACAAAAATGTTGAGGTTCCAAAATTAGGGAAAGATCAAGATCCACTTCCACCTCGTGCTGAAGCTGCTGCCACTAGTCATGGCCGAGACGATGAAATGCCAGCAACGTCGTCTGCCAAGGCCGATGCCCAATGTCATAGTACAGAGCATGTCAAATCCAAAACACCAAATATCAGTAAAAAAAGGACTCCAAAACCTAAAATAAAATTGTCGGAGGAAAAGCGTAAACTTGCCAATATGCCATTTACCACACGGAGTGGCAAGGAACGGCTGAGGCCCTGGCCTATGTTCATGGCTAGTGGTTCAGCTTCACATGAGGATGGAAGCACTCAGCCTCTCGCTAGAAAACTGAAAAGACTCAAGCTGGCAAAAGCACCGCAAAGAACTGTGCGTTCTTCGAAATCCCAAATCCACAAGGAGAGTCCAATTGTGTCGGTTGCGATGCCTGACCTTCCCAACACTGGACGTGAAGAGCATGCGCCTTCCACCATTTGCACGCCCCCTGCAAGTGCTGGAAGGAGCACCCGCAGTCCAGTTCCTGATAGTCAGATTGAAAATGTCAGTGTTGAAGTACACCAGGATGAGGAGGATATGGGTGTTGCTGGCGCTGGGGAGGAAATTGACAAGGAGGATTCTGATGGTGAGGTGGTTTGTTTAAGTCAGGCACCCGGGGAGACACCTGTTGTCCGTGGGAGGAATAGGGCCGTTGACATGCCTGGTGAAAATACCAAAAAAATCAGCTCTTCGGTGTGGAAGTATTTCAACAGAAATGCGGACAACATTTGTCAAGCCGTGTGTTGCCTTTGTCAAGCTGTAATAAGTAGGGGTAAGGACGTTAACCACCTCGGAACATCCTCCCTTATACGTCACCTGCAGCGCATTCATAATAAGTCAGTGACAAGTTCAAAAACTTTGGGTGACAGCGGAAGCAGTCCACTGACCAGTAAATCCCTTCCTTTTGTAACCAAGCTCACGCAAACCACCCCACCACCAACTCCCTCAGTGTCAATTTCCTCCTTCCCCAGGAATGCCAATAGTCCTGCAGGCCATGTCACTGGCAATTCTGACGAGTCCTCTCCTGCCTGGGATTCCTCCGATGCATCCTTGCGTGTAACGCCTACTGCTGCTGGCGCTGCTGTTGTTGCTGCTGGGAGTCGATGGTCATCCCAGAGGGGAAGTCGGAAGACCACTTGTACTACTTCCAGTAAGCAATTGACTGTCCAACAGTCCTTTGCGAGGAAGATGAAATATCACAGCAGTCATCCTGCTGCAAAGCGGATAACTGAGGCCTTGGCATCCTGGGTGGTGAGAAACGTGGTTCCAGTATCCATCATTACTGCAGAGCCAACTAGAGACTTGTTGGAGGTACTGTGTCCCCGGTACCAAATACCATCTAGGTTACATTTCTCTAGGCAGGCGATACCGAAAATGTACACAGACCTCAGAAAAAGAGTCACCAGTGTCCTAAAAAATGCAGCTGTACCCAATGTCCACTTAACCACGGACATGTGGACAAGTGGAGCAGGGCAGGGTCAGGACTATATGACTGTGACAGCCCACTGGGTAGATGTATGGACTCCCGCCGCAAGAACAGCAGCGGCGGCACCAGTAGCAGCATCTCGCAAACGACAACTCTTTCCTAGGCAGGCTACGCTTTGTATCACCGGTTTCCAGAATACGCACACAGCTGAAAACCTCTTACGGCAACTGAGGAAGATCATCGCGGAATGGCTTACCCCAATTGGACTCTCCTGTGGATTTGTGGCATCGGACAACGCCAGCAATATTGTGTGTGCATTAAATCTGGGCAAATTCCAGCACGTCCCATGTTTTGCACATACCTTGAATTTGGTGGTGCAGAATTTTTTAAAAAACGACAGGGGCGTGCAAGAGATGCTGTCGGTGGCCAGAAGAATTGCGGGACACTTTCGGCGTACAGGCACCACGTACAGAAGACTGGAGCACCACCAAAAACTACTGAACCTGCCCTGCCATCATCTGAAGCAAGAAGTGGTAACGAGGTGGAATTCAACCCTCTATATGCTTCAGAGGTTGGAGGAGCAGCAAAAGGCCATTCAAGCCTATACAATTGAGCACGATATAGGAGGTGGAATGCACCTGTCTCAAGTGCAGTGGAGAATGATTTCAACGTTGTGCAAGGTTCTGATGCCCTTTGAACTTGCCACACGTGAAGTCAGTTCAGACACTGCCAGCCTGAGTCAGGTCATTCCCCTCATCAGGCTTTTGCAGAAGAAGCTGGAGACATTGAAGGAGGAGCTAACACGGAGCGATTCCGCTAGGCATGTGGGACTTGTGGATGGAGCCCTTAATTCGCTTAACAAGGATTCACGGGTGGTCAATCTGTTGAAATCAGAGCACTACATTTTGGCCACCGTGCTCGATCCTAGATTTAAAGCCTACCTTGGATCTCTCTTTCCGGCAGACACAAGTCTGCTGGGGTTGAAAGACCTGCTGGTGAGAAAATTGTCAAGTCAAGCGGAACGCGACCTGTCAACATCTCCTCCTTCACATTCTCCCGCAACTGGGGGTGCGAGGAAAAGGCTCAGAATTCCGAGCCCACCCGCTGGCGGTGATGCAGGGCAGTCTGGAGCGACTGCTGATGCTGACATCTGGTCCGGACTGAAGGACCTGACAACGATTACGGACATGTCGTCTACTGTCACTGCATATGATTCTCTCACCATTGAAAGAATGGTGGAGGATTATATGAGTGACCGCATCCAAGTAGGCACGTCACACAGTCCGTACTTATACTGGCAGGAAAAAGAGGCAATTTGGAGGCCCTTGCACAAACTGGCTTTATTCTACCTAAGTTGCCCTCCCACAAGTGTGTACTCCGAAAGAGTGTTTAGTGCCGCCGCTCACCTTGTCAGCAATCGGCGTACGAGGTTACATCCAGAAAATGTGGAGAAGATGATGTTCATTAAAATGAATTATAATCAATTCCTCCGTGGAGACATTGACCAGCAGCAATTGCCTCCACAAAGTACACAGGGAGCTGAGATGGTGGATTCCAGTGGGGACGAATTGATAATCTGTGAGGAGGGGGATGTACACGGTGATATATCGGAGGATGATGATGAGGTGGACATCTTGCCTCTGTAGAGCCAGTTTGTGCAAGGAGAGATTAATTGCTTCTTTTTTGGTGGGGGTCCAAACCAACCCGTCATTTCAGTCACAGTCGTGTGGCAGACCCTGTCACTGAAATGATGGGTTGGTTAAAGTGTGCATGTCCTGTTTATACAACATAAGGGTGGGTGGGAGGGCCCAAGGACAATTCCATCTTGCACCTCTTTTTTCTTTAATTTTTCTTTGCGTCATGTGCTGTTTGGGGAGGGTTTTTTGGAAGGGACATCCTGCGTGACACTGCAGTGCCACTCCTAGATGGGCCCGGTGTTTGTGTCGGCCACTAGGGTCGCTTATCTTACTCACACAGCTACCTCATTGCGCCTCTTTTTTTCTTTGCGTCATGTGCTGTTTGGGGAGGGTTTTTTGGAAGGGACATCCTGCGTGACACTGCAGTGCCACTCCTAGATGGGCCCGGTGTTTGTGTCGGCCACTAGGGTCGCTTATCTTACTCACACAGCTACCTCATTGCGCCTCTTTTTTTCTTTGCGTCATGTGCTGTTTGGGGAGGGTTTTTTGGAAGGGACATCCTGCGTGACACTGCAGTGCCACTCCTAGATGGGCCCGGTGTTTGTGTCGGCCACTAGGGTCGCTTATCTTACTCACACAGCTACCTCATTGCGCCTCTTTTTTTCTTTGCGTCATGTGCTGTTTGGGGAGGGTTTTTTGGAAGGGACATCCTGCGTGACACTGCAGTGCCACTCCTAGATGGGCCCGGTGTTTGTGTCGGCCACTAGGGTCGCTTATCTTACTCACACAGCTACCTCATTGCGCCTCTTTTTTTCTTTGCGTCATGTGCTGTTTGGGGAGGGTTTTTTGGAAGGGACATCCTGCGTGACACTGCAGTGCCACTCCTAGATGGGCCCGGTGTTTGTGTCGGCCACTAGGGTCGCTTATCTTACTCACACAGCTACCTCATTGCGCCTCTTTTTTTCTTTGCGTCATGTGCTGTTTGGGGAGGGTTTTTTGGAAGGGACATCCTGCGTGACACTGCAGTGCCACTCCTAGATGGGCCCGGTGTTTGTGTCGGCCACTAGGGTCGCTTATCTTACTCACACAGCTACCTCATTGCGCCTCATTTTTTCTTTGCGTCATGTGCTGTTTGGGGAGGGTTTTTTGGAAGGGACATCCTGCGTGACACTGCAGTGACACTCCTAGATGGGCCCGGTGTTTGTGTCGACCACTAGGGTCGCTTATCTTACTCACACAGCTACCTCATTGCGCCTCTTTTTTTCTTTGCGTCATGTGCTGTTTGGGGAGGGTTTTTTGGAAGGGACATCCTGCGTGACACTGCAGTGACACTCCTAGATGGGCCCGGTGTTTGTGTCGACCACTAGGGTCGCTTATCTTACTCACACAGCTACCTCATTGCGCCTCTTTTTTTCTTTGCGTCATGTGCTGTTTGGGGAGGGTTTTTTGGAAGGGACATCCTGCGTGACACTGCAGTGCCACTCCTAGATGGGCCCGGTGTTTGTGTCGGCCACTAGGGTCGCTTAGCTTAGTCATCCAGCGACCTAGGTGCAAATTTTAGGACTAAAAATAATATTGTGAGGTGTGAGGTATTCAGAATAGACTGAAAATGAGTGTAAATTATGGTTTTTGAGGTTAATAATACTTTGGGATCAAAATGACCCCTAAATTCTATGATTTAAGCTGTTTTTTAGTGTTTTTTGAAAAAAACACCCGAATCCAAAACACACCCGAATCCGACAAAAAAAATTCGGTGAGGTTTTGCCAAAACGCGGTCGAACCCAAAACACGGCCGCGGAACCGAACCCAAAACCAAAACACAAAACCCGAAAAATTTCCGGCGCTCATCTCTAGTATATTGGGGGTAATTCCAAGTTGATCGCAGCAGGATTTTTTATTAGCAGTTGGGCAAAACTATGTGCACTGCAGGGGAGGCAGATATAACATGTGCAGAGAGAGTTAGATTTGGGTGGGTTATTTTATTTCTGTGCAGGGTAAATACTGGCTGCTTTATTTTTACACTGCAAATTAGATAGCAGATTGAACACACCACACCCAAATCTAACTCTCTCTGCATATGTTATATCTGCCTCCCCTGCAGTGCACATGGGCCCTCATTCCGAGTTGATCGTAGCAGTTCATCGCATCGCAAAATGGCGAAAATCCGCAAACTGCGCATGCACAACGGCTGGACTGCGCGTGCGCAAAGGGATCGATACGACGCTTGAGCAAAATTACTAACTGAAAATCTGCTCGTACTACACCACCGAAAACAGGGAGTGACGGAGGCGTGACAGAGGCACGGCTTCGCTATCTAACGAAATGGTCGTGAAAGTGGGCGGCTAGTGTGGGAGTATGCAATCAGCAGTAGGCGTGTTTTGAGCAGAAATGCGTATACGATGGTAAAATGTACACAACAAATGTTCGCTAGCCTGTCGCAGCCGAGGAGTAAGTCTGCAGTTACTCTGCACTTGCGAAGTACTGTTACAAGTGTGTCTGCCCTAATTAGCAATTAATTTGCCAATGAAGTCACCTGTTGTTCAATCACTTAGCAAACACTGCTCAGCCAAAATACTACAAGCAGCAATTGTCTGGACACATAACATTTTTATTGTTAGCACCTACAAATCTGACACGCTCCCAAATAATCTTGTTTTTATTTATATTTGCAAAATAAACATTGATGTTAAATGCATGTTGTATTTTTTTTTTAATAGTAGCAAATGCAATCAAGTGTGAATAAACCAACTTATAAACTACATCAGCTAAATCTTATCGACATAGACATATTCCTTTGTACATACCAAATAACATAAACCACATAATGCCGGCTACACTTAATGTTACTTAATAAAATTATATTTCAATTTGTTGCTAATATGTGTCCATATCTAATATTATGTAATGTTGCCCCTAGTAACCCAAAGTCCTATTTTTGAATTTTAAATTAGATGCCCAGTTAAGTGTTGTGCCAGGCATACCTGTTTAAATTTTGAATATGCAATGTTTGTCTAAATATTCTGATTGTTCCCTTGTTCCACAAATGTCTATATGCCATGCTAAAGTTTACATGGCTAAGTTTTCCATAGTGCATAACCTTTAATAAAACACACAAACAAATTTTTCTGCAATATTTTTTTACTTCTAAAAATATATTAAATCAGAAACACAACATGGCTACAGATGAGCATCACATACAAAGATGTACATAGCAACAAGCAGATGCCACTGACAAAATATACATAGCAGAACCCAGTACTATGGTAACACCATCTTCTGACAAAATATGATGTTTAATATTTAATAAGTATATGTTGTGAACCCCCAGCCAGACAAAAGTTTTAGGGGAACTGATCTCGATTCTTGAACCAACACACAAACACAACCATACACAGCACGCTAGTTAGAGGAAGATGGCTCAGGTGTACACGAAAATAACTCACGGGCTGAAATTCAAATAAGCACAAATATACCCTTTCACTTTGAGGGAGTTCTACATTCTGGCAACACAAGCCAAAAATAAAAAAAAAACATTGAGGCAACATGTAAAACATGGGTGCTGCCCATCTGGAGAGAAATCACTTTCTCTTCTTTTTTCCCGCCTGATGTAGTTCTTCACGGCTCGGTCTGCGAAGCGACCTTCGAGGGCCCTGCCCAGTGGGATGTTCTTCCTGGGTAGAGGGAGGGGTGGGAGCAGATGTGGCTGGCTCTCTGCCACTGTGGGCAAGGGAGACAGCGATGTCCTGGAGCCCTTGCAGAATGGAATTTGCAATTTGTTTGAAGGAGGAGGAGAGTTGCTATTGGCCCTGCCTGATCTCTGTCAGACCTTGGCAGAGTTGAGCTACACCTTGCTCCACACTGGTTCTGTGCTCAGTGAGCCAGACAGGTATCTGACTTACCTCCCGGATCATCGTGGCTTGAAAAGCATTCAGGCTCTCACCATACCTTGCAATTTCAGCCAGGATGTCCGGGATAGCAGAGGGTTGGGTGGGGGGGCCAGTTGGAATCTGGATGGATGGAATTTGTGGTCCCACAGTGCCAGAGACACTAGGTCCCCCCACCTCAGCCACATAACCCTCCTCTGACTCTACCTGCTCACCCACCTGTGCTATGTTATGTTCAAAGCAAAAATAAGAATGAGTGGGAAAAGAGTAGAAACAAACAACATGAGACTTTTTGAACCACTAATTTTTTTTTTGTAATCTGTGTGTAAACTTACCTGGCAAGTCATGTGCATCCAGTATTTCAGGCAGGTCTGTGTCCATATGAGACACCCCAACCCCCTCCTCATAACTCACACACTCCATCGCCATCTCCTCAAGATCTGTGTACTCCACAGTGGCAGCTGGACCTCCCCCTGTTGCCCTCGAGGCATTCCACTCCGCAGACCTCTTGCCCTTCAGGCGGGATTTGAAGTCGGCCCAACTACATATGTGATGAGAAATAGAGGCAAAGTACAGAGAAAGTATGAATACCTGCTTTAATTGATAGTACACATGTTATGTATTTGGTTGCTATAGGCAACATCACTAAGGTTTTAATAATACTTGGCTCAGAAAATGGTGTTTAAATATACACTTACCGTCTTCTAACTTTCTGTGGTGTGCGGACTATTGAGCCAACTTCATTAACAGAATCAGTGATGTCCCTCCAGATTCGCTCTTTGGATGCAGCACCCATGTTTTTCGGTCCTCGAATTTTGGCCATGGCCTGTGTGACCAAAACACGTAACTCCCTCTTAGTGAAGGTGGGCTGTCTTTTTTTTTTATGTAGCCTGTGAGCTATCGTCCTGTCCCTCATCACCATCTTCCTCTTCACTAGCTGCTTGTGTACTTTGTGTTTGAGATGGGATTCCAGAATCTCCCTCAGTTACCCCAGTATCTATGTCTGACAGGGGATTCACTTCTAACTCCTGGGTATCAGAAGATTGATTTTGTACAGTACTGGGTCCTGCTATCTGAAATTCAGAACTTCCAGCTTCGAGCATCTGCCTCCGCAGTGCTAGGCGCCTATGTGTCAAAGCAGACATCTGCTGCTGCACGCGGTCCAGCTCTGCTGCCATCTGCTCACGAGTAGCCATGTTGCTGGTGGCATGTGTGTTCGCACAGGTGTGTAGCTATTTATAGCTGCGTGTCCAGTTCGGTAATTCGCACAGGTGTCAATTATGCTAATACTTCCAGTAATTGTCCAGCCTATTTAAAAGGCTGGATTGCAGCCTGTGTGAGTTAGTGTATGATGGCAGATGGAGTTCTGTGGATTTTCAGACAAGGTGGTCGTGTTTGGACAAACTTTGCTGAGTGAGTTTTTGTTTCAGTATATTGCAGACAAATGTACTTTTTTTTTTTTTTTTTATCATACAAATCTACAATGCTAGTAATTTTAAATCCTGTATGTGGACACCAAATTTGTAACAAAAAGTGTGTGTGTGAGTATGATTGCGATTGAGTTTGTGTGTGAATGTTTATTTTCCATTTTTTTACACTAAATGTACGCAGATGCGCATTTCCGCTGATGCTAAATATACACACTGTCCTAAACATTAATGTACACATATCAATAAAGTTTAATACAGATGACACCATCCCATCTCAACCAATCAAAATGCACCCCACACACTATAAATATATGTCCATGTATGGAAAACGCCATTGGCACCATGCGCGCAGCTGCCTTCTCACGCCGGGAGCTGCGCGTGCTTGTGGCTGTGATGGACCGCCGCGTAGGCCGTGCATGGCCCGTGATCCCTAATAGGGTTAAGCGCGAGGACTACGCGGAGGTCCACCGCATACAGGAGCATCATCTAATTAGAGAGGCGGTGGAGCGACCTCCGCCGTCGCACGCCGGAGCTGTTGGCGGAGCTACACCAATGAATCTGCATACGGCGTAGACGCAGTAAGTTGAACACTAAATAAATTTTGATTACACTGAGATTATTTGCTGCACTTTTAAATTGTCTATAAATCACATTTACACTAAGAGGACCTATACTTATACATTTTGATGACTGTGTAATGACACTATTGTAGGCCAAAACTTACACAAGTTACTACATTGTGTGTGTTTATGGTTTGCAGTACTGAGTGTGTAGCAAAAAGCTTGTGAAACTGTTAATGGCGTAGAACAGAGTTGGTACACATGCTATCGGCTCAACAAAATAACTTTATATGTGTATTTAACATGGTAACTAACAATGTTTTTTAAACATGATGTTTTGTAAGCAATAAAAGACACAACCTAATTATTACATATGTCATTCTAGGGCAAGCACAACGGCGAGCATTGGCTCGCAGAAGAATCCCTCCAGCCCAAGCCCCTTCCCCACAAACCTCCCCTTCTGTGGCCCACCCCCCATCTCCGGCACCCTCCCCCTCTCCAGCAACCTCCCCCTCTCCAGCCACCTTCCCCTCTCTGGCCCACTCCCCCTCTCCAGCCCACACCCCCTCTCCGGCACACTCCCCCTCTCCAACCACCTCCCCCTCTCCAGCCCACACCCCCTCTCCGGCCCACTCCCCCTCTCCAGCCCACACCCCCTCTCCGGCCCACTCCCCCTCTCCGGCCCCCTCCTTCTCTCCAGCCACCTCCCCCTCTCCGGCCCACTCCCCCTCTCCGGCCACCTCACCCTCTCCGGCCCCCTCACCCTCTCCGGCCCAATCCCACTCTCTTTCCCAATCCCCCTCTTCGGCCCAATCCCACTCTCTTGCCCAATCCCCCTCTCCCGACCAATCACCCTCTCCGGCCCAATACACCTCTCTTTCACAATTCCTCTCTCTGCCCCCCTCCCCCTCTGTGTCCCAAAAATCCTTTCCACCACCCTCACCCTATCATTCTCAAACCCCCTCTGTAAGGTCCTCCCCCTTCCATCCTCTTACAGAAATAGACCCTCCTTCCCCCATCCTGCCTCCTTCCCCCATCCAGCCCACATCCCCCATCCAGCCAACAACACCCATCCAGTCTACATCCCCCAGCCAGCCACCTTCGCCGCCATCCGAATGGGCAGCAGAGGCCCCGGAGCCACTTGAGGGAGGTGGGCAAGTGGCAGAGGAGAGTAAGTTCACACACATTCATTTTTATTTTTAAAAATAAATTTACGACACATTCAAATAAATGCAGTGTTGTACTGTGGCCAATCTTTTGTCAAGGTTAAATGCTTGTCTTCATCATGGTATGGATGATGCATTTACATTTGTGTGAGGAACATTATATGTACAGTGTCTACATTTGCAATGTTGAGGATGCCCACTCTGGGTCGCGAATCACTATGTCGACAGGTTTGGCTGCACAACAGGGTTTGTATGTGATACATTATATGCAAAACATTTAGACCTGAGTGGTACTTTTTGTGTGGTTTTACTTTTACAATTGTGCCTGGGTATTGCAATATTTTCACATTAAAGTCGCAGGATTCACTTTGTTAGGCAGGCTAAGGACACAGTGATTTGTGTTGTGAAAGTTACACTCCTACTATTTAGGATTTATACATTTAGAAAGCTGTTAGACCTTATGTTGTAAGGCAGGCTTTCATGGAGTGTGGGCATGCTACGATATGTGGTCCTTCTGAAGATGTGGATATGCAGTGTGATGATGCAGGGCCAAAAACAAAAAAGAAAAGACTACTTCACTAAAGATGTGAATGAATCCCTGCTTGAGGCTACATTTACTAAGATGGTATTACTATTTAAGTTGGGATGTTGGCCATAGCAACCAAGCAGATCATACTTTTCAATTATTTTGCACCTTCTACAAGATAATATGTTGATTTTGATTGGTTGCTATGGGTAACGTTCCATCTACAATATAACTCCCATATTACTGTATGTACCCCATGGTGTCGTACACTTTGTTTAAGTAAAAAATAAAAAACCTTGCTGAGCAGGCTTGTGTGTTGTTCTGCTAACGTTTTCTCATTAAAACATCCATGATGTAGTTACTTGGCCATTAAAGCAGGCCTGTCCAATCTGCGGCCCTCCAGCTGTTGAGAAACTACACATCCCAGCATGGCCAGACACAGCTTTTGCATTCTCTGACAGCAAAACTGGGTCAAGGCATGCTGGGATATGTATTTTACAAACAGCTGGAGAGCCGCAGTTTGGACATGCCTGCATTAAAGTGTGCTTTGTGCCTTGTTTGTATAATAGGTAATGTGAGGAAGTTAGTAATGTTTATTTTGCATCTTAATTTCAGATGTTGCGGTTGGACATCCCACAAGTTTGGGAGGAATTCTGGCCAGCATGCGCCAGCAACTTCTAAATTTAATGGCAACAGTTGATTTGCTGCAAAAATTTGTTTAAAAAAAACACTTCTATTATTTCAAAAAATGTAAAAAATAAATAAAAAAATGTACAAATAAACATTTTTGTTTCAAGTTAATCGGGTGTTTATTTATGCAATAAAGGAACTGCAGATTTGCTAGCAGAAATTGGTTAGCTTAAACATTTCTGACATGTAACTTAAGAATGTGAATTTAAAATTAAAACCGAAAATAAACATAAAAAATTGTTAGGAGCTTATTGATTTAAAAAACATGTTAACACATTTATGCACACACTACACCTCTACAGAAAAAAAAACAAGCCACATTTACCACATCTATATTTAAAATTACTTATTTTTAATGTTAATGGCCAATTACGCCTACAAAGTGTTCTTCAGGTATTATTTGGAGACTTAATTGGTCATGACCATTAACAATCATTACACTAATTGGATTCGTAATTGAGGAAGGCTTGTGGAGCCTTATTTAACTTAAAAGGGAAAAAAAACCATTGCTGTGCGTTTTTTACCAAAAGCGTGTGCAATTTTAAGAGGAATGTGTAAATCTACGAGAAGTTAGGTTTTATACGATGAGGTTTGTGGTATTGCGATGGGTTCGCATTAGTGCAATGTCATTTGGCTTATGCCTACTTTGTGTATTACTGCGTACGAAATTGCAAAAATACGTTGGGGGCGGATTTTCGCTTTTGTGCAATGTATTCGTAATTTTGCGAATATGTTGTGCGAACGAAAAAAATAGCGAACAACTCGGAATCACCCCCATGGTTTTGCCCAACTACTAAAAAAAATACTGCTGCGATCAACTTGGAATTACCCCCATTAGCCAACAATTTTGCAGCAATGTGCGTCGGATTCTAAGGCCATACCTCAAGTATTCCGATGTGTTTCCAGCATGTTTGTGCTTTTGCCTAGGCTGATACTACAAAAATAGGATTTTAATTACCTACCAGTAAATCCTTTTCTCGTAGTCCATAGAGGATGCTGGGGTCCATATTAGTACCATGGGGTATAGATGGGTCCACCAGGAGCCATTGGCACTTTAAGAGTTTAATAGTGTGGGCTGGCTCCTCCCTCAATGCCCCTCCTACCAGACTCAGTCTAGAAACTGTGCCAGAGGAGACAACATACTTCGAGAGAAGAAATTACACAGATAGTGGCGAGATTCATACCAGCTCACACAACATGCAAATCCGGCTAACATGCCGGAACAACTCAGCAACAGCTGAAACAGTAAATAACACAGAGATTACCTAGGAACCAGGCAGTACTGAACTATAAAACCAATGCAGCAAAACGCAGCGCTGGGCGGACGCCCAGCATCCTCTACGGACTACGAGAAAAGGATTTACCGGTAGGTAATTAAAATTCTATTTTCTCTTACGTCCTAGAGGATGTTGGGGTCCATATTAGTACCATGGGGATGTACCAAAGCTCCCAGTACGGGAGGGAGAGCGCGGACCAAACTTGACGTCATCAGAGACCAAAGTGTCGAACTTGTAAAACTTGGCAAACGTGTTCGACCCAGACCAAGTAGCTGCTCGGCAGAGTTGCACAGCCGAGACACCCCAGGCAGCCGCCCAGGAAGAGCCCACTGTACGAGAAGAGTGGGCCTTTGCAGATTTTGAACACGGCAATCCTGGCATGGAATAAGCATGCTGTATAGTGAACCTGATCCAGCGTGCAATCGACTGCTTAGGAGCAGGACACCCAATCTTCTTGGGATCATAGAGGACAAACAGAGAGTCACTTTTCCTATGACGAGCCGTCCTCTGCACATAAATCTTCAAAGTCCTCACTACATCCAAGGCCTTTGAAGCAACTGAGGAGTCAGTAGCCACTGGCACCACAATAGGTTGGTTGATATGGAAAGCCGATACAACCTTAGGCAGGAACTGTGGACAAGTCCTAAGTTCCGCCCTGTCTTCATGGAAGATCAGATAGGGGCTTTTACAAGATAAAGCCCCCAATTCCGACATGCGTCGTGCAGAAGCCAAGGCTAACAAAGTGACCGCCTTCCATGTGAGAAACTTAAGATCAGCCTCCTGCAGAGGCTCAAACCAAGCAGATTGTAGGAACTGCAACACCACATCTAGATCCCAGGGTGCCGTTGGCACCACAAAGGGATGCTGGATGTGCAGAACCCCTTTCAAAAAGGTCTGAACCTCAGGGAGGACAGCCAATTATTTTTGGAAGAAGATGGACAAAGCAGAGATCTGGACCTTGATGGAGCCCAATGTCAGCCCCATATCCACCCCTGCTTGCAGGAAAAGGAGAAAACGTCCAAGTTGAAACTTCACACCAAGAAACATATTTTTTACAAATGCGATGGTAATGTTTAGACATTACTCCCTTCCTAGCCTGTATCAGGGTAGGAATGACCTCACTCGGGATACCCTTCCGAGCTAAGATCTAGTGTTCAACTGCCATGCCGTCAAATGTAGCCCTGGTAAGTCTTGATAAGCGAACGGCCCCTGCAGTAGCAGATCCTCCAGAAGAGGTAAGGGCCTTGGATCCTCCAACAGAAGATCCAGCAGGTCCGCGTACCAAGACCTCCTTGGCCAGTCCGGAGCAATGAGGATTGCCAGAACCTTTGTTCTTCTTACCAGTTGAAGAACTTTTGGTATCAGTGGAAGTGGAGGGAACACATACACCGACGTGAACACACATGGTGTTACCAGTGCGTCCACTGCCTGTGGGTCTCTTGACCTGGACCAGTACCTCCGCAGCTTCTTGTTGAGGCGGGAGGCCATCATGTCTATGTGAGGAACCCGCCACCAACCGGTTACCTCCTCGAACAACCCCGAATGGAGGCCCCACTCTCCTGGATGGAGATCGTGTCTGCTGAGGAAGTCTGCTTCCCAGTAGTCTACACCTGGAATGAAGATTGCTGACATCGCCACCGCGTGCCTTTCTGCCCAGAGGAGGATTTTTGACACCTCTGACATGGCAGCCCTGCTCTTCGTTCCGCCTTGTCGGTTTATGTAGGCCACTGTGGTCACATTGTCTGACTGCACCTGAACAGCCCGTTCCTGTAGAAGGTGTGCTGTTTGTTTATCGGGAGAAGGGATTCCTGATCTGACCACCGTCCTCGGAAGGTTTCCCCCTGAGCGACTGCTCCCCAACCTCTTAGACTTGCTATACCAAAAAGAAAACACAAAATTGGGCGCTAGTGTTTCAATTGGATGTTAGCCGCACATTCCTGGGGCTTGGTTCCTCTGCCACCACTTTAATAGAACAAGAAAAAACAGACTGGAACTGCGCTTAATATCCAATTAAAGATTTTATTCACTCTAATAAAAATGATATATATTTATACAATCACCGGCCGGATTTTATAAATTTGCACATACCATAAATATCCTAATAGAAACCTTCAACGCTTCTATAGCACATAATTAGCACATAATTGGCATGTTTAAAAAACATATATTAAAAACTCATTGCACACATAGTCGTTCTACTGACTATACGACTGCTCATAGGTGACTCCTATAACCTTGCAGGCGTACCTGCAGTATATAACATTACGTCTACTATCCGTGTTATTTAATTCTGTAACAGCAACGGGAAGAAATATTCTTGTAGCGCCCCTTAATCTGCAGAGTTAGACTGAATGTCCGTCATCAGTTATAACTGTCCCATGAGCCTTAGGTCAGCAAAGCGGTGTTATTAATGCAGTTATGGCAAGCTTGTGAATGTCCTTCCCATTAGCACTATGGTACCAAGGCTGTCTCTGACAGCAATTTGGCTGTAATATAACTCAGGTCTGGGAGCACACTCCCTATTCCCCCTTAGCACTGGGGTCCGGGTGTCCGGGTACCGAGCTGATTAGTTGGTTAGTAAGCCGTCATGCAGAGTATGCCTAGTTATCACTTGGTATATAACTTAGCCGGCCGGCTAACAACTGACTTATCCACTCCTCCACATACGCGTTTCACCGCCTCGATGTACCGCCTCACTGAAGAAGCCGCCGACGGTACATCGAGGCGGTGAAACGCGTATGTGGAGGAGTGGATAAGTGAGTTGTTAGCCGGCCGGCTAAGTTATATACCAAGTGATTACTAGGCATACTCTGCATGACGGCTTACTAACCAACTAATCAGCTCGGTACCCGGACCCCAGTGCTAAGGGGGAATAGGGAGTGTGCTCCCAGACCTGAGTTATATTACAGCCAAATTGCAGTCAGAGACAGCCTTGGTACCATAGTGCTAATGGGAAGGACATTCACAAGCTTGCCATAACCGCATTAATTACACCGCTTTGCTGACCTAAGGCTCATGGGACAGTTATAACTGATGACGGACATTCAGTCTAACTCTGCAGATTAAGGGGCGCTACAAGAATATTTCTTCCCGTTGCTGTTACAGAATTAAATAACACGGATAGTAGACGTAATGTTATATACTGCAGGGACACCTGCAAGGTTATAGGAGTCACCTATGAGCAGTCGTATAGTCAGTAGAACGACTATGTGTGCAATGAGTTTTTAATATATGTTTTTTAAACATGCCAATTATGTGCTAATTATGTGCTATAGAAGCGTTGAAGGTTTCTATTAGGATATTTATGGTATGTGCAAATTTATAAAATCCGGCCGGTGATTGTATAAATATATATCATTTTTATTAGAGTGAATAAAATCTTTAATTGGATATTAAGCGCAGTTCCAGTCTGTTTTTTCTCTTAGACTTGCATTTGTGGTTAGAAGGATCCAGTCCTGCACTCCGAACCTTCGGCCTTCCAGAAGGTGAGGAAGTTGTATCCACCAGAGGAGCAAAATCCTGGCTTTTGGAGACAGGCGTATCCTTTTGTGCATGTGTAGGTGAGAGCCCGACCACTGGTCCAATAGGTTCAGCTGAAAAGGTCGAGCATGAAACCTGCCGTACTGCAGAGCCTCGTAGGTGGCAACAGTCTTCCCCAGAAGGCGGATGCATTGATGAATTGATAACCGGGTAGCCTTTAAGACATCCCGGACCATTGTTTGAATCACCAATGCTTTCTCCACCAGGAGAAAAACACTCTGCACTTCCGTGTCGAGGATCATTCCCAGGAAAGAAAGCGTCCTTGTCGGCTCCAGATGAGACTTTGGAAGGTTCAGGATCCAACCGTGCTTCCTGAGCAGCTGTGTCGTGAGCGCGATGGATCACAACAACCTCTCCCTGGACAACGTCTTGATCAGGAGATCATCCAGATATGGAATTATGTTCATCCCCTGCTTGCGGAGGAGAACCATCATCTCCGCCATCACCTTGGTGAAGATCCTTGGTGCTGTGGAGAGGCCAAACGGCAGCACCTGGAACTGATAGTGATCGTCCAACAGTGCAAACCTGAGGTATGCCTGATGCGGCGACCAAATGGAAATGTGGAGGTAAGCATCCTTGATGTCCAGTGACACCAGGAACTCCCCCTCCATCAGTCCTGAGATGACAGCTCTCAGAGATTCCATCTTGAATTTAAACTCCCTGAGATAAGGGTTCAAAGACTTTAAGTTTAGAATAGGCCGTACTGGACCATCCGGTTTTGGTACCACAAAAAGGTTCGAATAATAACCCTTGTTACACTGCTGGGGTGGAACTGGAACAATGACCTCTGACACCACCAATTATCTGATGGCCTCCAGACGAATTGTTCTGTCTGCCAGCAAAGCTGGCAAGCCTGACTTGAAAAAACGGTGAGGCGGGGGATCTTTAATCTCCAGTCTGTACCCCCTGGACACAATATCCAGTACCCAGGGGTCCAGGCCCGACGACACCTAGACGTGGCTGAACTGTCGGAGTCTTGCCCCCACCTGACCTTCCACCAGGCCTAGCTGTCCACCGTCATGCGGAGGACTTAGGGGTATCAGAAGCAGGCTTCTGGGCTTGGGACCCTGCAGGAGCAGGTTTCTTTCCTTTGGCACGACCACCTCTGAAGAAGGTGTTCGAAGGCTTGTTCTTTCTAGACCTCGCGGGCCGAAAGGACTGTGACGTGGCTGGTGTAAAAGGCTTCTTCATAGCCGGTGCAGCTGAGGGGAGAAAAGTAGACTTATCCGCTGTAGCCGTGGCAATCCACGCATCCAGCGCCTCCCCAAAGAGGGCCTGACCCGTATATGGTAGGCCCTCCACACTCCTCCTGGATTCTGCGTCCGCAGACCATTGGCGCAGCCAGAGACCCCTGCAAGCCGAGACGGACATGGAGGAGATCCCCGAAGCCATGGAACCCAGGTCCTTCATGGAATCTACCAGGAATCCTGCAGAATCCTGAATATGGCGTAAAAACAAATCAACGTCACCTTTATCCAGCTGGCAATAGCTTTTGCAATCCAAGCACAGGCTATAGTAGGCCGTAATATAGCCCCGGAAGCCGTGTAAATGGATTTCAGCGTAGCATCCACCTTGCGATCTGCCGGGTCCTTCAACGCGGTAGATCCCGGGACTGGCAACACCACCTGGTTAGACTGCCTGGAGACAAAGGCGTCGACTATCGGCGGGGACTCCCATTGCTTTCTATCTTCCTCTGGGAAGGTAAAAGCAACCAAGACCCTCTTAGGAATCTGAAATTTCTTTTCCGGAGTTTCCCAGGCTTTTTCAAAGATAGCGCTTAATTCTTTGGATGCCGGGAAGGTGAGGGGGGCTTCTAATTATCTGTAAAAAAAAAAAAGGCCTCCTCCGCCTGTTCAGGAGCTGTGTCACAAATGTGTAAAACATCCCTTACAGCCTCAATCATCAGCTGCACCCCCTTAGCAGGTGATGCTGTCCCCCTCGACACATCCCTGTCACCGCCTGCAGTGTCAGAGTCAGTGTTCGTGTCATCCTGCGTAAGCATTGCAAGAGCACGTTTCTGAGAATGTAAAGCAGGGAACCCCGAGGAAGCAGTGTCAGACCATACAACCATAGAGGATTGTAGGATCTGAGTGGCATGCTCAGTCCTAGCAACCCTGTCAGAAATCTGAGAAATAGTCCCCCTCAGAGAGACTAACCATTCTGGCTCTCTAGTAGGGATCTGCGCTACAACAGTGCTATCCTGATTACATGGTATGGAGTCCTCCTGGGAAGACAAATTCTCTGCAGCATATGAAACAGTGTCCCTAGACATGTTGTCACACACACCAAACACCCCACAAACACACAGGGTATTCACTAGACAGAGTTTCCCTCCAAGAATGGCAGAGATACACAGAGATTGGAGCCAACCCACATGCAGCGCTATTACAGGTATAGGGGAACCCCCAACCCGCGCTGACTGTGTCCCTTAATAGGTGACACAGCCTATAATACAGCCTCCCCCCCCCCCCCTCTACAACCGCCTGGTACCGTACAGATAGCTGGAGTTGCACTGGAGGGACCTAGACATCCACTAGTAGTTATTGCAGGCAGGAAAAATGGCGCTGAACGCTGCTGGGTCCGCTCTGAGGAGAAGCTCCGCCCCTTTAATGGCGGTGACTTCCCACTCTTGAAGACTATACTGGCCTGAGGAATTCTGTACTGGCTGAGATCCACGGACCCCGACAGGCTGGAAATGGTCAGTGTAGGGTACCTTGCAAGCTCAGGGCGCCCCTCACAGCGCCGCACCGCAGTACCGCTGAGCTGTCCAGGGGCACGGTTAATACCGTGCTCCCACTTTTAAGCCGCCCTCTTCACACTGTCCCCCCGCTTGTAAGGGGTGACAGTGACTAACTTGCCACACTTCAGCACACTGGTGGCTGGCTGCCGGGTTGAGCGTTCCCCTGTGGCGGGGCGCGATCTGTCCCCTCTGAAGCTCAACGTCCAGTCAGCGGAGGCAGTGGTTCAAGACCCCGCAGGGCGGACACTGCTCCCCCCCTCAGTCCCTAGATGCAGGGAGGCTGTTGCCAGCAGCCTCCCTGTAAAAAAACAACAACTCTAAAATAAACTTTTCTAAAGAAGCTCAGGAGAGCTCCCCTAGCTGTGACCGGCTCCTCCGGGCATATTTTCTAAACTGAGTCTGGTAGGAGGGGCATAGAGGGAGGAGCCAGCCCACACTATTAAACTCTTAAAGTGCCAATGGCTCCTGGTGGACTCGTCTATACCCCATGGTACTAATATGGACCCCAACATCCTCTAGGACGTAAGAGAAAAGAGGATGGCCCTGACTAGTAAGCATTTGTGCTAGTAATAGATAAATCAAGGGAACTCAATGCTGTTTGTTCTGATATTTACAATACTAGCTTATATAGGAGCACTAGTGCTGTTTCTGCTTAGGAAGGGGGGAGAAGCTTACACTTTTTTTCTCCTAATTTATTTATTTAATTTATATACAGTATATACAGTACGGATGGTGTAATGGTTAGCATTACTGCCTCACAACACTGAGGTCATGGGTTCGATACCCACCACGGCCCTAACTGTGTGGAGTTTGTATATTCTCCCCGTACTTGCGTGGTTTTCCTCTGGGTACTCCGGTTTCCTCCCACAATCCAAAAATATATACTGGTAGGTTAATTGGCTCTCAATAAAATAAAAAATAAAAAATTAACCCTAGTGTGAATGTGTCTGTGTGTACATGTGATAGGGAATATAGATTGTAAGCTCCACTGGGGCAGGGACTGATGTGAATGGGCAAATATTCTCTGTAAAGCGCTGCGGAATATATGTGCGCTATATAAATAGCTGGTAATAAATAAATAACTATACACTGTGCATGGTGAGAGAGCCTTCACAGCGGTCGACATTTACAAGGTAAAAATTGTCCACAACATTGGTGTATCTATAATGGGTGCAGAGTATGTGATGCACATGGGTCCCTGGGTCCAGGGAAGCCCACACCGCACACCCTGCACGCTCATGGCGGCCGGCACTGCAGACAGGGACAATTTTCCCATTTGTGCATGTGCAGTAGAGATGTTCTCAGGAACAAGGCGTGGACGCCATATTCCTGGAGACCTGGGAAAGTGCACAAGGCCGGTGCTAGGGTGTTTATCGCCCCCCTGCAAACTATAGATTTGCGCTCTCCCATATTTAACAAAGGGACAGCGTGCTGCAAAAAGGGGTGCGTTCTCACAAGGAAAGGTCGTGGCCATAGAATAGTACCCCTATTTCAAATTACGCTGCACAGTACCACAGTCTTATTCACATTACCCCGCGCATAGTAGCGCTGTTTATACACATAATGTCCCCAGTAGTGGAGCCGGTTATATACGTAATACCACCTGTAGTAGCGCCGGTTATACACATAATAGCCCCTGTAGTAACGCCAATTATAAACATAATAACCCCTGTAGTAGCGCCGGTTATACACATAATAACCCCTGTGTTAGCGCCATTTATACACACAGTAGCCCCTGTATTAGCGCCGGTTATACACATAATAGCTACTGTAGTAGTGCCGGTTATACACATAATAGCCCCTGTAGTAGCGCTGGTTATACACATAGTAGCCCCTGTATTAGCGCCGGTTATACACATAATAGCTACTGTAGTAGCGCCGGTTATACACATAATAGCCGCTGTAGTAGCGCCGGTTATACACATAATAGCACCTGTATTAGGCTAGCGCCGGTTATACACATAGTAGCCCCTGTATTAGCGCCGGTTATACACATAATAGCTACTGTAGTAGCACCGGTTATGCACATAATAGCCCCTGTAGTAGCGCCGGTTATACACATAATAGCCCCTGTATTAGCGCCGGTTATACACATAATAGCCCCTGTATTAGCATTGGTTATACACCTAATAGCTACTATAGTAGCACCGGTTATACACATAATAGCCCCTGTAGTAGCTTTAATTATACACATAATAGCCCCTGTAGTAGCTCTGGTTATACAAATAATAGCCCCTGTCGTAGCTCCAGTTATAAACATAATAGCCCCTGTAGTAACTCCTGTTATAAACACAAATACACACACACTTTGTCACTCACTCTCCCTCAACTTACTATCTGGCTGGCCGGATCTGTAGCAGTTTCTCTGTCCGCCTCTGCAGTCTGTCCTGGTACCATGTAGCCCCACCCCTCAGTGCCATGTAGCTCTGCCCCTCAGCACCTTGTAGCTCCGCCCCCTTTTTGGCCAGGCTACGGATACTGCGGGGGGCTAGGGTGAGGCTTCAAGCTGCTGGCGCCGCTGCCTGTCAAACAGTGTGACAGGCACAGCAGCCGGCAGCAGGGAGCCCAGGCGCAGCACAGGGATGCAGAGCAAGGAGATCACCTCTCCAGCCTGTCTGCTTACCTGCTTTGCATCCCTTTGCTGAGTGGTTAGCGCAGTAGACTCTGGCACAAAGCCAGAGCCTACAGTGTTGTGGCCACTTCCAGAGAGGAGGAGGCCCAAACGGAGCATGCACATGAGCCCGCTCCTCTATTATTCTACCACTGGTCCACAGTGCAAAGCAAATACTGCTCTTGACTTACAATGTTTTACACCAGTGTCCCTACACTCCCATTTAAGCAGATAAGTGTGGCCCTGTCTTAAAAAAAAAACCTGTATAGCTCTTTTTTAAATTGAATATTATTGCCCCCAAAAAATAACATTTATATAGCCATATAATCAAATTGTAGAATACCATTGTAAATAAATAATAAATTAATATTGGCTGCTTAACGATTTCATGCCTGAACTAGCTTCATTAGTCTTTAAAGCTTCTAAAAATACAAAAAGTTTTGTTTTTCAAACTATAAAACTAAATAAGTTATACATGTGTCCATATGAGTGGATAACATGCACCTGCAACATAAACAAATGTCCCCATTTTCGTGGAACAGTGCATTAATTGTGAAAGCTTGGGGGGAGGGGGGGGGGGGGGAGGTTCCAAAAAAGTAGGGTAATATAGAATGAAAAAATAGGATTATAATTACCTACTGGCAAATCCTTTTCTCGTAGTCCGTAGAGGATACTGGGATCCACATTAGTACAATTGGGTATAGACGGGTCCACTAGGAGCCATGGGCACTTTAAGTCAATAGGGTGGGCTGGCTCCTCCCTCTATGCCCATCCTACCAGACTCAGTCTAGAAAACTGTGCCCGAGGAGACAGACATACTTCGAGAGAAGGATTTAGCTGAACAGTGTGAATAGTGGTGAGATTCGAACCAGCACACACAAACAAGAGGAAAGCAATGCTAACCAAACTTGAACAGGAACAGCAACAGCTAAACCAACAGTAATACTTAACCAAGTAACAGTGTAGAAAGAAGGAAGCACTGGGCGGGTGCCCAGTATCCTCTACGGACTACGAGAAAAGGATTGACCGGTAGGTAATTAAAATCCTATTTTCTCTTACGTCCTAGAGGATACTGGGAATACATTTATTACTATGGGGAAGTACCAAATCTCCCAAAACTGGGTGGGAGAGTGCTGAGGTTCCTGCAGCATCGTGTTCAAACCTGACCAAGTAGATGCTCGGCAGAGCTGTAAAGCTGAGACACCCCGGGAAGCCGCTCAGGAAGAACCCACATACCTAATAGAGTGGGCCTGTACCTTCAGAACAGGCAAACCTGCTGATGAATAAGCCTGCTGGATAGTACGTCTGATCCAGCGAGCGATAGACTGCTTTGAAGCAGGACACCCAATTTTCCTGGGATCATAGATAACAAACAGCGATTTTCTGTGACGAGCCGTCCTCTTCATGTAGATCCTCAAACCCTCACCACATCCAGGTATTTAGAGGTAGCAGACGTGTCAGTAAACACCAGAACCACAATAGGTTGGTTGATATGAAATGCAGATACCACCTTAGGAAGAAATTGCTGTCAAGTTTTGAGTTCAGCTCTATCCTCATGAAAAATCAAATAGGGGCTTTTGTGAGACAACGCCCGAGTTCAGATACACGCCTTGCGGAAGCCAAGGCCAACAGTGTAACAGTCTTCCACGTAAGAAACTTAAGG
The DNA here is from genome assembly GCF_028390025.1 of Pseudophryne corroboree. Classification (NCBI taxonomy): domain Eukaryota; kingdom Metazoa; phylum Chordata; class Amphibia; order Anura; family Myobatrachidae; genus Pseudophryne; species Pseudophryne corroboree. Next base: position 163,571,440 of record NC_086454.1, on the reverse strand, counting down.
TCCACCTCCTGTAAAGGTTCTAGCCAGTCCGATTGCAGAAAACGTAATACCACGTTAAGATCCCAAGGTGCCGTGGGAGGCACAAAGGGCGGTTGGATGTGCAGATCACCCTTTAAGAACGTCTGAACCTCAGGAAGGAAAGCCAATTGTTTCTGGAAGAAAATGGACAAGACCGAAATCTGGACTTTCAAGGAGCCCAAACGTAGACCCACATCCACACCTGACTGTAGAAAAAGGAGAAAACGTCCCAGTTGAAATTCCACTGCAGGAAATTTCCTGTTTTCACACCATGAGACATATTTTTTCCAAATATGGTGGTAATGTTTAGACGTTACCCCTTTCCTAGCCTGGATCAGGGTTGGAATAACCTTGTTTGGAATGCCTTTCTGGGCTAAAATCTGACGCTCAGCTTCCATGCCATCAAACGGCCCCTGCAGCAGAAGATCCTCTTGCAGAGGTAGAGGCCACGGGTCCTCCACGACCAACCCCAGTAGATCCACGTACCAGGCCCTTCTTGGCAAATCGGGAGCAATGAGAATTGCTTGAACCTTTTCCCTTTTTATTCTTTTAAGAATTATTGTGATCAGTGGAAGAGGTGGGAGCATGTATACCATCTGGTAAAGCCATGGAGTCACCAGAGCGGCCACCGTTTGTGGGTCCCTCGACCTGGAACAATAGCGCTTTAGGTTCTTGTTGAGACGAGAGGCCATCAGGTCTATCTGTGGAATCGCCCACCAATGTGTCAATGACTCGAACACCTGTGGGTGAAGGCCCCACTCTACTGGCTGGAGGTCGTATCTGCTGAGGAAGTCCGTTTCCCAGTTGTCTACTCCCGGAATGAAGATTGCCGACAGCGCCACCGCGTGTCTTTCTGCGCAGAGGAGAATTCTTGTTACCACTGACATCGCAGCTCTGCTCTTCATTCCTCCCTGTCAGTTTATTTATGTTACAGCCATCACGTTGTCCGACTGAACCTGTATGGCTTGATCTTGAAGAAGATGTGATGCCTGAAGAAGGGCGTTGTATATGGCCCTTAGTTCCAGAATGTTGATCGGAAGACTGGCTTCCTGACTTGACCATCTTCCTTGGAACTGCTCCCCTTGGGTGACTGCTCCCCAACCTCTGAGGCCTGCGTCGGTAGTTAGCAGAATCCAGTTTTGAATGCTGGACTGGCGACCCTTGGTCAGGTAAGATGTCTGAAGCCACCACAGAAGGGAGATCCTGGCTTTTGGTGACAGACGTATCCTCTGATGCATGTAAAGATGCGATCCAGACCATTTGTCCAACAGATCCAGCTGAAAGGGTCTTGCGTGAAACCTTCCATACTGTAGAGCCTCGTAAGAGACTACCATCCTTCCCAAGAGGCGAATCCAAAGATGCACCGAAATCCAGGACGGCTTTAGGACATCCCGTACCATTGATTGGATCACCAATGCCTTGTCCTTTGGAAGGAACACCCTCTGTGTTTCCATATCCAGAATCATTCCCAAGAACAGAAGTCTCCATGTCGGTTCCAGATTAGATTTTGGCAGGTTCAGAATCCACCCATGATTCTGGAGTAATTGAGTTGACAGGGCAATGCTGTGCAACAGCTTTTCCCTGGATGGAGCCTTGATCAGCAGGTCATCCATGTACAGAAAAATGTTTACTAGGTGCATGTGGAGGAGAAACATCATTTCTGCCATTACCTTGGTGAACAGCCTCAGTGCCGTGGAGAGGCCAAATGGCAGGGCCTGGACCTGGTAGTGACAGTCTAGTAGAGCAAACCTTAGATAAGCCGGATGAGGCGGCCAAATCGGTACATGAAGGTATGCATCCTTGATGTCCAGAGACACCAGGAATTCTCCTTCCTCCAGACCGGAGATCACCGCTCTCAGAGACTCCATCTTGAATTTGAACACCCGTAAGTACGGGTTCAATAACTTGAGGTTTAAAATGGGCCTTACCGAACAGTCCGGTTTCGGCACCACAAACAGGGTGTAATAATAACCTTGTGGTGTAGGTGAGGTGGAACTGGAACAGTGACCTGAGTCTGTACCAGTTTTTGAATTGCTGTCTGTAGGGTCAAACTGCTTCTTGAGAAGCTGGTAAGCCGGATTTAAAGAATCTGGGAGATTGAAGTTCCTGAAACTCCAGTCTGTATCCCTGTGTGATAAGATCTTTGACCCAGGGATCCTGGCAAGAAGTTGCCCAAACGTGACCGAAATAACATAACCGGGCTCCCACCTGCCTGTCTTCCAGGCAGTGTGGTCCACTGTCATGCTGAAGGCTTTGAGGAAACAGTCCCTGAGGTTTGTTCCTGAGAACCTGCAGCATCGGGTTTTCTGGGTTTACCTCTATTACCTCTGTAGGCTGTAGAGGAACCCCTGGATTTGAACGGTAGGCTTTCCATGCCCTTTCTGGACTCTGCATCCGCAGTCCATAGGTGTAGCCACAAGCCCCTGCATGCTGACACTGCCATGGCAGAGGTGCATGCGTTGAGTAAACCAACTTCTTTTAAGGCTTCCACCATAAAGTTAGCAGAATCTAAGATATGCTGCAAGAATAAAATAATATTGTCCCTGGTTAAGGAATCTAAACCATCAATCAGATTACCTGACCATTTAGCAATGGCCCGAGTGATCCATGCACAAGCAATAGTGGGTCTCTGGGCCACCCCAGCGGATGTATATAAAGATTTGAGAGTGGTCTCAATCTTGCGGTCAGCTGCGTCCTTTAAGGCCGCCGCCCCGGGAACCGGTAAGACTATCTTACGCGATAACCTGGATATAGATGCGTCCACAATTGGCAGGTTTTCCCATTTCTTCCTATCATCCGAAAGAACAGGAAAGGAAGAAACCAACCTTTTAGGGATCTGAAATTTTTTGTCAGGGCTTACCCACGCCTCTTCAAAGACAGTGTTTCATTCCTTTGAAGTGGGGAAAGTAGCTGAGGATTTCCTTTTAGTATTAAAATAAGCTTTCTCTTCCACCTCCTCTGTCTTGTCAGGAATGAGCAGGATAGTTCTGATAGCCTCAATGAGGGCCTGTATTTCCTGTGACAGGACAGCATCCCCCTCACCCGTGTCCACTTCACCCTCCTCTGGATCCGACATATCAGGATCAGTATCACCCTGCATGATTTGGGCCAGAGTACGCTTTTGCGGGCAAATGGCGAGGGCTTGGGGTGGAGGTTTGGAAGCTGGCTCTCTATTCATCAGGTCATTCATAGACTGCCATAAGAACTGTGTCTCCTTGTCATTATGAGACAGTTTAGTAGAAATATTAGAAATCATACTTTAATGGAAGCCAACCACAGGGGTTCAGCCCCACTGGACTGGGAGTGAGCACTATCCTGAGTACGGGGTAGTGAGTCCCCAGGGGATGATAGACATTCTGCTGTACAAGACACACAGTCCCTGGCAGGGCTGGATCTAGGGGGGGGGGGGGGGGGGGAGGGGGCGACCCCCCCCCCCCAACACAGTCATAACCACGCCCACTTTTGAGCCTGAAGCAGAACGATGTGCTGCAGCTTATACCACAGCAGCACAGAGGAGCCAGGAGAGCAAGGGTTACAGAGCATTTGCCCCTCACTTGCTGGTGTGTGGGTACTAGGGCTAGTAAATACAATTACCCCATAGCACAGTCACATGTACATAGTTCAATCACAAAGCTCTATCTCAGTCTCACTCAAAAAGTTCAGTCAGAATTGAGAGAGGAGGAGTTAGGATTGCAGATGGGAGGAGTTGGGACTGTAGAGGGAGGAGTCAAGATTAAACAGTAAACCCCCCCACCCCCCCCTAAAGATTAGTCTAGATCCGTCCCTGGCCCTGGACATGTTTGTAGAGGGACACACACACACACACACACACACACACACACACACGCACACACACACACACACACACACACACACACACACACACACAGAGTGACACTGGGTGAAAACAAAGTATATGTAGGCAGGATCCTCAGAGAGACACAGAAGCCAGAGCCAGCCACACAGCACCCCTTTAGCAATAGTAAAACTAAGCTGGGTCACAAGGACTAAGCACCTGAGTAGTGCTTACAGTCTTAACATTGCTCCCCCCCCTTCACTAAGACCCCCTGGTACCGCTGAGGAGACTTTGAGTCCTTGTGGAGGAACTCCGCTTCCCTGTGAGTGCTGTCTGACTGAGCTGCAAAGGGAAATGGCGCTGGAGAGCTGTGGGATCCGCTCTGAGTGAAGCCCCGCCCCCTGTAATGGTGCGCGGCTTCCCGTATTTTTTATACTGGCCCCGAGGTAAAAAGTGTGCCTAACCAGGTAAATAAACCCGTTAGGTTGTGCAGCCAGTGTGGGTATCATAGGTGGCTCAGCAAGCCCCTCACAGCGTGACCTGCCGCAGCGTGTGTCCACTGAGCCTCCCTGGAGTGCAGCCTGTGCTCAGAGCTGCGCTCCTACCCTAGTGCCCCATTCCCGCTGGCGACCCGCTAACCGGGATGTCGGAGCCGTACTCACCACTCTTCTGTCTTCAGGCTCTGTTAGGGGGTGGCGGCGTGCTGCGGGAGGGTATGCGCAACCATGTTGTATCTTGCGAATGGCTCCCTCAGGAGCTCAGTGTCCTGTCAGCAAAGAAACGGGACCATTAACTCTAAGGAAGTTGGGCCGTTCGGCCCCATAAGTCTGACGAAGCAGTCAGGCTGTTGCCTAAACAGCCCTGACTGAAAATAACAAATGTTGAAAATAAAAGTAGAAAACTCTTCAGGAGCTCTCCAAAGCGTGACCGGCTCCTCCAGGCACATTTTCTAAACTGAATCTGGTAGGAGGGGCATAGAGGGAGGAGCCAGCCCACACTATTGATTTCTTAAAGTGCCCATGGCTCCTAGTGGACCCATCTATACCCCATGGTACTAATGTGGACCCCAGTAAACTCTAGGACGTAAGAGAAATAAATGTCTGGTATGGGTCCACTTATTTTTTATCATGTTGCTTACTGTAGTCTTTCTCCAGAAACAAAAAATCCTCTAAATTGAAAACAATAAATTTTTTATGCCTATTTATGGATATATTCATCCATAAACAAAAATATCCTCAGTAGTTATAACATAAATATTTTCATTTACGTCTGAGTTTGCTTCATACTTAAAATAATTGTCTTTCACACAAACTAAATTTGACTGATTTTAAACTTTGGTGTAAAAGTTGAAGACGCACCTTGGTCACAGAGGCTCAAGGCACTGCATTCAGATTACAGATGAGCGGTCCGGATTACCTTGAGTCTGGACTGCTCCAAACAGGGTGATCCTAGCCACGTCCAAGCCTGGTTTGGGGACTTCCCGCTAGGCTTGGAATGTCAGAGCGAGGCCAAACATCATCGTCCCACGTCGGATTCTCGCAGGGCTTGGAGTGTATATAAGGCGCCATGGCCGGGACTCGCCACCATTTCAATGCATGCTCCCATGCTGCACTGTGCTCTGTGGTTTTGGGCTGTCAGTCAGAGAGTCCATCTAAGGGCCCAGGGCTGACAGTCAGAGTGTCCATCAAAGGGGCTGTCACTTGTGTAAATCTAAGGGGCTGTCAGTCAATGTGTAGTGTACATCTAATGGGCTGTCACTTGTGTACAGCTAAGGGGCTGTCAGTCAGTGTGTAGTGTACATCTAATGCTAGAGGGGGGGGGTTCATGATCTAGAGATCTGAGCTCAGCTTGTATATGACACTGCTGTGGAGCCATTGGGTGCAGTCACCTACTAACCATCATGCTGCTGTGTATTATACACTGCTCAAAAAAATAAAGGGAACACTAAAATAACACATCCTAGATCTGAATGAATGAAATATTCTTATTAAATACTTTGTTCTTTACATAGTTGAATGTGCTGACAACAAAATCACACAAAAATGATCAATGGAAATCAAATTTATTAACCCATGGAGGTCTGGATTTGGAGTACACTCAAAATTAAAGTGGAAAAACACACTACAGGCTGATCCAACTTTGATGTAATGACCTTAAAACAAGTCAAAATGAGGCTCAGTAGTGTGTGAGGCCTCCACGTGCCTGTATGACCTCCCTACAACACCTGGGCATGCTCCTGATGAGATGGCGGATGGTCTTCTGAGTGATCTCCTCCCAGACCTGGACTAAAGCATCCGCCATCTCCTGGACAGTCTGTGGTGCAACGTGGCGTTGGTGGATGGAGCGAGACATGATGTCCCAGATGTGCTCAATTGGATTCAGGTGTGGGGAACGGGCGGGCCAGTCCATAGCATCAATGCCTTTGTCTTGCAGGAATTGCTGACACACTCCAGCCACATGAGGTCTAGCATTGTCTTGCATTAGGAGGAACCCAGGGCCAACCGCACCAGCATATGGTCTCACAAGGGGTCTGAGGATCTCATCTCGGTACCTAATGGCAGTCAGGCTACCTCTGGCAAGCACATGGAGGGCTGTGCGGCCCCCCAAAGAAATGCCACCCCACACCATTACTAACCCACTGCCAAACCGGTCATGCTGGAGGATGTTGCAGGCAGCAGAACGTTCTCCTTGGCGTCTCCAGGCTCTGTCACGTCTGTCACATGTGCTCAGTGAGAACCTGCTTCCATCTGTGAAGAGCACAGGGCGCCAGTGGCGAATTTGCCAATCTTGGTGTTCTCTGGCAAATGCCAAACGTCCTGCACGGTGTTGGGCTGTAAGCACAACCCCCACCTGTGGACGTCGGGCCCTCATACCACCCTCATGGAGTCTGTTTCTGATTGTTTGAGTAGACACATGCACATTTGTGGCTTGCTGGAGGTCATTTTGTAGGGCTCTGGCAGTGCTCCTCCTGTTCTTCCTTGCACAAAGGTGGAGGTAGCGGTCCTGCTGCTGGGTTGTTGCCCTCCTACGGCCTCCTCCACGTCTCCTGATGTACTGGCCTGTCTCCTGATAGTGCCTCCATGCTCTGGACACTACTCTGACAGACACTGCAAACCTTCTTGCCACAGCTGGCATTGATGTGCCATCCTGGATGAGCTGCACTACCTGAGCCACTTGTGTGGGTTGTAGACTCCGTCTCATGCTACCACTAGAGTGAAAGCACCGCCAGCTTTCAAAAGTGACCAAAACATCAGCCAGAAAGCATAGGAGCTGAGAAGTGGTCTGTGGTCACCACCTGCAGAACAACTCCTTTATTGGGGGTGTCTTGCTAATTGCCTATAATTTCCACCTGTAGTCTATTCCATTTGCACAACAGCATGTGAAATTGATTGTCAATCAGTGTTGCTTCCTAAGTGGACAGTTTGATTTCACAGAAGTGTGATTGACTAGGAGTTACATTGTGTTGTTTAAGTGTTCCCTTTATTTTTTTGAGCAGTGTATAAACAATTTAGTGATGTGCACCGGACATTTTTCGGGTTTTGTGTTTTGGTTTTGGATTCGGTTCCGCGGCCGTGTTTTGGATTCGGACGCGTTTTGGCAAAACCTCACCGAAAATTTTTTGTCGGATTCGGGTGTGTTTTGGATTCGGGTGTTTTTTACAAAAAACCCTAAAAAACAGCTTAAATCATAGAATTTGGGGGTCATTTTGATCCCATAGTTGTATTAACCTCAATAACCATAATTTCCACTCATTTCCAGTCTATTCTGAACACCTCACAATATTATTTTTAGTCCTAAAATTTGCACCGAGGTCGCTGGATGGCTAAGCTAAGCGACACAAGTGACCGACACAAACACCTGGCCCATCTAGGAGTGGCAGTGCAGTGTCAGGCAGGATGGCACTTCAAAAAAATAGTCCCCAAACAGCACATGATGCAAAGAAAAAAAGAGGCGCACCAAGGTCGCTGTGTGACTAAGCTAAGCGACACAAGTGGCCGACACAAACACCTGGCCCATCTAGGAGTGGCACTGCAGTGTCAGGCAGGATGGCACTTCAAAAAAATAGTCCCCAAACAGCACATGATGCAAAGAAAAAAAGAGGCGCACCAAGGTCGCTGTGTGACTAAGCTAAGCGACACAAGTGGCCGACACAAACACCTGGCCCATCTAGGAGTGGCACTGCAGGGTCAGGCAGGATGGCACTTCAAAAAAATAGTCCCCAAACAGCACATGATGCAAAGAAAAAAAGAGGCGCACCAAGGTCGCTGTGTGACTAAGCTAAGCGACACAAGTGGCCGACACAAACACCTGGCCCATCTAGGAGTGGCACTGCAGTGTCAGACAGGATGGCACTTAAAAAAATTGTCCCCAAACAGCACATGATGCAAAGAAAAAAAGAGGCGCACCAAGGTCGCTGTGTGACTAAGCTAAGCGACACAAGTGGCCGACACAAACACCTGGCCCATCTAGGAGTGGCACTGTAGTGTCAGACAGGATGGCACTTCAAAAAAATTGTCCCCAAACAGCACATGATGCAAAGAAAAAAAGAGGCGCACCACAGGTATAGAATGTAGATGGATAGTATACTTAATGACGACACAGAGGTAGGTACAGCAGTGGCCTTCCGTACAGCTATATATAGTATACTGGGGGTCACTGTGTCAGCAAACTGCAAAACTAAAATGCACCACAGGTATAGAATGTAGATGGATAGTATACTTAATGACGACACAGAGGTAGGTACAGCAGTGGCCTTCCGTACTGCTATATATAGTATACTGGTAGTCACTGTGTCAGCAAACTGCAAAACTAAAATGCACCACAGGTATAGAATGTAGATGGATAGTATACTTAATAATGACACAGAGGTAGGTACAGCAGTGGCCTTCCGTACCGTACTGCTATTATATATAGTATACTGGTGGTCACTGTGTCAGCAAACTGCAAAACTAAAATGCACCACAGGTATAGAATGTAGATGAATAGTATACTTAATGACGACACAGAGGTAGGTACAGCAGTGGCCTTCCGTACCGTACTGCTATTATATATAGTATACTGGTGGTCACTGTGTCAGCAAACTGCAAAACTAAAATGCACCACAGGTATAGAATGTAGATGGATAGTATACTTAATGACGACACAGAGGTAGGTACAGCAGTGGCCTTCCGTACTGCTATATATAGTATACTGGTGGTCACTGTGTCAGCAAACTGCAAAACTAAAATGCACCACAGGTATAGAATGTAGATGGATAGTATACTTAATGACGACACAGAGGTAGGTACAGCAGTGGCCTTCCGTACTGCTATATATAGTATACTGGTGGTCACTGTGTCAGCAAACTGCAAAACTAAAATGCACCACAGGTATAGAATGTAGATAGATAGTATACTTAATGACGACACAGAGGTAGGTACAGCAGTGGCCTTCCGTACCGTAATGCTATATATTATATACTGGTGGTCACTGGTCAGCAAAACTCTGCACTGTACTCCTCCTATATAATATTATACTGGTGGTCCCCAGTCCCCACAATAAAGCAGCACACTGAGCACAGATATGGAGTGTTTTTCAGGCAGACAACGTATACTGGTGGTCACTGTCAGCAAAACTCTGCACTGTACTCCTGCTATATAATACAGCTGCTCCCCAGTCCCCACAATTAAGCAGTGTGAGCACAGATATGGAGCGTTTTTTTCAGGCAGAGAACGGATAACTGGTGGTCACTGATCAGCAAAACTCTGCACTGTACTCCTCCTATATTATACAGCTGCTCCCCAGCCCTCCCCACAATTAAGCAATAGTGCACAGCACAATCAAGTTCAACAATAACGGAGAGGACGCCAGCCACGTCCTCTCCCTAACATTTCCAATGCACGAGTGAAAGTGGCGGCGACGCGCGGCTGCTTATATAGAATCCGAATCTCGCGAGAATCCGAAAGCGGGATGATGAAGTTCGGGCGCGCTCGGGTTACCCGAGCCATACGGGAGAATCCGAGTATGGCTCGGACCCGTGTAAAAAGGGTGAAGTTCGAGGGGGTTTGGTTTCCGAGAAACCGAACCCGCTCATCACTAATAAACATAGAATTTGATCCACTTGTCCATTTAGTCTGCCTTGAGCACACGTACATGCACACTTACACACACACATACGGCACCCCCCCCCCCCTTTCACCCCACCCCCTCCCCGCGATCATCTAAAGACAAACCACCCCTTTGGACAAAAGGTTAACTATTGATTTATTACAAACCACCCATATGCTCTGCATATATCTGCACACTCATAAGGAGACCACCGGTCACAATACTGACTCCTACATCCCGCCAGCTCAAAAACCCGACAATTGGCATGACGACACCCATAGAGTGGGAATAGAACCTGTGGCAAGCGCAGCATGGCGATTCCGCAAGTAAAACAACACTGAAGCCAGTTCCTACCTTTCTTCTTGGTGAAGAATTCTGCAACATGATAAGCAACAGTTGCAATAAGAAACATAAAAACATACTTTGTAACAATATCAGATTATTGTTGATATTATTGCTGTTATAATGAGACTGCTGAACACCCTTTTCAGAACCCTTTGCATAGAATTGGGATAAGAAAAATTCATGATTTATATATCAGAACAGTAATATATAATATATTGAAGATGTTGCCAAATAAATCAACAGACGATTATTTGAGGATAAATCTGTTTAAAAAAAAATATCTTTACTTCTTCTTAACTTCTTCATTTTGTTTTTTGTTTTATTTCATTTGTGCATATACATCATTTTAAATATAATACATATTTTTTTAATGAATACAAAATAAAAATATTTTAACATTGTAGCAGACATCTTTTTGATGCCTCACTTTCTTGGAAAGTGTGTGTTGTGTTATGTTATTGAAAACATGCAGAAGTAGGCAGACACTGTCTGCCTACCTCTGCGACATCACAAGTTGGAGAGAAATTGGCTGGTCTGATGAAAATTTGGCTGGTTGGCTGGTCTAATGAAAAAAGTTGGTTAGGTGTGTGGTACAGCGCTTTAGTTGGACAAAGAATTTGTATGGTTGGTCATAGAACCTGTGGCAAGCGCAGCATGGCGAGTCCGCAAGTAAAACAACACTGAATCCAGTTCCTACCTTTCTTCTTGGTGAAGAATTCTGCAACATGATAAGCAACAGTTGCAGTGGTTGGAGGAAAGTTGGTCTGATGTATGGCTAGCTTTAGGGATTGTCAGAGTGTCCATCTAAGGGGCTGTCAGTCATTGTGTCCAGCTAGGGGGTTGTGGTGCTGTCACTGTCTCCAGTCCCCTAAGTCCATTACAGTGGTACTGCACTGACTGCGCAGGCCCCACCCTCTGCGTTCACAGTGTAACTCAATATTATTGTTTAAAAAAAATGTTTTGTATTATTTGTTTGTGCGCACTGCACTCCAGTACAGCATAGTTCCCCAGTGAATGTGTGTAAAAGTGGTAGACTCCACGCAGTGTGGGCCAAGCTGCTAGTTAAAAAAAATAAAATAATTGTATTTAAATTGTTTGTACTGTGCACTGCACCCCAGTACTGAGTACAAGTTGGCAGCTCAAGTGACACGTGGCACTACAATGTCTCTTTCAGTTTCTTCGGCAGCATCCGAGGAAAAAAACTTACCTTTCCTAGAAGACCTAGTGATGATGCAGATAAGTCAACACAACATTTTGACATCTGGTCGGGTCTAAATGAACTGCCCAGCATTTGTGACACCTGTACCATAACTACATCTGATATGGTCACCATCCAAAGAATGTTGGAGGATTATTTTCATGACATCGTAAAATTATTCTTGACACAGAGTCCCTTCGAGTACTGGAAGGAAAAAAAGGCAATTTGGAAGCCCTTGTACAAACTGGATTTGCATTAGTTAAGCTGCCCACCCTCCAGTGTGTACTCGGGGAGAGTTTTCAGCACAGCCTGCAACCCTGTCAGCGATCAGCATAGGAGGCTTCTTCCTGAAAATGTGGAAAAGATGATGTTCATCAAACTGAACTGGAAATTCCACAAGGAAGACCTTTCCGGCAATTACATCAAAGTACAGAGACTTCTGTAATGGTGGATTCCAGTGGGGATGAATTAATATCAAGTGAGGAGGAAGTACACACTGATGAGCAGGGATGGACTGGGGGCTGATATCGCCCCTGGCATGCACCTTGACAGGGGCATGCGTGCCGCTAAAGGGGGTGCGTGGACACTAGCGACAGGGGCATGATGCGAGTCAAGAGGGCGTTGAGTCGCAGCACGCCTCCATTTCCATGGAGATGTACAGGGGGCGTGGGAGCGTCCACAACAGAGAGCCAGGGGATGCGCTGAGCATGGTCTTTCTGGTACTCTGGATGACAGGACCGGCCCACCAGCCCATTGGCCCTTCTGGTATTTGCCAGAAGTGCCAGATGGGCAGTCCAGCCCTGCTAATGAGAGTGAGGATATAGATGGCAATGACGATGACATCTGGCCACTGTAAAGCTGTTGCCTTAAGCCGATTAGTAGCTTGTTTTGTGTGGCTCAAACAAACAAAGATCTTCAACCACAAATGTTGCATTCCCTGTCACTGGAGGGCTTGGTATGTTAAGTGTGCATGTTCTTTTTAATATCCAACATAAGGGTGGGTAAAAAGGATCCAAGGACAATTTCATCTTGCACCACCGGTCATTTGTCCCACTGCTGTGTGTCAGTGTTTCTTAGTTATGCTATAAACTGCTGTGTGTTTGTGCCGCTGCTCTGCTGCTTAGTAAACCAGCCACCCCGCTGCAGACTTTGGCCTAAAGTGAATGAAAATAACATTGTGAGCTGTAAAATGGTCAAAATTGTCTGCAAGTTATTAGAAATTTATGTTATTGAGGTTAATAATACTCTAGGGACAAAAAAAGCGCAAATTACAGTAAGTGATTTTAGCTTTTTTGTAAATTTTTGTAAAAAGTCCAAATTCAAAGCCAGTCACAGGGATTTGGCAAATCCAAACCCAAATCCAAAGCCAGCCGACAAATTAGAACCAAATCCAAATTTGGCAAAAATATGTACAAGCTGAATCATGGCAACTGTTAACATGTTTTGCAGCAGTAGACTTTGGCCTTTGATGTCCCACACTGAACCTGATTTCAGTGGGTACCTTGGACATGGCCCTGCACTTCAACGAAGGTAGTGTCTCACTTGGTCTTCATCTTTAACACTGCTCCATAGAAACAACATTGCTCCATAGGAACAGCATGCTCGAGCAATGGATGCTTTGAAATCAAAATAATTCTTGTCATTGAATCCAGACATCTGAATCTGCCACTAAATGGCATAACTTCTAAGATTGGTAGAGGTCCAAAGAAGAGGATCCCATGCACTAGTGATGTCAAAAACAGCTGTCCACTGTAGTGACCTCTATACATGAAAAGGTTAAAAACTAAATTATTATTACCCCCTTATTAATAATACGACAGTGTTGACTCTCTAATATTCACACTGCTGTTTGTTTGTTTATTTGTTGTTTTTGTTCTAATAGGCTATAGAACATACAAATTTAGTATTCTTATTTATGAATAAAATGGCTAATAATTCTGACTTTTTCTAGTAATTTAATGAGTGGTTTTGAACAATACAGTTTTATACATTGTACAAATTTGATGTGCAGTGTTGTAGCAAGGTGCCCCATGATAGTGAAGGAGGATAGCACAGAAGGAGAGGAAGTCAGGGATGCACCTCAGCTGTACAGGAGGGGGACTTTGCAGGATCTATCATCTGTGGTGCCTGGAAAGAGAAAAAGGATGGCACTGATGGGGAGCTGGGGAAGACCTGTTGGAGCTAGGTGGAGTGACTAAGTAGATGGTCTGAGTGCTGTGGGAAGATTGGTTTTGGTAGAAGACAAAGAGCCAGTGGAGATGCTCCATGAGAAATGTCTGCAGTTAGCAGTGGATACCCAAGAGGAGAATGATGCCATGGAAGAACTAAAGAGGTGTAGTTACTCCAGAAGATCTAAAGGATGAACGGTGGATGGCTTCTGCACTTTCTAAAGAGGAGTACCCCCAGTGGACTGAAGTAATTAGCCTGAAGAGTTCACAATAGAAAGTCAGGATTTATAAAGGAGATGTGCCCTGAACCTGTGAAAATGGAATGTGGGACTACAGTCTGTCCAGATTGGATAAACCCTCACTGTTGGGACTAACAAAGAATGTCATGAGCTTTTCAACTATATCATCATGGATTTGTAGGGACTGCAAAGGAAAAGGGGGTGCAATGTAGCAAGGTGTCCTGTGTTAGTGAGGGTACATGGCCTTCTCAGGAAGGAGAGGAAGCCCCAGGGATGTACCTTGGCTGTCTGCAGGGTGAAATCACAGGTGAAGAATCACCCATTAAGCCTGAGAAGCAGAAAAGGATGGTGCTGAAAGTGGCATGTGGGCAGATAGGTTTCGCCAAAGTCTCTTCTACGAATGGCTGGGGTCTGAACCAATTCAAGCACATGCAATTGAAATGCAACATTTTGAAAATGGAGCCATCCATGAGCCAGTCACGGCTTGCAGATGACTGGCCAATCACAGCTTTCTGTGTTATAGCACTGTCCCCTCAAGGCGGTTTGTATGAACTGTGTGGCCGAGGAGTGGCCAATTCAGGGAAGCACTGGAAGCAGAGAATAGCTCCTGAAGAAAGAAGATAGAGATGCCGTAAAATTAGGAAAATACTCACTGAAGAAAGAAGAAAATACACTGGCGAGATAAGTCACTGGCTAGAGGACAAGAAGAGAGATAGATCTGCAAAGAAGAGGAAATGCCACTTGTGAGGAAGGGTCAGGGGTAGAAGGCTCAAAAAGAAGAGTTTATGTGGAAACTCCGGTGCCAGAGGAAGTCTCTTTCTAAAGAGATGATGTTGTCTCTCCTCTGCCCATGTGAAGACTGCATCTCGCAAGCTGACAAGCTGAAAGGCCTAGCAGTGGAGCAACGAGTACTAGGCCCATGGGTACATTATAGCATTACCCTGTGCTGGTAATATTGCTGGTCTTTGTACCCAGGGCCAGTGCAAGGTTTCTAAGCACCCTAGGCAAAATTTGAGCTTTCTGCCCCCCTGAAGGGATTGAGGATCCCGGTGAAGCTGTGATACAGGACATGGGCACATGAGGGGCGACATGGGGACATGAGGCAGGTAAAAGGGGATGGAGGGACATAGAACCTAAGGATATGAGGGTGTGTGACACAGGATCTGGGCACATGAGGGAGAGGGGGGACACAGAACCTTGGGACATGGGGGGTGGTGACACCGGACAAGTACAGTACACATGAGGTGGAGGAGATGACACAGGACCTGGAACATGAGGGTATAGAGAGGGATAGGAGGGACACAGGACCTGGGGACATGGGGGAGGGGTGACGCAGGATATTGGGGGGGGGGGGGGTGACACAAGCCCTGGACACATTAGGGGGAAGGGGTGACAGTACCTGGGAACATGAGTGTGAGGGGGTGACACAGGACATGGGCACAAGATGGGGGAAAGGGAAGGAGGGACTTAGGACCTAGGGACATCAGGGGGGAGGTGGGACACAGGACCTGGGGACATGGGGAGGTGACACAGGACATTTACACATGAAGGGGAGAAGGTGACAGTACCTGGGCACATGAGGGTGGAGAGAGGGAGAGGGGGGACACAGGAACTGAGGACATGGGGGGAGGTGACACAGGACATGTACAGTACACGAGGGGGAAAGGTGACACAGGACATTGGGCACAAGACAGGGGATGGGTGAGGAGGGACATGGGACCTAGGGACATCAGAGGGGGAGGTACATAGAACCTAGGGACATCGGGGGGTGGGAGAGGTACGCAGAACCTAGGGACATCGGGGGGGGGGGGAGAGGTACATAGGACCTAGGGAAATCGGGGGGGAGGGAGAGGTACATAGGACCTAGGGAAATCAGGGGGGGGAGAGATACATAGGACCTAGGGACATCAGGGTGGGGAGAGAGGTACATTGGACCTAGGGACATTGGGGGGGAGGAGAACATAGGACCTAGGGACATGGGGGGGGAGTACATAGGACCAAGGGACATCAAGGGGGAAGAGGTACATTGGACCTAGGGACATCAGGGGGGGAGTAGTACATAGGACCTAGAGACATGGGGGGAGAGGTACATAGGACCTAGGGACATCAGGGGGGAAGAGGTACATTGGACCTAGGGACATCAGAGGGGGTGACACAGGACAAGTACAGTAGACATGAGGTGGAGGAGATGACACAGGACCTGGGACATGAGGGTAGAGAGAGGGATAGGTGGGACACAGGACCTGGGGACATGGGGGAGGGGTGACGCAGGATATTGGGGGGGGGTGACACAAGCCCTGGACACATTAGGGGGAAGGGGTGACAGTACCTGGGAACATGAGTGGGAGGGGGTGACACAGGACATGGGCACAAGATGGGGGAAAGGGAAGGAGGGACTTAGGACCTAGGGACATCAGGGGGGAGGTGGGACACAGGACCTGGGGACATGGGGAGGTGACACAGGACATTTACACATGAGGGGGAGAAGGTGACAGTACCTGGGCATATGAGGGTGGAAAGAGGGAGAGGAGGGACACAGGAACTGAGGACATGGGGGGAGGTGACACAGGACATGTACAGTACACGAGGGGGAAAGGGTGACACAGGACATTGGGCACAAGACAGGGGATGGGTGAGGAGGGACATGGGACCTAGGGACATCAGGGGGGGAGGTACATAGAACCTAGGGACATCGGGGGGTGGGAGAGGTACGCAGAACCTAGGGACATCGGGGGGGAGAGGTACATAGGACCTAGGGACATCAGTGGGGGAGGGAGAGGTACATAGGACCTAGGGAAATCGGGGGGGGGGGGGAGGTACATAGGACCTAGGGACATCAGGGGGAGGGAGAGGTACATAGGACCTAGGGACATCAGGGGGGAGGGAGAGGTACATAGGACCTAGGGAAATCAGGGGGGGGGGAGGTACATAGGACCTAGGTACATCAGGGTGGGGAGAGAGGTACATTGGACCTAGGGACATTGGGGGGGAGGAGTACATAGGACCTAGGGACATGGGGGGGAGAGGTACATAGGACCAAGGGACATCAAAGGGGAAGAGGTACATTGGACCTAGGGACATCAGGGGGGGGGGAGTACATAGGACCTAGGGACATGGGGGGAGAGGTACATAGGACCTAGGGACATCAGGGGGGAAGAGGTACATTGGACCTAGGGACATCATAGGGGGAGCTGGGACACAGGGCCTCACCTGGGAACATCGTGGAGGAGAGCCTCGTAAGGATACAAGATCCCCCACTGCATTGGCAGTTCAGTGTTGTGTATGCTGAGGGAAGATTCTTACCTCACCTTAGATTCGTTTCTCCTTCTCTGCTCGGCGACTATACTGTGCTGTGGGGGCGGCTCAGGTCAAGCGCTGTTTGTCCGTCCGTCCTTGCTGCCAAGAATTCAGGACATGCAGCTGAAAGCGCTGGCCGGGTACAGCTGCAGCTTCTGCACAAGCTCAATGCCGCTTAGACGCCTGCAGGGAACCTGGAAGTTCCGGCGGCAGGTAACGCGCTGTCCTCCTCTATCCCTGGCGCCTGCCTGTCAGCTCTGCATCCTCTCTTGCTGGCAGTGGCGCCGATCTCTATGGCTGAGAGTCACCTGTGCCTGACTCCCTGAGCAGCTGATGACACATGCGCTGCTCCTATGCCCGCCGACCCCTAATCTAAAAACAAGGGTGTCTCTATTTCAGAGACATCCTTCATTTTTCTACTAGGCAGTCTCAGCGGGCCGCCTCCTCAGGTCCCGGCACCCATAGGCAGCTGCCTAAAGCTGCCTAATGGAAGCGCCGGCTCTGTTTGTACCTGAACCTGCTATATATGGATTTTGTCACACTCCGGACTTTCTTACCGATGCAATGTCTGTCCTGGCTGGCGCAAAGGTCCGTGCGCGCTGTATCTACACATTGCTCCCAGAGGTCCACCAGCGCTGATCCAGCATGAAGTCTCCTGCAGCGGTTGCTGCTTCTGTGCATAGCACTTCACATCGCTGTCTTCCATTGTTTCAGTGTTTATTTCTCATTGTGCTTACTTTCTGGTGTTTGGGCCTAGTCAGAGTTTCCCTCCAAATTCAGACATGGGCGCTGCCATCTTGGATTCCATCAGCTGATCCTCCATTGTCCAATCCTAGAGCTCCTTTTATCAGCTGACTGCAACATCCAATGAATCCACACTGCAAGGTATAAAGGTTTCTTCCTAGGATTACCAATTACTCAGTACAACAGTCTCTATGCAGGAAGTAACAGCTCTGTGCTTAGCGCCTTCATTCCAGTGACTTTGTATGATCCAGTCCGTCCCGATTCAATTCCAGCTACCATTACTATTTGGACTTTGCCTTTCTTCAGTGTCTTTCTGCAATACTGCCAGTGTTAAGATTCCGGATCAAGGGGGTCATTCCGAGTTGTTCGCTCTGTATTTTTTTCTCGCAACGGAGCGATTAGTCGCTAATGCGCATGCGCAATGTCCGCAGTGCGACTGCGCCAAGTAAATTTGCTATGCAGTTTGGTATTTTACTCACGGCATTACGAGGTTTTTTCTTCGTTCTGGTGATCGGAGTGTGATTGACAGGAAGTGGGTGTTTCTGGGCGGAAACTGGCCGTTTTATGGGAGTGTGTGAAAAAACGCTACCGTTTCTGGGAAAAACGCGGGAGTGGCTGGAGAAACGGAGGAGTGTCTGGGCGAACGCTGGGTGTGTTTGTGACGTCAAACCAGGAACGACAAGCACTGAACTGATCGCACTGGCAGAGTAAGTCTCGAGCTACTCAGAAACTGCACAGAGAAGTATTTTCGCAATATTGCGAATCTTTCGTTCCCAATTTTGATAAGCTAAGATTCACTTCCAGTAGGCGGCGGCTTAGCGTGTGCAAAGCTGCTAAAAGCAGCTTGCGAGCGAACAACTCGGAATGACCCCCCAAGCCCGGTAAGCCCTCCAGTCTGTTTTGGTTCCATTCCGGATACTATTGTCATTTGAACTGTGTCTTACTTTAATACTGTCAAGTGTCAAGATTCTGCATCAAGCCCGGTCAGCACTACAGTCCAATCCAGTTTCATTTAGGATATTATTATTTTAACTTTGTCTTCTTCAGTCCAATCCAGTTTCATTCCAGTCATCATTCCTGTGGCTAACCTGGTATCTTCTGTACAGTAACTGCAGTGAATCATGGATGTTGTTCTTTAATAAAAGTTTTATTCTTTATTATAATTGCCTCTGGGCTTGTCACTGCTAAAACATCAATGATTCTTTAAAGTCTATGCACTGGGTTAGGCTGGTTAAAGCCTCTTCAATTCATTTATAATTCCTTTGTGTTAGCTCCAGCCACAAACACCTGTCCAAACCAAACTCAACCCTCAGGCATGACAGTTTGTACTGACCAAATGGATCCAGCCAAGGATCAGGCTTCATCTGCAGGACCAGTCCAGATCCTAGCCACACGCCTAGATCATCAAGAGGCTGCACAGGGTCAGGTGATTCATTGCCTGCAAGAATTGTCCATTCACCTAGATGTTGTTCAAGCTTTACTCAAGGGTCATGGAGCTACACTTCATTCACCTTCACATCCTCCAGCTTTTCCTCCATCTTCAGTGTCTCGGCTCCAGCTTCCTATTCCTACCAAATTTGACGGGAACCCCAAAAATTGCAGTTTTTTATTAATCAATGTGAGATTCACTTTCCAACTGGGCGTACCAAGGTGGCATATCATCTCCCTTCTCTCTGGGTCAGCCTTGGACTGGGCATCTCCATTCTGGGAAAAATCCAATGCAATATTGTCTTCATATAAAGACTTTGTAACATCTTATCGCCCGATTTTCGATGAACCTGGGAGAGTGACATCTGCTTCCACAGACATCTTATATCTCCGCCAAAGGTCTCACTCTGTTGGCCAATACCTGGTTCAATTCCAAATATTGGCTTCTGAATTAAGCAGGCATAATGAGGCACTCTATGCAGCATTTTGAAATGGTCTATCAGAGAAAATCAAAGATGAACTTGCCACTCGTAACCTTCCAGACAAGTTAGAATCCTTAGTGTCACGCACCTCGGGCAGCGGCGACCGCGCTTGTCCCTGCGGGTGGCCTGGTCTGCCCGGCGCCTCTCTTCTCCTGACGGTCTCTGGCTTCGGCGGCGGGTCGGCGCGTCCCTCCGGCGGCTTCCCGGAAGCAAGGACGCCGCCATCATAAGCGAGGGCAAGGAGGCAGAGCAGGTCTGACGTCACCTGCCTGCTCCGCCAATCAGGCTAGGGCGGGGGATTTAAAACCAGACACCAGGCAGAGATCCGGTGCCTGAGTATCTTCGTTTCTCCTGCGGAAGCTGTGATTCCAGAGCTCCCTCGTCCCTGTGATCTCCTGTGCCTCCAAGCATCCTGTGCCTCCAAGCATCCTGTGCCTCCAAGCACCCCGTGCCTCCAAGCACCCCGTGCCTCCAAGTACCTCCGTGCCTCCAAGCACCTTCGTGCCTCCAAGCACCTCATGCCTCCAAGCACCTCCGTGCCTCCAATTACCTCGTGCCTCCAAGCACCTCGTGCCTCCAAGTACCTCCGTGCCTCCAATTACCTCGTGCCTCCAAGCACCTCCCTGCCTCCAAGCACCTCGTGCCTCCAAGCACCTCGTGCCTCCAAGCACCTCCGTGCCTCCAATTACCTCGTGCCTCCAAGCACCTCCGTGCCTCCAAGCACCTCGTGCCTCCAAGCACCTCCGTGCCTCCAATTACCTCGTGCCTCCAAGCACCTCCGTGCCTCCAAGCACCTCCGTGCCTCCAATTACCTCGTGCCTCCAAGCACCTTGTGCCTCCAAGTACCTCCGTGCCTCCAATTACCTCGTGCCTCCAAGCACCTCCCTGCCTCCAAGCACCTCGTGCCTCCAAGCACCTCGTGCCTCCAAGCACCTTCGTGCCTCCAAGCACCTCCGTGCCTCCAAGCACCCTCATGCCTCCGAGTGCCTCCCAGCACTCCCTGTACTCCCAGCACCTCAGTGCCTCCAACACCACAGTGTCTCCAACACCACAGTGCCATCAATATCTCAGTACCTCAGCCTTCAGTATTTCTACAAGTTTTGTCTTTCAGGAGACCTTCAAGAATTCCTCTGTGCTTCCTGCCTGCTGTCTTAATCCTGCATGAGGAAGACCTACATCCGGCCATCTCTACTGCGACCCAGTAGCGGTTCCTCTTCCCGGTCATCGGAAGAAGCCCCGAGTCCACAACACTCCCAAACCAGGTCAGTGATAGTATACTCAGGCACATGGACCCGGGGAATCGGAACACGGACTCAAGTGCCATCCAGAACCTGGCTTCTCGAGTACAAAGTCAGGAAGCGGCACAAGGCCAGGTGATGCAGTACCTCCAGCAGTTGTCCGGGCGTCTGGATCAGATTCAGGCGTCTCTAGCCTCAGTAATTCCGGCACCTGTTCCAGTAGTCGCACCAGTCGCCGTTGCCAGCAATGTACAACCATCGGCCAGTATCACTCCACGCCTTCAGCTGCCTACTCCGTCCCGCTATAATGGGAATCCTAAAAATTGTCATGGTTTCTTGAACCAATGCGAGGTACATTTCGAGCTACTTGCACACAACTTTCCTACAGACCGGTCCAAGGTAGCATATATTATTTCTCTGCTGGAAGGTTCTGCTTTGGATTGGGTGTCTCCATTATGGGAACGATCTGATCCCATGGTTTCCAACTATACCAACTTCATCTCGTCCTTTCGAAGGATTTTCGACGAACCCGGCAGAATGACCACTGCTTCTTCCGACTTGCTCCGTGTTCGACAGGGCGCCCGTTCCGTGGGTCAGTACGTGGTTCATTTCCAGACCATTGCTTCCGAAGTACGCTGGAATAATGACGCCCTGAGAGCTGCCTTCTGGAACGGTCTTTCCGACCGGCTGAAAGATGAGCTGGTTACCAGAGATCTGCCGGATCCATTAGAAGATCTGATTTCCCTTTGCGTCAAGGTGGATCTTCGGATGCAGGAGCGTGGAAGAGAACGTAGCCGTCCGGATCGTTCCAGGTTCCGGAATCCTACTCCTAGACCGGTGGCCTCACCTAGCTCAGATGAGCCCATGCAAATTAACCGATCCCGACTGTCTCCGGAAGAACGACAGCGTCGTCGTGAGGGTAAACTCTGCCTTTACTGTGGAGCCGCGGATCATTTTCTTAAATCTTGTAAATCTCGTCTGGGAAACGGGCAGGCCTAGCTTGTTCCGGAGGAGTCAAGCTGGGGGTTACGACAAAAGCTTCTCCAACTTCGGACTGTTTGCTTCCAGTAACTCTAGTCTCCGATTCAGTCTCCAAGTCTTGTGAAGCCCTATTGGATTCCGGAGCTGCAGGGAACTTCATTTCTTCCTTCTGTGCCCAAAGCTTGGGTTTAAAGTTACGGCCTATCGAGCGGCCAATTTCACTGACGGCTATCAACGGGACTAAAATTTCCAAAGGTCTTATAATGTGGCGCACGGGGCCAGTTAAGCTGCAGGTCGGGGCTCTACATCAGGAAGATTTGGAACTCTTGGTAATCCCAGAAATGCCCCATGATCTGGTTCTTGGAATGCCTTGGCTAAAAAGTCATAATCCCCACATCGACTGGAAGTCGTCACAAATTCTGTCCTGGAGTTCCTTTTGTCACACTAATTGTCTTACTCCTGTTTGTCCGCTCCGTGTCACCTCCAAAACGGATGAAGAGCACATTCCGGAGGCATATCAAGGGTACAAGGACGTATTTTCGGAACAAGCTGCTGACCTGTTACCACCTCACAGGCCTTGGGACTGCCCTATTGACCTTGTCCCAGGGAAGACGCCACCCCGTGGTCGCACATATCCTCTGTCTCTTCCCGAGACTCAAGCCATGTCGGAGTATATTAAGTCCAATATGCTCAAGGGATTTATTCGCCCCTCTTCCTCCCCTGCTGGTGCGGGCTTCTTTTTCGTGAAGAAAAAGGACGGGGGGTTGAGACCATGCATCGACTACCGCGGCTTAAACGACATTACTATTAAGAATAAATACCCCTTGCCACTAATCACAGAATTATTTGATAAGGTTCGTGGTGCCCGCATTTTTTCCAAACTCGACTTGAGGGGAGCTTATAATCTTATACGCATCCAAGAGGGGGATGAATGGAAGACTGCCTTTAATACCCGAGATGGGCATTACGAATACTTGGTGATGCCGTTTGGTCTTAGTAATGCTCCTGCGGTTTTCCAGGGATTCGTCAATGAAATCTTTCGTGACATGCTGTATCAGAGTGTTGTGGTATATTTGGACGACATACTGATCTTTTCCAAGAATCTTGTCGAACACAGGACTCAAGTCAAAGAGGTGCTCCACCGTTTACGAGAGAATCATCTCTATGCCAAGCTTTCCAAATGTACCTTTGAAGTAACATCTATTCCGTTCCTCGGTTATATCATCTCGGGGACGGAGCTTCGCATGGATCCGGAAAAGCTGTCTGCCATTCGTGACTGGACTCAGCCTCTTTCTTTGAAAGCAATACAAAGGTTCCTGGGCTTTGCGAACTACTACAGGAAATTCATTAAGGGTTTCTCCACCATTGTTGCGCCCATGACCGCCCTGACGAGGAAGGGTTCTAATCCAAGTTTGTGGCCTCCGGAAGCCATTGTAGCTTTTTCTCACTTAAAGTTAGCTTTCATGACGGCTCCAGTTCTCCAACAACCAAATTTCGATGAACCCTTCTTCTTAGAAGTTGATGCGTCTTCAGTCGGGGTTGGGGCTGTTCTCTCCCAGTACTCCTCTGATAAGAAATTACATCCGTGTGGCTTCCATTCTCGTAAATTCTCTCCGGCCGAACGAAATTACACTATTGGAGACCAGGAACTCTTGGCTATCAAATCTGCCTTGGAAGAGTGGAGATATCTTCTGGAAGGGGCTAAACATGTGTTTACCATCTACACGGATCACAAGAATTTGCTGTACATCAAATCCGCACAATGCTTGAATCCTCGCCAGGCGAGATGGGCACTTTTCTTTTCCCGATTCTCGTTCATTATCAAGTACCGGGCCGGGACTCTCAACATTAAAGCAGATGCGCTTTCCCGTTCACAAGTTTCCACAGACGAGGATGAACCTCCTGAGCGGGGTTTAATTCTGAATCCAGTTTCTGTCTCTGCTGCTTTAACTACTCCAGCTCCACCTCCTGGAAGAATGTCCGTACCAGCTAGATTCCGGCCAGGAATACTACTGTGGGTCCATAACTCCAAGTTTTCCGGTCATCCCGGTGCCCAGAAGATGTACAAGTTTCTGCAAAGGTCTTACTGGTGGAACACCATGAGGAAGGATGTACAAGATTGCGTTAATTCTTGTCCCCAATGTACACAACATAAATCTCCTCGTCTGCCTCCTGCAGGGTTACTTCGTCCTCTGCCTATCCCTGTGAGACCCTGGACTCACATTTCCATGGACTTCATCACTGACTTGCCCTGTTCCAAGGGTTGCAACACCGTTTGGGTTATCGTTGACCGTTTTTCGAAGATGGCACACTTTGTGCCTTTGACTGGTCTCCCGACAGCACCAAAACTGGCTCTACTGTTTATCCGAGAACATTTTCGTTTGCATGGGTTGCCACAAGAGATTGTTTCTGACCGTGGAGTACAGTTCACCGCCAGGTTTTGGAAAGCCCTCTGTTCAACCCTACAAATTAAACTTAAGTTTTCGTCTGCTTATCATCCCCAAACAAATGGTCAAACGGAACAAGTCAATCAAGATCTAGAGACTTTTCTTTGTTTGTATCTCTCTCCTTCACAGGACAACTGGGTGGAGTTGTTGCCTTGGGCGGAGTTTGCCCATAACCATTTGTTTCATTCTTCCACTGGGGAATCACCATTCTTCGTCAACTACGGGTTTCATCCCCGTGTTCCAGAATTTCCAAGCCTTCCGATAGTAGAGGTTCCTGCTATAGCGTCCACTCTACAACACTTTGGACAAATTTGGAGAAAGGTTCATGCTAATCTTAAGAAGGTTTCTGTCCAGTACAAGTTCTTCGCAGATAAGAAACGGCGAGCCGCACCTCAATATAAAGTTGGGGACAGGGTATGGCTGTCCACACGTAATCTCCGGTTGAAGGTGCCCACCATGAAATTCGCTCCAAGGTTCATCGGTCCTTACCCGGTGAAACAAGTCTTAAATCCTGTGGTCTGTAAACTGGGTTTGCCTGCCCATCTTCGAATACCTAACGCCTTTCATGTTTCTCTACTCCGTCCCCTCATTCTGAATCGGTTCCACTCAGCATTCCCTAGGCCAACGTCTGTAGTGGCAGAAGCTGGAGCGGAGTTTGAAATCAAAGCTATTCTTGACTCTCGTTATCTTCATAAAAAATTACAGTACTTGGTGGACTGGAAGGGTTATGGTCCTGAGGAGAGAAGTTGGATTGAAGCTACTGAAGTAACGGCTCCTCGTCTGGTTCGGATCTTCCACTCCAGACATCCGACTAAGCCCGGGAAGTGTCCAGGGGCCACTCCTGGAGGAGGGGGTACTGTCACGCACCTCGGGCAGCGGCGACCGTGCTTGTCCCTGCGGGTGGCCTGGTCTGCCCGGCGCCTCTCTTCTCCTGACGGTCTCCGGCTTCGGCGGCGGGTCGGCGCGTCCCTCCGGCGGCTTCCCGGAAGCAAGGACGCCGCCATCATAAGCGAGGGCAAGGAGGCAGAGCAGGTCTGACGTCACCTGCCTGCTCCGCCAATCAGGCTAGGGCGGGGGATTTAAAACCAGACACCAGGCAGAGATCCGGTGCCTGAGTATCTTCGTTTCTCCTGCGGAAGCTGTGATTCCAGAGCTCCCTCGTCCCTGTGATCTCCTGTGCCTCCAAGCATCCTGTGCCTCCAAGCATCCTGTGCCTCCAAGCATCCTGTGCCTCCAAGCACCCCGTGCCTCCAAGCACCCCGTGCCTCCAAGTACCTCCGTGCCTCCAAGCACCTTCGTGCCTCCAAGCACCTCATGCCTCCAAGCACCTCCGTGCCTCCAATTACCTCGTGCCTCCAAGCACCTCGTGCCTCCAAGTACCTCCGTGCCTCCAATTACCTCGTGCCTCCAAGCACCTCCCTGCCTCCAAGCACCTCGTGCCTCCAAGCACCTCGTGCCTCCAAGCACCTCCGTGCCTCCAATTACCTCGTGCCTCCAAGCACCTCTGTGCCTCCAAGCACCTCGTGCCTCCAAGCACCTCCGTGCCTCCAATTACCTCGTGCCTCCAAGCACCTCCGTGCCTCCAAGCACCTCCGTGCCTCCAATTACCTCGTGCCTCCAAGCACCTCGTGCCTCCAAGTACCTCCGTGCCTCCAATTACCTCGTGCCTCCAAGCACCTCCCTGCCTCCAAGCACCTCGTGCCTCCAAGCACCTCGTGCCTCCAAGCACCTTCGTGCCTCCAAGCACCTCCGTGCCTCCAAGCACCCTCATGCCTCCGAGTGCCTCCCAGCACTCCCTGTACTCCCAGCACCTCAGTGCCTCCAACACCACAGTGTCTCCAACACCACAGTGCCATCAATATCTCAGTACCTCAGCCTTCAGTATTTCTACAAGTTTTGTCTTTCAGGAGACCTTCAAGAATTCCTCTGTGCTTCCTGCCTGCTGTCTTAATCCTGCATGAGGAAGACCTACATCCGGCCATCTCTACTGCGACCCAGTAGCGGTTCCTCTTCCCGGTCATCGGAAGAAGCCCCGAGTCCACAACACTCCCAAACCAGGTCAGTGATAGTATACTCAGGCACATGGACCCGGGGAATCGGAACACGGACTCAAGTGCCATCCAGAACCTGGCTTCTCGAGTACAAAGTCAGGAAGCGGCACAAGGCCAGGTGATGCAGTACCTCCAGCAGTTGTCCGGGCGTCTGGATCAGATTCAGGCGTCTCTAGCCTCAGTAATTCCGGCACCTGTTCCAGTAGTCGCACCAGTCGCCGTTGCCAGCAATGTACAACCATCGGCCAGTATCACTCCACGCCTTCAGCTGCCTACTCCGTCCCGCTATAATGGGAATCCTAAAAATTGTCATGGTTTCTTGAACCAATGCGAGGTACATTTCGAGCTACTTGCACACAACTTTCCTACAGACCGGTCCAAGGTAGCATATATTATTTCTCTGCTGGAAGGTTCTGCTTTGGATTGGGTGTCTCCATTATGGGAACGATCTGATCCCATGGTTTCCAACTATACCAACTTCATCTCGTCCTTTCGAAGGATTTTCGACGAACCCGGCAGAATGACCACTGCTTCTTCCGACTTGCTCTGTGTTCGACAGGGCGCCCGTTCCGTGGGTCAGTACGTGGTTCATTTCCAGACCATTGCTTCCGAAGTACGCTGGAATAATGACGCCCTGAGAGCTGCCTTCTGGAACGGTCTTTCCGACCGGCTGAAAGATGAGCTGGTTACCAGAGATCTGCCGGATCCATTAGAAGATCTGATTTCCCTTTGCGTCAAGGTGGATCTTCGGATGCAGGAGCGTGGAAGAGAACGTAGCCGTCCGGATCGTTCCAGGTTCCGGAATCCTACTCCTAGACCGGTGGCCTCACCTAGCTCAGATGAGCCCATGCAAATTAACCGATCCCGACTGTCTCCGGAAGAACGACAGCGTCGTCGTGAGGGTAAACTCTGCCTTTACTGTGGAGCCGCGGATCATTTTCTTAAATCTTGTAAATCTCGTCTGGGAAACGGGCAGGCCTAGCTTGTTCCGGAGGAGTCAAGCTGGGGGTTACGACAAAAGCTTCTCCAACTTCGGACTGTTTGCTTCCAGTAACTCTAGTCTCCGATTCAGTCTCCAAGTCTTGTGAAGCCCTATTGGATTCCGGAGCTGCAGGGAACTTCATTTCTTCCTTCTGTGCCCAAAGCTTGGGTTTAAAGTTACGGCCTATCGAGCGGCCAATTTCACTGACGGCTATCAACGGGACTAAAATTTCCAAAGGTCTTATAATGTGGCGCACGGGGCCAGTTAAGCTGCAGGTCGGGGCTCTACATCAGGAAGATTTGGAACTCTTGGTAATCCCAGAAATGCCCCATGATCTGGTTCTTGGAATGCCTTGGCTAAAAAGTCATAATCCCCACATCGACTGGAAGTCGTCACAAATTATGTCCTGGAGTTCCTTTTGTCACACTAATTGTCTTACTCCTGTTTGTCCGCTCCGTGTCACCTCCAAAACGGATGAAGAGCACATTCCGGAGGCATATCAAGGGTACAAGGACGTATTTTCGGAACAAGCTGCTGACCTGTTACCACCTCACAGGCCTTGGGACTGCCCTATTGACCTTGTCCCAGGGAAGACGCCACCCCGTGGTCGCACATATCCTCTGTCTCTTCCCGAGACTCAAGCCATGTCGGAGTATATTAAGTCCAATATGCTCAAGGGATTTATTCGCCCCTCTTCCTCCCCTGCTGGTGCGGGCTTCTTTTTCGTGAAGAAAAAGGACGGGGGGTTGAGACCATGCATCGACTACCGCGGCTTAAACGACATTACTATTAAGAATAAATACCCCTTGCCACTAATCACAGAATTATTTGATAAGGTTCGTGGTGCCCGCATTTTTTCCAAACTCGACTTGAGGGGAGCTTATAATCTTATACGCATCCAAGAGGGGGATGAATGGAAGACTGCCTTTAATACCCGAGATGGGCATTACGAATACTTGGTGATGCCGTTTGGTCTTAGTAATGCTCCTGCGGTTTTCCAGGGATTCGTCAATGAAATCTTTCGTGACATGCTGTATCAGAGTGTTGTGGTATATTTGGACGACATACTGATCTTTTCCAAGAATCTTGTCGAACACAGGACTCAAGTCAAAGAGGTGCTCCACCGTTTACGAGAGAATCATCTCTATGCCAAGCTTTCCAAATGTACCTTTGAAGTAACATCTATTCCGTTCCTCGGTTATATCATCTCGGGGACGGAGCTTCGCATGGATCCGGAAAAGCTGTCTGCCATTCGTGACTGGACTCAGCCTCTTTCTTTGAAAGCAATACAAAGGTTCCTGGGCTTTGCGAACTACTACAGGAAATTCATTAAGGGTTTCTCCACCATTGTTGCGCCCATGACCGCCCTGACGAGGAAGGGTTCTAATCCAAGTTTGTGGCCTCCGGAAGCCATTGTAGCTTTTTCTCACTTAAAGTTAGCTTTCATGACGGCTCCAGTTCTCCAACAACCAAATTTCGATGAACCCTTCTTCTTAGAAGTTGATGCGTCTTCAGTCGGGGTTGGGGCTGTTCTCTCCCAGTACTCCTCTGATAAGAAATTACATCCGTGTGGCTTCCATTCTCGTAAATTCTCTCCGGCCGAACGAAATTACACTATTGGAGACCAGGAACTCTTGGCTATCAAATCTGCCTTGGAAGAGTGGAGATATCTTCTGGAAGGGGCTAAACATGTGTTTACCATCTACACGGATCACAAGAATTTGCTGTACATCAAATCCGCACAATGCTTGAATCCTCGCCAGGCGAGATGGGCACTTTTCTTTTCCCGATTCTCGTTCATTATCAAGTACCGGGCCGGGACTCTCAACATTAAAGCAGATGCGCTTTCCCGTTCACAAGTTTCCACAGACGAGGATGAACCTCCTGAGCGGGGTTTAATTCTGAATCCAGTTTCTGTCTCTGCTGCTTTAACTACTCCAGCTCCACCTCCTGGAAGAATGTCCGTACCAGCTAGATTCCGGCCAGGAATACTACTGTGGGTCCATAACTCCAAGTTTTCCGGTCATCCCGGTGCCCAGAAGATGTACAAGTTTCTGCAAAGGTCTTACTGGTGGAACACCATGAGGAAGGATGTACAAGATTGCGTTAATTCTTGTCCCCAATGTACACAACATAAATCTCCTCGTCTGCCTCCTGCAGGGTTACTTCGTCCTCTGCCTATCCCTGTGAGACCCTGGACTCACATTTCCATGGACTTCATCACTGACTTGCCCTGTTCCAAGGGTTGCAACACCGTTTGGGTTATCGTTGACCGTTTTTCGAAGATGGCACACTTTGTGCCTTTGACTGGTCTCCCGACAGCACCAAAACTGGCTCTACTGTTTATCCGAGAACATTTTCGTTTGCATGGGTTGCCACAAGAGATTGTTTCTGACCGTGGAGTACAGTTCACCGCCAGGTTTTGGAAAGCCCTCTGTTCAACCCTACAAATTAAACTTAAGTTTTCGTCTGCTTATCATCCCCAAACAAATGGTCAAACGGAACAAGTCAATCAAGATCTAGAGACTTTTCTTTGTTTGTATCTCTCTCCTTCACAGGACAACTGGGTGGAGTTGTTGCCTTGGGCGGAGTTTGCCCATAACCATTTGTTTCATTCTTCCACTGGGGAATCACCATTCTTCGTCAACTACGGGTTTCATCCCCGTGTTCCAGAATTTCCAAGCCTTCCGATAGTAGAGGTTCCTGCTATAGCGTCCACTCTACAACACTTTGGACAAATTTGGAGAAAGGTTCATGCTAATCTTAAGAAGGTTTCTGTCCAGTACAAGTTCTTCGCAGATAAGAAACGGCGAGCCGCACCTCAATATAAAGTTGGGGACAGGGTATGGCTGTCCACACGTAATCTCCGGTTGAAGGTGCCCACCATGAAATTCGCTCCAAGGTTCATCGGTCCTTACCCGGTGAAACAAGTCTTAAATCCTGTGGTCTGTAAACTGGGTTTGCCTGCCCATCTTCGAATACCTAACGCCTTTCATGTTTCTCTACTCCGTCCCCTCATTCTGAATCGGTTCCACTCAGCATTCCCTAGGCCAACGTCTGTAGTGGCAGAAGCTGGAGCGGAGTTTGAAATCAAAGCTATTCTTGACTCTCGTTATCTTCATAAAAAATTACAGTACTTGGTGGACTGGAAGGGTTATGGTCCTGAGGAGAGAAGTTGGATTGAAGCTACTGAAGTAACGGCTCCTCGTCTGGTTCGGATCTTCCACTCCAGACATCCGACTAAGCCCGGGAAGTGTCCAGGGGCCACTCCTGGAGGAGGGGGTACTGTCACGCACCTCGGGCAGCGGCGACCGTGCTTGTCCCTGCGGGTGGCCTGGTCTGCCCGGCGCCTCTCTTCTCCTGACGGTCTCCGGCTTCGGCGGCGGGTCGGCGCGTCCCTCCGGCGGCTTCCCGGAAGCAAGGACGCCGCCATCATAAGCGAGGGCAAGGAGGCGGAGCAGGTCTGACGTCACCTGCCTGCTCCGCCAATCAGGCTAGGGCGGGGGATTTAAAACCAGACACCAGGCAGAGATCCGGTGCCTGAGTATCTTCGTTTCTCCTGCGGAAGCTGTGATTCCAGAGCTCCCTCGTCCCTGTGATCTCCTGTGCCTCCAAGCATCCTGTGCCTCCAAGCATCCTGTGCCTCCAAGCACCCCGTGCCTCCAAGCACCCCGTGCCTCCAAGCACCCCGTGCCTCTAAGTACCTCCGTGCCTCCAAGCACCTCCGTGCCTCCAAGCACCTCGTGCCTCCAAGCACCTCCGTGCCTCCAAGCACCTCGTGCCTCCAAGTACCTCCGTGCCTCCAATTACCTCGTGCCTCCAAGCACCTCGTGCCTCCAAGCACCTCGTGCCTCCAAGCACCTTGTGCCTCCAATTACCTCGTGCCTCCAAGCACCTCGTGCCTCCAAGCACCTCCGTGCCTCCAATTACCTCGTGCCTCCAAGCACCTCCGTGCCTCCAAGCACCTCGTGCCTCCAAGCACCTCCATGCCTCCAATTACCTCATGCCTCCAAGCACCTCATGCCTCCAAGTACCTCCGTGCCTCCAATTACCTCGTGCCTCCAAGCACCTCCCTGCCTCCAAGCACCTCGTGCCTCCAAGCACCTCCGTGCCTCCAATTACCTTGTGCCTCCAAGCACCTCCGTGCCTCCAAGCACCCTCGTGCCTCCGAGTGCCTCCCAGCACTCCCTGTACTCCCAGCACCTCAGTGCCTCCAACACCACAGTGTCTCCAACACCACAGTGCCTTCAATATCTCAGTACCTCAGCCTTCAGTATTTCTACAAGTTTTGTCTTTCAGGAGACCTTCAAGAATTCCTCTGTGCTTCCTGCCTGCTGTCTTAATCCTGCATGAGGAAGACCTACATCCGGCCATCTCTACTGCGACCCAGTAGCGGTTCCTCTTCCCGGTCATCGGAAGAAGCCCCGAGTCCACAACACTCCCAAACCAGGTCAGTGATACTTAGTCTCCCTATGTACTAAAATGGACTTACGCTTTCGGGAGCGAGCTATTGAAAGAGGAAGAACTTCTCTACCTAAGATTTCAGTGGGGTCAACTCATCCTTCCAAGGAGGAACCGATGCAAATAAACCACTCTCATCTGTCCCAGTTAGAACACCAAAGACAACATTCTGAAAATCTCTGTCACTACCGCACTGCTCCTTCACATCAAATCAACTCCTGCCCCAAGCATTCAGGAAACGCCCACTCCTAGTCAAGCAAGGAGAGGCTCGACTGGGAGAACTCAACTCCTCTCCACGGAATTCCGATTGTATTCTTTCAATTTATTTGTAAGTTGTCCAACGATTCAAGAAAGTCTCAGCTCTTCTCAACTCAACGGTGCTGCTGGAAATTTCATCACCACAGCTTTAGTCCAGCAATGGGCACTACCCTCTGAAAGACTGTCCAAACCAGTTTATTAACGGCAGTAGATGGGAGTTGCATATCAAGTAGAGATGTGCACCGGAAATTTTTCAGGTTCTGTGTTTTGGTTTTGGATTCGGTTCCGCGGCCGTGTTTTGGATTTGGATGTGTTTTGGCAAAACCTCCTGAAATTTTTTTGTCGGATTGTGGTGTGTTTTGGATTTGGGTGTTTTTTTCAAAAACACCTCAAAAACAGCTTAAATCATAGAATTTGGGGGTAATTTTGATCCTATAGTATTATTAACCTAAATAACCATAATTTCCACTCATTTCCAGTCTATTCTGAACACCTCACAATATTATTTTTAGTCCAAAAATTTGCTCCAAGGTCACTGGATGACTAAGCTAAGCGACCCAAGAGAGTGGCACAAACACCTGGCCCATCTAGGAGTGGCACTGCAGTGTCAGACAGGATGGCACTTATAAAAATTGGCCCCAAACAGCACATGATGCTAAGTTAAATAAATAAAAAAAAGGTGCAAGATGGAATTGTCCTTGGGCCCTCCCATCCACCCTTATGTTGTATAAACAGGACATGAACACTTTAACAAACCCATCATTTCAGCCACAGGGTCTACCACATGACTGTGGCTGAAATGACTGGTTGATTTGGGCCCCCACCAAAAAAGAAGCAATCAATCTCGCCTTGCTCAAACTGGCTCTACAGAGGCAAGATGTTGACCTCATCATCATCCTCTGATTCCTCACCCCTTTCACTGTGTACATCCCCCTCCTCACAGAGTATTAATTCGTCCCCACTGGAATCCACCATCACAGGTCCCTGTGTACTTTCTGGAGGCAATTGCTGGTGAATGTCTCCACGGAGGAATTGATTATAATTCATGTTTATGAACATCATCTTCTCCACATTTTGTGGAAGTAACCTCATACGCCGATCGCTGACAAGGTGACCGGCTGCACTAAACATTCTTTCGGAGTACACACTGGAGGGGGGGCAACTTAGGTAAAATAAAGCCAGTTTGTGCATGGGCCTCCAAACTGCCTCTTTTTCCTGCCAGTATACGTATAAACTGTCTGACGTGCCTACTTGGATGCGGTCACTCATATAATCCTCCACTATTCTTTCAATGGTGACAGAATCATATGCAGTGACAGTAGACGACATGTCAGTAATCGTTGGCAGGTCCTTCAGGCCGGACCAGATGTCAGCACTTGCTCCTGACTGCCCTGCATCACTGCCAGCGGGTGGGATTGGAATTCTTATCCTTGTACTCGCAGCCCCAGTTGCGGGAGAATGTGAAGGAGGAGCTGTTGACGGGTCACGTTCCGCTTGACTTGGCAATTTTCTCACCAGCAGGTCTTTGAACCTCTGCAGACTTGTGTCTGCCGGAAAGATAGAGACAACGTAGGCTTTTAACCTAGGATCGAGAACGGTGGCCAAAATGTAGTGCTCTGATTTCAACAGATTGAATCCTGGTTAAGCAAATTAAGGGCTCCATCCATAAATCCCACATGCCTAGCGGAATCGCTCCATCTTAGCTCCTCCTTCAATCTCTCCAGCTGCTTCTGCAAAAGTCTGATGAGGAGAATGACCTGACTTCATGTGTGGCAAGTTCAAAGGGTTGCAGAACCTTGCACAATGTTGAAATCATTCTTCACTGCGCTTGAGTCAGGTGCATTCCCCCTCCTTTGCCTATATCACAGGCAGATGTATATGCTTGAATGGCCTTTTGCTGCTCCTCCATCCTCTGAAGCATATAGAGGGTTGAATTCCACCTCGTTACCACCTCTTGCTTCAGCTGATGGAGGGGCAGGTCGAGGAGTGTTTGCTGGTGCTCCAGTCTTTGGCACGCGGTGGCTGAATGCCGAAAGTGGCCCGCAATTCTTCGGGCCACCGACAGCATCTCTTGCATGCCCCTGTCATTTTTTTTTAAATTCTGCACCACCAAATTAATTGAATGTGCAAAACATGGGACGTGCTGGAATTTGCCCACATGTAACGCACGCACAATATTGGTGGCGTTGTCCGATGTCACAAATCCCCAGGAGAGTCCAATTGGGGTAAGCCAATCTGTGATGATGTTACTCAGTTTCCGGAAGAGGTTGTCAGCTGTGTGCCTCTTATGGAAAGCGGTGATACAAAGCGTAGCCTGCCTAGGAACAAGTTGGCATTTGCGAGATGCTGCAACTGGTGCCGCTGCTGCTGTTGTTGCTGCCGGAGGCAATGCATCTACCCAGTGGGCTGTCACAGTCATATAGTCCTGAGTCTGCCCTGCTCCATTTGTCCACATGACCGTGGTTAAGTGGACATTGGGTACAACTGCATTTTTTAGGACACTGGTGACTCTTTCTGATGTCTGTGTACATTCTCGGTATCGCCTGCCTAGAGAAGTGGAACCTAGATGGGATTTGGTACCGGGGACACACTACCTCAAGAAATTCTCTAAGTCCCTGTGAATTAACAGTGGATACCGGACACACGTTTAACACCAACACAGCTGCCAAGGCCTGAGTTATCCGCTTTGCAGCAGGATGACTGCTGTGATATTTCATCTTCCTTGCAAAGGACTGTTGGATAGTCAATTGCTTACTGGAAGTAGTACATGTGGTATTCCGACTTCCCCTCTGGGATGACGATCGGCTCCCAGCAGCAACAACAGCAGCGCCAGCAGCAGTAGGCGTTACACTCAAGGATCCATCAGAGGAATCCCAGTTAGGAGAGGACTCGTCAGACTTGCCAGTGACATGGCCTGTAGAACTATTGGCGTTCCTGTCTAAGGAGGAAATTGACACTGAGGGAGTTGGTGGTGTGGTTTGCAGGAGCTTGGTTACAAGAGGAAGGGATTTAGTTGTCAGTGGACTGCTTCCACTGTCACCCAAAGTTTTTGAACTTGTCAATGTCTTCTGATGAATGCGCTCCAGGTGACGTATAAGGGAAGATGTTCCTAGGTGGTTAACGTCCTTACCCCTACTTATTACAGCTTGACAAAGGCAACACACGGCTTGACACCTGTTGTCCGCATTTCTGTTAAAATAATTCCACACCGAAGAGGTGATTTTTTTTGTAATTTGACAAGGTATGTCAATGGCCATATTCATCCCACGGACAACAGGTGTCTCCCCGGGTGCCTGAGTTAAACAAACCACCTCACCATCAGAATCCTCCTTGTCAATTTCCTCCTCAGCGCCAGCAACACCCATATCCTCATCCTGGTGTACTTCAACAGTGACATCTTCAATTTGACTATCAGGAACTGGACTGTGGGTGCTCCTTCCAGCACTTGCAGGGGGCGTGCAAATGGTGGAAGGAGCCACCTATTCCAGTCCAGTGTTGGGAAGGTCAGGCATCGCAACCACCGACACAATTAGACTCTCCTTGGGGATTTGTGATTTAGAAGAACGCACAGTTCTTCGCTGTGCTTTTGCCATCTTAACTCTTTTCATTATTCTAGCGGGAGGATAAGTGCTTCCATCCTCATGTGAAGCTGAACCACTAGCCATGAACATAGGTCAGAGCCTCAGCCGTTCCTTGCCACTCCGTGTCGTAAATGGCATATTGGCAAGTTTACGCTTCTCCTCAGACGCTTTTAATTTAGATTTTTGGGTCATTTTACTGAACTTTAGTTTTTTGGATTTTACATGCTCTCTACTATGACATTGGGCATCGGCCTTGGCAGATGACGTTGATGGCATTGAATCGTCTCTGCCATGACTAGTGGCAGCAGCTTCAGCACTGGGTGGAAGTGGATCTTGATCTTTCCCTATTTCACCCTCCACATTTTTGTTCTCCATTTTTTAATGTGTGGAATTATATGCCAGTAATATTATATCAATAGCAATGACCTACTGTACTGTACAACTATATACTGTTGGTCACCAAAATACTGCACTGTACTACTATATATACTGCTCATAACAATGCAGCATCAATATGGATACTTGAAGTGACACAGAGCTGCAAGATACAGCAATGGCCTTCTGTACTGTACAACTATATACTGTTGGTCACCAAAATGCTGCACTATACTACTATATATACTGCTCACAACAATGCAGCACAGATATGGATGGATACTTGCAGTGACACGGAGCTGCAAGATACAGCAATGGCCTACTGTACTGTACAACTATATACTGTTGGTCACCAAAATGCTGCACTGTACTACTATATATACTGCTCACAACAATGCAGCACAGATATGGATGAATACTTGCAGTGACACGGAGAGCTGCAAGATACAGCAATGGCCTACTGTACTGTACAACTATATACTGTTGGTCACCAAAATGCTGAACTGTACTACTATATATACTGCTCACAACAATGCAGCACAGATATGGATGAATACTTGCAGTGACACGGAGAGCTGCAAGATACAGCAATGGCCTACTGTACTGTACAACTATATACTGTTGGTCACCAAAATGCTGAACTGTACTACTATATATACTGCTCACAACAATGCAGCACAGATATGGATGGATACTTGCAGTGACATGGAGCTGCAAGATACAGCAATGGACTACTGTACTGTACAACTATATATTGTCGGTCACCAAAATGCTGCACTGTACTACTATATATACTGCTCACAACAATGCAGCACAGATATGGATGGATAATTGCAGTGACACGGAGCTGCAAGATACAGCAATGGACTACTGTACTGTACTACTATACTGGTGGTAACCAAAATGCTGCACTGTACTACTATATATATATATATATATATATATATATACATACATACTGGTCACACAACAATGCAGCAGATATTGAGCACTGATGATCAGGATACTGTCTAGAACTGAGTCTGACATGGAGCTGCAAGATACAGCAATGGCCTACTGTACTGTACTATAATACTGGTGGTCCCCACAATGCAGCACACTGATCAGATATTTGCAGCACACTGAGCACAGATATGGAGCTTTTCAGGCAGAGAACATAGATATTTTCTGCACACTGAGCACAGATATGGAGCTTTTCAGGGAGAGAACGTAGCCACGTCCTCTCCGTTCAATCTCCAATGCACAGTGAAAATGGCGGCACCGTGCAGCTCTTTATATGGAATACGAATCTCGCGAGAATCCGACAGCGGGATGATGATGTTCAGCCTCGTTCGGGTTAACCGAGCAAGGCGGGAAGATCCGAGGCTGCCTCGGACCCATGTAAAATAGGTGAAGTTCGGGGGGGGTTCGGATCTCAACGAACCGAACCCGCTCATCTCTAATATTGAGTGGTACCATTACCCACCAGACTCAATCAGGGCCAGATTAACAATGGGGCAGCTCCAGGCCTCCACATAAAAATAGGCACATCATACTGGCAGCATGATGATCACTAGCCACCAGCTGGCCACATGGTTGGCCATAAATCATAACTATTAAGATTGCATTTCGATTTTTCTCACAAAAATTATGCAACTTTTGTATTTTTACATATTTAGGGAGACATTGGAGCAGATAGTGTAGGGGTGTACACGCCCACATGGCTCTGGCCACACCCACATAGCACTGATCACACCTCCTCCATTTTTCATAATAGGTCCTTGAATATTTTCAGCTCCAGGCCCATATGGCCCTTAATCTGGCCCTGGACTCAACATCTTCAAGTCATGATTGGGGCCTTGCATTCCAAACTTGTACGTTTTCTAGTTATCCCCAGGGCATCGCATTCCATTGTTCTGGGTCTGCCTTGCCTCCACCAGTATAACCACCAAACCAATTGGGAAACCTCTCAAATCACTGCTTGGGGGTCATCGTGTTTCAAGTCCTGCCTGCAACAAGTATTACCAACATGTTCTACAGGTCCATCTCATCCGGATATTCCTCTTCATCCTTATGATGAATTTGCATACATATTCAGCAAGGCAGGTGCAGACATTCTTCCTCGTCATCGTAAATGGGATTGCCCAATAGACCTGATTCCAGGAAAAACTCCTCCTAAAGGGTGTACTTATCCACTGTCCATCCCTGAGACCCAATCCATGACAGAATACATTCGGGAGAACCTTGAGAAGGGCTTTATTAGAGCCTCTTTATCACCTGCTGGTGCTGGTTTTTTCTTTGTAAAAAAGAAGGATGGTGGATTACGTCCTTGTATTGATTATAGAGGCCTGAATGATATCATTATCAAAAATCGTTATCCTTTACCTCTAATTACAGAACTTTTTGACTGAGTCAGTGGTGCTACCATATTTATCAAAATCGACCTACGTGGGTCTTACAACTTAATCGGTATATGAGAGGGTGATGAGTGGAAGTCTGCATTTAACACCCGCAACGGTCACTATGTGTACCTCGTCATGCCCTTTGGCCTCAGTAATGCACCTGCTGTATTCCAGCATTACGTCAATGAGATTTTTTTTCGTGACCTACTGTACAAGCATGTTGTAGTATATCTAGATGACATCCTCATCTTTGCCAACAATTTGGAATATCATCGTCGTCAAGTCAAAGAGGTACTCACTCATCTCAGGACCAATCGTCTCTACTGCAGACTAGAAAAATGTGTCTTTTAAGTCAAGTCTATTCCCTTCCTTGGATACATTATCTCAGGTTGAGGTCTCAGAATGGGTTCTGTTAAGCTCCAAGCAATTCAGGAGTGGCCACTTCCCATAATTCTTAAAGCAGCTCAACGCTTTTTCGGTGGGCCAACTATTACCGCATGTTTATCAGAGACTTTTCTACCATCATAGGACCCATTACTGCTCTCACTCAGAAGGGTGCCAATCCATCTCACTGGTCAGAAGAGGCCAAAATGGCTTTCTAAGTGCTTAACCAAAAATTCATCATTGCTGCTGTACTGCACCAACCGGATGTTACTCAACCATTCATTCTGGAGGTAGATACCTCCTCTGTAGGTGTAGGTGCAGTACTCTCCCAGCATTCTAAAAATGATCATCTCCATCCTTGTGGTTTTTTCTCCTGCAAATTTCTTCCATCAGAATGTAAATACTCCAAAGGAGAACAAGAATTGCTCGCAGTCAAGTTGGCCCTGGAGTAATGGTGCTACCTACACGAGGGGGCTATTCACCCTTTTTCCATTCTGACTGATCCCATAAATCTGTTATACCTGAAGTATGCTCACTGTTTAAATCCGAGGCAATCTAGGTGGGCTTTCTTCTTTTCACGCTTCAATTTCAAATTGTCCTTTCATCTAGGGGTCCATAATAAGAAAGCTGATGCTCTCTCTCGTTGCATGGAACAGGATAACAAGACTACTTCCACTGAGAAACACCTCATCATTGATCCTGTGGCGTTTTCTGCAGTCGGAATAGTTCCCTCGCCTCCTGCAGGGAATTCCTTTGTCAAGCCTGCTCTGCACAAGAAATTGTTACATTGGGCTTATTCTTCCCATTTTGCAGGTCATGCAGGAATTCAGAAGACTTCTGAATTTATTACCAGATCCTAATGGTGGCCTTCTTTAAAGAAAGATGTACAGGACTTTATTTCTTCATGTTCCAAGTGTGCCAAGCATAAGGTCACCACATCAACTATGGTCTCATTTGTCTATGGACTTTGTTACAGACTTGCCACTTTCAAATAAATTTAACACCATCCGGGTGGTAGTTGACCCGTTCACCAAGATGGCCCACTTCATTCCTCTCACTGGTCTTCCCTCAGCATGTAAATTAGTTCAGCTTTTCATTCAGGAAATCTTTCGTCTTCATGGTCTTCCAATAGAAATTGTCTCCGACCGTAGGGTCCAATTTGTTGCCAAATTTTGGTGTTCCTTATGTTCCGCTCTACATATCCAGCTCAAATTCTTTTCAGTATACCATCCTCAGACCAATGGTGATACAGAAAAATGTAACCAGGATCTGGAGTAATTTCTTCGCTTGTACGTATCTTCTTCACAAGACAACTGGGCTGAATTACTTCCTTGGGCAGAATTTTGCCACAACAATCAATATCACTCATCTTCTGGAACTACGCCTTTCTTTTCCAACTACGGACTTCATCCTAGAGTACCAGATTTCCAGCCTCTTCCAGTATCTCAAGTTCTAGCGACTGACCAAGCTGTAAAGCAGTTTTAAAAAATCTGGAAGTTCGTTCCTCTCTCCTCAAGTCTTCTGTCAGATACAAAAAATGTGCTGAAATGAAGACAAGCAATTCCTAGTCTTAAGCCTGGGGATCTAGTATGGTTTTCTACTCTTATCAACCCAGTTTTGTACAAGCTCAAGTTACCTCCATTCTTGAAAAATTTCCAACTCATTTCACATTTCGTTGCTTAAACCACTTATTCTTAACAGGTTTCATTCCAATATGCCAAAAGCACCCAAAGTCCAAACTCAACGTGGTGTTGAATATAAAATTTCCAAGATTCTGGACTCTCAAATTCGTTATGGGAAACTTCAATACCTGCTTGATTGGAAGGGTTACGGCCCAGAAGAACACTCCTGGGCAGATGCCACTGATGTCCATGCACCAAGATTGGTTTGAGTGTTCCATGTCAAGTTTCCACGTAAGCCGAAAAGGTGTCCTGGGGCCACCCATAAAGGGAGGCGTGCTGTCACACTCCGGACTCAGCATGAAGTCTCCTGCATCGGTTGCTGCTTCTGTGCATAGCACTTCACAGCACTGTCTTCCATTGTTTCAGTGCTTATTTCTCATTGTGCTCACTTCCTGGTGTTTGGACCTAGTCAGAGTTTCCCTCCAAATTCAGATATGGGCGCTGTCATCTTGGATTCCATCAGCTGATCCTCCATTGTCCAATCCTGGAGCTCTTTTCATCAGCCGACTGCAACATCCAATGAATCCACACTGCAAGGTATAAAAGGTAACTTCCTAGGATTTCCAATTAGTCAGTACAACAGTCTATATCCAGGAAGTAACAGCTCTGTGCTGAGCTCCTTCATTCCAGTGACTTTGTATGATCCAGTCCATCCAGATTCCATTCCGGCTACCATCCATCCCGATTCCATTCTGGCTACCATTACTATTTGGACTTTGCCTTTCTTCACTGTCTTTCTGCAATACTGCCAGTGTTAAAGATTCTGGATCAAGCCTGGTGAGCACTCCAGTCCATTCTGGTTCTATTCCAGATGCTATTGTAATTTGAACGGAGTCTTTCTGCAATACTGCCAGTATTAAGATTCCGGATCAAGCATGGTGAGCACTCCAGTCCGTTCTGGTTCCATACTGGATACTATTGTCATTTGAACTGTGTTATACTTTAATACTGTCAAGTGTCAAGATTCCGCATCAAGCCCGGTCAGCACTATTGTCCAATCCAGTTTCATTTCAGATATTATTGTTATTTGAACTTTGTCTTCTTCAGTCCAATCCAGTTTCATTCCAGTCATCATTCCTGTTGCTAACCCGGTATCTTCTGTCAGCATACAGTATCTGCAGTGAATCATGGATGTTGTTCTTTAATAAAAGTTTTATTCTTTATTATAATTTCCTCTGGGCTTGTCACTGCTAAAACATCAGCAATTCTTTCAAGTCTATGCACCATACCTGGTTAAAGCCTCCTCAATTCATTTATAATTCCTGTGTGTTAGCTCCATTCACAAACGCCTGTCCAAACCAAACCCAACCCTCAGGCATGACAGATTTTTTGTTAGTGACCTGCACCACTTCTGACCATTCTGATCTCTTAATCTTAACCTCAGCTTGATTCTGGATTTATCTTTGTCAGATGCCCCCAACCCAACTTATCTCCCATTTTCTGTTATCTCCAAATCTGACTCCGGAATCTATTAGATCACTCTGCATCCCACCTGCCACAGCCAAGCTAGCTTGACTATACCTCTCCTTCCTGAATTCTTTACTTGAGTGTCCCTCTCAACCAAGCTTTGCCACACCTGGTGCTTACGTAAAGGACTGCAACCATCTCAGTGCAGCAGCAAAGATCATTTCCCCTTGCGGGATCACTGGTGAAATCCTGTGTTGCATTTAGGCTCCTTACCCTCAGAATAAGTGGTGCCAAACATAACATGGACAACTGTCACCACAATGTGTTAAATATGTGACAACTGGGTGTCTGGAATGTTTATGCCAGTGATGACGTTCACCCATTCTGGCTATTAAATTGGTGGTCTTCTTTATTTTATTGATGACTCACTGTTGTGTGTCTGTCAGGTCTGAACATCTTTTTCTCCCCTAGAGAGTGTATTGACCTTCATTCAGAACCATCTGTAACATTTCATTAGCCTGAAGGTGAGAGTGGGTGGAACGGGATATGTGTATGACTATATCTGCACGCACCACACCTTCTGCACCTCTCCAAAGTGTCCCCTGTAGTAAATGTCAAATTTTTACAAACCACATAACAAAATCATCAGCATACGTGCAGTACTGTCTTCATTAATCTGTCTTGTAGTGTTATAACCTAAGTGTTCCATGGTGTAATAATAATCTGGACTCTGAATCCAGCAGTCCGTACTCAAATGTTAATGGGACTTCATTTAATTTTGTTTATATAACTTTAATCAGTTCTCCATGAGGCAACAAATAAAAAAAAAAAAACCTGTGCCAAATTCGGACTAGCAAAAGATTAAATAAAAGCAAATATCTGAATTACAATGAGTAACATATAAACCGGTTGCCATCCAACATGTACATACCATGTGCAATTATCTTGACTTCACAGAGAAAAAAAGAGTTAAAAACTATAGCAGCTATCCATAAAAAACTGATGTAATGGTGCAGCATGTTAACAAATTAAATGAATGTTGATGGATAAATGAAGGCAGATGTAAAACCAGTGTTTTAAATGAAGTATGTTGTTTTAATTATTAAAGCACTCAGTCCCTGGCCTAGTGGTGAAGGTGATGCATTAACTGTTTGTTAGGATTGCACTGTTCAGGTGTATATCCTTACAACTAACATTTAATCGTCCTATTTTTATGGACACCTCTGAAATGTGAAAGCATAAGTTCCCCTCAATCATGACTCCATCACTGAAATCAGGAAGGTTGGGAGGTATGGCTTTGGCATGTGCTGGAACTAATTTTGTCATTATTTCCCTGTCCTCTTATTTCACTGAGGTGAGTCGGGCTTAAAGATTCGATATGCACCATCAACACTTACCGAACCACCGTGTAGGAAGCAACAGTGGTGTAGCGAGGGTGGCTCCTTCGGAGCGCGAGCTCCGGGTGCCAAAAAAGTTAGAGGGCGCGTGACGCGTCACCACCTTCCCTTCTCACGCTGCACTGTGTACTGCTGTATAGACAGCTGCAGAGCAAGAGCAGAGAGGGCTCAGAAAATACAGTAGATAGGGAACAGGACAGGCCAGAGGCAATACAGCAGAAAGCACTGACAGGCGGCACATGCCGGAGCTCTGCCCATCCTCTTTATATGTCTCACTGTCTGCTTGTAGCTGTGCAGCAGGGCTACTTCTGTCCCGCAGCACCTGGAGTGCCTTTGTTGCCCAGCTGATATAGCACCTCTCTCTGTCCCAGCTTTTGCATCATCTCTCTCTTTTCTGGAAGCTGCAGCACATGTCTATTTCAGATGCTGCAGCACCTCTAT
Organism: Pseudophryne corroboree; assembly: GCF_028390025.1. Classification (NCBI taxonomy): domain Eukaryota; kingdom Metazoa; phylum Chordata; class Amphibia; order Anura; family Myobatrachidae; genus Pseudophryne; species Pseudophryne corroboree. The sequence continues at coordinate 163,527,572 of NC_086454.1, read as the reverse complement.
CTGCCCAGGCTTCTGCAGGACCACTCTCTGTCCCATGTAGAAGCAGATATACTGTGTTGTAATGTGTATAAGGGGCTCTACTGTATGGTGCAACGTGTATAGTGGGCTCTACTGTGTGGTGTATTGTGAACAAGGGGCTGTACTATGTAGCATAACATATATAAGGGGTACTACTGTATGATGTAAGGTGAATAATGGACACTACTGTGCTGTTTTTATTGGTACTATTCTGTGGCCACCCCATCACCATGTAGCCACACTCCTATATTTTTGATGCACCCTAAGTTCCACAAAGTCTAGAACTGGCCCTATCACCAATTTAGGATTTTTAAATGTTTTCTTTTCAAATGTAACATGTTGGCTAGGCTCTTAATTCAGTACAGTGGAGGGGGGGCGCTAAACCATACCCTTGCTCCGGGCACCATGGCACCTAGCTACACCTCTGGGAAGCAATATCTGTATCAAACAGTCCTGAAGAGTAAGTAACTATGAATTAAAACAATCCTGGAATGTTAGGTAATACATTTACTGATGAAAAACTTCAAGCAATATGGCGGTTTACTATCAACAATCTTGAGGATACAGGCTATGAATTTTTTTTGCCGTTTTGGACTGGGATTGCTTAGAGGCCTGGCTAACCATTAGCGCATGGTCTGGGACCCTTGCTAAATATATATTGTTAATACTGCTATTGCATATATGATAATGTATCAGATTAATAACAGCAATGAACTGTATAAGATACACCGTACTGTACTCCTGTGCAGTATAGTGTAACATATGCATAAAGTAAAATTCAAGTACACAGTCTGGGCAGGGGGGCCCACCAGAGCTTTCCCCTGTACACGTGGGCCAGTTCCGACCTTGTTTTTTGGAGTGATATAAGAATGGGGAATGCTGGTATCAGCACCCACTAATTAGTCTACAGCACAGGTTCTCAAACTCGGTCCTCAGGACCCCACACAGTGCATGTTTTGCAGGTCTCCTCACAGAATCACAAGTGAAATAATTAGCTCCACCTGTTGACCTTTTAAAATGTGTTAGTGAGTAATTAATACACCTGTTCACCTGCTGGGTGACCTGCAAAACATGCACTGTGTGGGGTCCTGAGGACCTAGTTTGAGAACTACTGGTCTACAGTATGTGACTAATGCAGACCTCACAACATTTGGGAGTTGACAGTAGAACTTGTGTGCATAAAAAAAAGGGGGCTTGCAAAATGATTGCTAACTAGGTGATTCATTGCGCCCTACAGGAGCTCTTCACACCGTCGTAAGGGGCTACGCCACCTTAACCCTTGCACGCCCTTGTGACATGCAGTATTTTTATACATGGAGTATTACCTCCAATCATAATTGTCTGAGTGATTAAATATTGCACGGACTGAGGGTGTGCAATGGTTAAGGCGTGAACAGCGCACGCAGGGCCTGATGAATCATCTAGTAGGAGCTGTGGTTGGGGGAGTGACGGGTGCTGGGGAGAAGCGGATGGAGTCCGGGGGGGTGCCGCGGGTGGGGGAGGGCCGTTACGGGGGGGTGGCGTGGGTGGGGGAGGTGCTGGTGTGGTGGTGCCGCGGGTGGGATAGGGGGTCTGGAGCCACCACGGGTGGGGGAGGAGCGGTTGTAGGGATGCCACGGGTGGGAAAGGGGTGGATATGTGTCAGGTCCGGGTGTTTTTGTGAATCCGTTAACCCGGGACCAACCACAGGTGTAGGTGCTGGGCTATGAAGAAAGCAGGGAGGACGAAGAAAGTTCCGCTTCATATATTTATTCAAAATAACAATTCAGTAAAGAGTTAACTGACAAGTTGTTAATCATCATATTATACTGAAGTATAGCAGGAATAATATGCAAGAGAAAACTCAAAAATAAATAAAAGAAATGTTCATGGAAACATATGCAAAACAAGCTGATGAATAAATGTTGGATTGTCCAAATATAAACAAGCTTTGATGCTGAACTGCAGAATGTGATTAACTGGATAATGCAGACATGAAGAGATAACTGTAAGGATTTGCAATGGAGTTTTGAGAGTTAACTGAGAGACTGTGAAGAATTATCCTTGTTATGACAACATAGCAAATATAAACAAGCTTTGATGTTGAACTGCAGAATGTTATTAACTGGATAATGCAGACATGAAGAGATAACTGTAAGGATTTGCAATGGAGTTTTGAGAGTTAACTGAGAGACTGAAGAATTATCCTTGTTATGACAACATAGCAAATATAAACAAGCTTTGATGCTGAACTGCAGATTGTGTTTAACTGGTTAATGCAGACATGGAGAATTAACTGTAAGAATTGGCAATGGAGCTTTGAGAGTTAACTGAGAGACTGTGATGAATTATCCTTGTAATGACAACATAGCAAATAAAAGTACTGAATTGGGTTACTTGCGGGTTCCGGAGATCACTGTGAAACTGTAGTAGAAGACAAGGTGATGAATGGGTTAAATGCAGAGTTGAACAAACGAACAGCTGAGAGAAACAGAATCCTCCAGACTTTGAATGATAGGCAGACTGACAAGGTAACCTCATGCAGGACACTGGGAATCCAACTATTTCCAATAGGAGTGCAATTAACTGACAGCACAGCAGAGAGCCGGTGGATCTTTCAGCAGTGAAGGCTGCAGACGGACCTCTGGGAACGGAGGCGATATCTGGACCACGGGAATCACACAGGAATGCACGGAGAGAGCTCAGAGCTAGAGCACAGCTTTGATACAACAAAGCACTGGCTCAGAGTAACATAATCCCAGCCTACTTAAAGGCAGCACAAGCACGGGATTGGCTTACACCTGCCCACAGGTGTTTTCACAAGTGCTCTGTATTAGCTATTTGGTCTCCAACATGGCCACCTCCTATACAGCAGACACACCGCAGTGCCTTAGGCCATTTGGTCCCCGCACTCACAGTTCCCAGACTCTGCATTACCTGTGCCATTGATCACGCCGTGTCCCCACACGGGCGCACAGCACCGCGAGCAACCGCACTGGCAACGGATGAACCCCAGAACCCGCAGAGGTAAGAGACCGGTTCGTGACAGTACCCCCTCCTCTAAGGGTGGTCTCCGAACACCTTTGAAACTTATCAAGATTTTTGGAGAAGTATTTCTGTACCAGTCTTGGAGCATGAACATCTTCAGAGAAAACCCAGGATCTTTCCTCTGGACCGTAACCCTTCCAGTCGACCAGAAACTGTAAACGTCCATATCGGGAACGTGAGTCCACAATCTCTTTAACTTCAAATTCCTCATTCTGCAAAGAGTGAACTTTAGGAGATTTGGACTGGGTAGTACGGAACTTATTGAGAATCAAAGGCTTCAGTAAAGATGTATGAAAGGCGTTAGGAATTCTCAAAGACGGTGGCAACTTGACTTTGTATGACACAGGGTTGAGTACCTTAACAATGGGAAATGGACCAATAAACTTGGGAGCAAATTTCTTAGAAGGAACTTTGAACTTGAGATTGAGCGCAGAAATCCAAACTTGGTCTCCCACTTTGTAACTCGGTACAGCTTTACGTTTTCTATCTGCAAAAGATTTATAACGAGCGGAAGTTTTGACCAAGGACTTACGTACACAACTCCAGATGCTAGATAGACGTTGAAGCTCTTGATCTGCTGCTGGAACCTCTAGGGCTGGCAATGGATGAAACTCTGGTGGAGAACTTCTTGGACTCTTATGTTGGGCACATTTAGGACATGCTGCTATAAACTCTTGGACATCGGCTTTGAGACGTGGCCACCAATAAGACTGTTGAATAAATTTGAGAGTCTTTTAGAACCCCAGGATGACCCATGAAGGAAGAGGAGTGAGCCCAGGTAAGCAGCCGTTTTCGAAGACTTGTGGCGACAAAGGTCTTGCCAGGCGGAGGAACTGGAGAGGTTCGAGTCATTAAGAAGGACGTAGGATTCACAATGGCTTGATTCGTGGTAGCATCATTTAATTCAGAAGAAGCAAAGGACCGGGAAAGGGCATCTGCCTTTTTGTTCTGAGACCCTGGACGATAGGTGAGTTTGAAATCAAATCGTGAGAAGAAAAGCGCCCATCGAGCTTGTCGTGGATTCAAACACTGAGCTGACTGCAGATACAGAAGATTCTTATGATCAGTATAAACTGTAATGCGATGTTGAGCTCCTTCTAGAAGGTATCTCCACTCCTCAAATGCCAACTTGATGGCAAGTAACTCTTGCTCACCGATTGCATAATTACGTTCTGCCGGGAGGAACTTACGGGAGAAATATCCGCAGGGATGGACCTTCTTATCTTCAAAGACTTGTGACAACACAGCTCCTACTGCTTCTGTAGATGCATGCACCTCTAGTAGAAAGGGACGATTCAAATCAGGCTGTCGAAGAATGGGGGCTGACACAAAGGCTTGCTTTAAATCAGAGAAGGCTTTGATTGCTTCAGAAGACCAGTTCGTAGGATTTGCTCCCTTGCGAGTTAGGGCTGTGATAGGAGCAGCTAACGTAGAATAATTCTTAATGAATCTCCTATAGAAATTAGCAAAGCCAAGAAATCGCTGAATCCCCTTGAGAGTTGTAGGAGTGGACCAATCCTGGATAGCTCGCGTCTCTGAGATGGATAGCGGATGAATTTGTCCCCTAGGAGGGGTCTTGCCCGGAACCAGGACGACTGGGCAGTCCCATTCACGGTGAGGAGGTAGAGAGTCTGCTGCTTGCTTACTGGAAACATCCGCAAGGGATTGATACACCGGAGGTAGATCGGAAAGGCTAATTGACCGAAGAGGTACAATTGTAGCTACACAGTCCTTGGTACAAGATTCACCCCATGAAAGGACTTCCATGGTTTGCCAATTAAGTTGAGGATTATGTTTCTGCAGCCAAGGTAAACCAAGTATCACATCTTGAGAGGCTTTGGGAATCACGTAGAAGGAGAGGTATTCGGAATGGAGCTCACCAACTTTCATCTTGAGACATACGGTTCGATGAGTAATTATACCATCTGGAATTCGACTTCCATCCACTGCTGTAACAGCAACTGCTGCTTCCAGGGGCATGGTTTGAACTTTAGACCGTATGACAAAGGCTGAGGAGATGAAGTTCTTGGCTGCCCCGGAATCTAGGAGGGCTGAAACTTTCACTGTAGAACTTGGAACTTCTAATTGAATAGACAAGGTTGGCTCTTTCCCAGAACGTGATTCTAAAGTAACTCCTAGCTTAACCTCTCTTGAATAAGCTAGGAGGCGAGAGTTTCCCGGTCGGAGTTTGCAGAATTTAACTAAATGTTCGGAGGACCCACAGTACATGCAGAGGTTACCCTGTCGACGACGAAGTCGTTCCTCCTCTGTGAGGCGAGAGTGCCCAATCTGCATAGGTTCTTCAGTCATTACTGGAGACTGTGATGAAGAATCTTGTCGAGGTCTAGGATGATCACGTGGACTGGATCGCTCTGCCCTGGATTTCTCTAAACATCGCTCCCTGTAACGTAGATCAAGTTTGTTACAGAGAGAAATCAATTCATCCAGTTTAATTGGCACATCCCGGATAGTTAAATCATCCTTGATTCTTTCTGAAAGTCCATTCCAAAACGCGGCGATCAGGGCCTCCTCATTCCAGTTTAACTCTGAAGACAACGTGCGAAACTGAATAATATATTGACTGACAGGACGTAAACCTTGACGTAGACGGAGAATCTCCAAGGATGCTGAGGTGGTCCTGCCTGGTTCGTCAAAGATTCTCCGGAAGGAAGATACGAACTCTTTGTAATTAGAGAGGATAGGATCACCTCTCTCCCATAATGGTGATGCCCACTCCAGAGCCTGACCGGAGAGGAGGGCAATAATATATGCAACCTTAGAACGAGCTGATGGGAAACTGGCAGAACTGGATCTCGCATTGATTCAGGAATCCTCTGCAAAGTTTTGGAGTTCCGTCAAACTTACTCGGAGAGGGTAACTGCAAGCGGGACGTAGGCAGCGTCACAGGAGAAGCTGTAGTGGTAACTGGGACATCTGGGGTTGGAATCTGGACTTGGAGCGTTTTAATAGCCGTATGAAGAGTCTCTAAACGGTCTGCCATAGTTTGCATAAACTGCACTATTTGTGTCTGTATAGACTCCTGGTTTTCCAGACGGGAAAGGATATCTGACATAGCACCGCCTCCTGCGAATTGGTCACTTGACGGATCCATGTGGCCAGTGCTTACTGTCAGGTCCGGGTGTTTTTGTGAATCCGTTAACCCGGGACCAACCACAGGTGTAGGTGCTGGGCTATGAAGAAAGCAGGGAGGACGAAGAAAGTTCTGCTTCATATATTTATTCAAAATAACAATTCAGTAAAGAGTTAACTGACAAGTTGTTAATCATCATATTATACTGAAGTATAGCAGGAATAATATGCAAGAGAAAACTCAAAAATAAATAAAAGAAATGTTCATGGAAACATATGCAAAACAAGCTGATGAATAAATGTTGGATTGTCCAAATATAAACAAGCTTTGATGCTGAACTGCAGAATGTGATTAACTGGATAATGCAGACATGAAGAGATAACTGTAAGGATTTGCAATGGAGTTTTGAGAGTTAACTGAGAGACTGTGAAGAATTATCCTTGTTATGACAACATAGCAAATATAAACAAGCTTTGATGTTGAACTGCAGAATGTTATTAACTGGATAATGCAGACATGAAGAGATAACTGTAAGGATTTGCAATGGAGTTTTGAGAGTTAACTGAGAGACTGAAGAATTATCCTTGTTATGACAACATAGCAAATATAAACAAGCTTTGATGCTGAACTGCAGATTGTGTTTAACTGGTTAATGCAGACATGGAGAATTAACTGTAAGAATTGGCAATGGAGCTTTGAGAGTTAACTGAGAGACTGTGATGAATTATCCTTGTAATGACAACATAGCAAATAAAAGTACTGAATTGGGTTACTTGCGGGTTCCGGAGATCACTGTGAAACTGTAGTAGAAGACAAGGTGATGAATGGGTTAAATGCAGAGTTGAACAAACGAACAGCTGAGAGAAACAGAATCCTCCAGACTTTGAATGATAGGCAGACTGACAAGGTAACCTCATGCAGGACACTGGGAATCCAACTATTTCCAATAGGAGTGCAATTAACTGACAGCACAGCAGAGAGCCGGTGGATCTTTCAGCAGTGAAGGCTGCAGACGGACCTCTGGGAACGGAGGCGATATCTGGACCACGGGAATCACACAGGAATGCACGGAGAGAGCTCAGAGCTAGAGCACAGCTTTGATACAACAAAGCACTGGCTCAGAGTAACATAATCCCAGCCTACTTAAAGGCAGCACAAGCACGGGATTGGCTTACACCTGCCCACAGGTGTTTTCACAAGTGCTCTGTATTAGCTATTTGGTCTCCAACATGGCCACCTCCTATACAGCAGACACACCGCAGTGCCTTAGGCCATTTGGTCCCCGCACTCACAGTTCCCAGACTCTGCATTACCTGTGCCATTGATCACGCCGTGTCCCCACACGGGCGCACAGCACCGCGAGCAACCGCACTGGCAACGGATGAACCCCAGAACCCGCAGAGGTAAGAGACCGGTTCGTGACAATATGGAGGTGCCGCCGGTGGGGGAGGGGCAAGTGCGGGGGTGCTGTGGGTGAGGGAGAGGGTCTGGAGCCACCACAGGTTGTGGAGGGGGGCATGGGGGTACCGCGGATGGGGCCCGGAGGTACTGCGAGTGGGGGAGGTTAGGGTAATGCTTCTCCTCCTGGAAGCAGCTAAGCTGCTGTCCTCCCAGAGACTCGCACAGCAGCCAGTCACTATTGCTAGTGCCAGTGTCCCAATGCGCCGCATTACAGGGAAGAAGATGCACTCACTAAACAACAGCTCCCAGCAGCCCTTAGCACCGGAATGCTCCTGCGCTGAGGGCTGCAGGGAACTGTAGTTTATTTAGTGCGTCTACTTCCCTGTAATGCGGCGCTTTGGGACACCGGTGCTAACGATAGTGACTGGCTGGCAGAACTGACTGACTCGCTGAATCAATGTGAGAGTGCTCTGCAGTGTCAGTGACACTGCACACCCACTGCACTGCACAGCAGTGTCACCTTTTACATTGATTCAGCATCCAGACAATACCCTCCGCGATATCACCCACTCTATCTGTTACTTTAGCCATCTCGGGGCTTCCAGGCTGGCAGCCAGGTGCTGTGTTACGGAGTCAAGGCCTCTGGGGATCTGGGCGCGGCTGTGGAGGGGAGGCACTTCTGTGACATCATGCGCAGAGGAGGCTCCGGGGCTCCGAGAGTATGCGGCGCAGGAAGGGCTATGAAAGCCTTCCGCTGCACCGCTTTCATACACATCTATGCCAGTGGCCGCAGCAGCTTTTGTTCCACTTGTGCCGTGGCTAGGGGGTGGGGATTGTTGATGCCGGAGGGGGCAGGCGGACTGGCAGCAGGACATAGGACACTGCAGTAAAATGAATTTTTTTCCCCCTATCTACAGTGCAGAGACTTGCTGCAGATGCAGTGGCATACCCTCCAGCTGTACCTTTATGGCAGGTGCAGTAGCTTTTGTGTATTGTCTGTACCGATTTCTGGTTCTCCAAACTTCCATTGAATGTATAGGAAAAGGGGCTTGGTCAAGTCCCTTTACCCGTGGCCACGCCCCTTTTTTTGAATTTGTAGCGATTTTAATTTGTAAATTGTTGGAGGGTATGTTGCTGCAGATGCACTGGGCCTATTTTGGGGTGTGGACCTGGAGCTGTAGCTCCATCAGCCCCATTGTTAATGGGAACACACAGCAGCCAAAGGGAAGAGCCTCCCATTGGATGTAACCTGTGTGGGAGGGCGTTTCTTGCTCAATCAGCTGTGGACTGGGTGTGATAGACCTGCTGCTAACCCAATAAGAGCTTCTATCCACGTCCAGCGTTATCCACACAGTCACAGAGTGAAAGATCTAGGCCAGTGGTTCTCAAACTCGGTCCTCAGGACCCCACACAGTGCATGTTTTGCAGGTAACCCAGCAAGTGCAAAGGTGTATTAATTACTCACTGACCCATTTTAAAAGGTCCACAGGTGCAGTTAATTATATCACTTGTGATTCTGTGAGGAGACCTGCAAAACATGCACCGTGTGGAGTCCTGAGGACCGAGTTTGAGAACCTGTGATCTAGGCTATTATATAGGCCAGGGATGGGGAACCTTCGGCCCTCCAGCTGTTGTTGAACTACACATCCCAGCATGCCTTGCTAAAGTTTTGCTATTTGGCCATACTAAAACTGTTGCAGAGCATGCTGGGATGTGTAGTTCAACAACAGCTGGAGGGCCAAAGGTTCCCCATCCCCATACTTGCCTACCTGACCCTCTCCATGAGGGAGAAAATGTTCTGTTCCTGGACTTTCCTGGTAATGTATGATTGCCATCACCTGTGGTGAGCTAGTTAATTGATAAGAAAGGTGTTTTACCACAGGTGATGGCAATCATACATTACCAGGAAAGTCCAGGAACAGAGCATTTTCTCCCTCATGGAGAGGGTCAGGTAGGCAAGTATGCCCATCCCTGATATAGGCTATCATCTCACCCCTGCTCCCAGAGTTGATCCTTCTGAACCAGGTGAGCTTTGTCCACGGTAGACAAGCATCTGATAACATATGCATAGTCTTTGACTTATAGTGGAAATCATTATGAAATGTCACAAGGAGTTTGTTCTCCTTTCTTTAGATGCAGAAAAGGCATTTAATTGCCTTCATTGGTGATTCTTTAGAGATACACTGAAGCATTTTGGCTTTCAGGGTGTAATAATGCGGCCGATTGTAGCACTGTATAGTTGCCCTACTGCTAGAGTTTTCAGCAATGGTTTCTTGTCATCTCCCTTTCCCATTACAAAAGGGCAAAAAAGTGGGTATTGCCACAAGTTACGGGTTGTGGCCTTTCATCATACCCACCCATTTTTTGTCACTCTAGGGGTAAGCGTGGTTACGCAATTTTTATTTTTATATATGGGGATTTGTTTTTGCTTACGGAGCTTTTGTAGTTTCAGTGGTGTTTAATAGTGAATGTGTTTGTTGCATATGAATAAAATGGTAAGTATCTGTGACGTGTTCCTGGTGTAAAACAGATGCATATTGTACAGTTGCTAAGTCGAATGTCCTTCAAGCTCTGCATATAATCAGACATATTTTGGCACATACTGTACATGCAATTTACACCCATTTTGCAACCAACGCTGCACCAGCCCCAACAATGTAGAGGAGCGTCACTCTGTAGGAAGCCTCCTCTGCTCGTCCTGATGCAACCAGTCTGACCAAAAGGAGATCATTTATTGCTGTGTGGAGAACCCCCGATCCCACACAGTCCTCTTCTGCGGCGGGAGGCAATCACGAGACCGTCCGTTGGTCACAATGCCGACGCCGGAATCCTGACAGACGGTGAAATGCCGCCGCCAGAATTTCAGTGCAACAGGCTTTTCTCCCTCTGTGGGTGTCCCCTGTCAGGATTACAATCATCTGGGGTGCTGTGGCCGGTATTCTGACCACCGACATCCCAACCACCGGCGTTGTTATCCTAACCAGCTGCCAATGACTACCAATAAACTTAAATACAAACAGGAGACAGAAGAAAGTGATTGTCTTGGGGTGGTGCTCAAAATGACATTAAATGTCAAATATTGGTGTGTTTCATACTAATAAATTAATGAAAAAACAAACAAAATATTTAGAGAAGCATAGATTGGGAAATGTGTCTTGTTTGGGGCCAGTGGTATGCCCTGTTCTACTGCATTCATAATTGCTTACTTTCCTGGAAAGGCTGGGAGGCTCTCAAAAATCAGCCACCCAGAACAGTGGGCAAGTCTCCCGGAGCCAGCTGCCAGGCCTGCCAGAATTTAGTGCACTGATGTGTGGCAAAATTTATTGGGGACACCGCTGTATAGCAGAAAAAGAACTTGGGGCACAGATGTGTGGCCTAATTATGTATTGAGACACTGATGTATTGGTGGCACAGTTTTGTAGCATATAAAATTTTGGGGGAACTGATGTGTAGCATAATGTCTTAGGGGCACAGGCAGCTCTGTGGCATATAAAGTATTTGGGCCACATATATGTGGCCTATGTATTTGGGGCATTGTGTGTCATCATAATTATGAATAAGGGGCACTGCTACTGTATGTTGCGTACAATAAATTTGTGCCAGAGCTGTGTGGCATGTTATGTATTGGGGCACATATTTGTTGCATATTATGTATTGGAGGCATTGATGTGTAGCACAATTAAGAATAGGAGATTCAGCTGTGTAGGATATAATGTCTTTCTGGCACAGATGTGTGGCAAATTATGAATAAGGGGCACATTATTATTTTGGGGCTATGCCGTGTGGCATATGAGATTGTTCATCTTAATACAGTATAACATGAGTTTGGGACACTGTTGTGTGGCATATTATAAATAGGGGACACTGATGCATGGCATATTATGAATTGGAGGGAGTAGAGATGTTGCACAAGGCGTCCAACACCTTGCGCTAGCTCTGCCCTTATGGGGCCTACTTATTAATATTTCTCTCTACCTAATAAAAGTAGCGATCACAGAATACAACATGAAACACTATATTTCCTAATCACATTTTTTTTTCAATTAACTAACACAGCAAGCAAACAAATGACATCTGGGTTCTTTGGCAAAATGTAACAGGATGGTAGTGGAAAGAGCTGTTACAAAATGAATGCTTATTTACCTAAAGCTTGGTGTATTTGCAGAAGTGTACTTTGGGGGTATTCCCATTGCTCAGAAACTCCTCTTCCATGTTTGAATCATGGACCGCAGGGGATGTGATTACCCGCCAATCACAAATCAGAACTCTTGCATTAGAGATCTGCTGAAGGTCTGATTGTTGATTAGATAGTGAACATAGCAGGGTGGATTTACACCAGTAGAGGAAGGGCTTATGAAGGTCTTATGCGCCTTACTAGATACTGCTGCCCCATGTTCTGCCTGGCTCTCTGCCTATAGCCATTTCAAAGAATGGCATGAAGTATAAAAAAATGAGCCTTGCACCTGGAGGATTTTAAGAGGACATTCTTCTTTGTGGCAGGAGGTATGAGATTTTAATTAACAGTATGTAGTGATGTGCGTTAAAGTGATGCAAGGAGGTAAAAGCACACCTACCCCCACCCCCCTCAGTTTGTTGTGACCACTCCCATTTTCTAGCACCTGATAAGTATCTCCAGAGTGATTGAGCTGCTATCACTGTTTGTTTGCCTGCATGAAGGTGAGGAAGAGCCTTTCCTGTCATACTCCAGTATATTTCAGAGTTTTCACTATATATATTTATATATAAAAATTACAAAATATATTATAAATATGTTCTTTGAATTATTCTAATTATTTTTATAGAAACAAAAAATGGATTGAAACAATAACTTGCGCCCTAGCTTCAGCTCGGCAGATCCCCAAAAGAGGAGCACCACTCCTCTATGAATACAATATACACGACAAAAGAGGTGATCTCCCAGCGATGCTATGTATGACTTCCTGATCCGTATATGTTCCTGTTCCTCAGAGAGAAAACACAATACGCAATATGTCCATTAGCATATGGTTGTACTTTGATGGACTTCTAAAGTCACTCCTCATAGTGACTGACCTGGGTTAAATGAGATGCATTCACGTAACAGTTTCTTTAATACTGCATGCACTTGACCTTCATCAGCTTATCTACACCAGGCTTACCTTTCTTATAAGCCCTATGTGCGTTGAAAGGTATCTTTTCCGGTCTTTATATCCACATCTTTGTTGTCTCCACTCAAAAGGATCCCAAATGACAGCGAATAGTAAAAAGTGTATTTATTAAAAAATATTTGTACCCACCAACTTTGTGGGACGTAAAAAGACTCGTACAATACAACACAAAACAGTTTTACACGGTACCCTCTCTCTAAGACCAAAAAACCACTTCCAATAATACCGGTAGGATGGATATGGGTAGATGTTCTCAATTTTTGGCAATTTGGCAATAAAGAAAAAATTACCCACAAAGTACCGCCAACCACCGTGGAAGGGTCAGGTCCAGGGTTCCCTTATAGAATGCCAACGCGTTTCGGATTCAATCCTTCCTCAGGGCATATATTGGAAGTGGTCTCCTCGCCCTTTTATCCCTGACTGACCATGCCACATATCGGCCCTGGCCAATCGGGTTCCACTATTCTCAATAATATAATAAAAAACATGATCTTCTTTCACATTTGCCATATAGTTATAATACATGACTGTATAGTCCTATTCAGCTGTCAATTTATATAAATAATTACCAAATAACATAAAAAAAACATTAATTTCATTAAATTGGTATTAATGAAAGTCCGGAATGGACTACAGGAATAGTTCATTCCAGATAATGTCCATTGTAAATCCCGAGTGTCCATGTCCACAAAGTCCCGGTTAGCAGATGGTCATGTGACCCCGCGCATTGTCGTCAACCGGATGTCCGTATTCGTGATGTAAATAGGTCTCCTTGGAGACCGTTTGTTGATCTTCCGATTCGTCCGCGGCCCGTCCTAACCGGATGTTGTTATCACCTGATGCGTCTTACTTCCGGTTGTTGGACCGCAAACGCGGAAGTTCATACTTATCATGTTGAACCGCATATCGGAAACGTTACGTGTCCATACAGGAAAAAAACAAAGACGTATATCAGTACATTTATATTCAATCATAATGCTCATTTCTAGTCACTCCACCTTTTTACACTTATCCAATGATCTTAAAATACCAATAAGTTTGTCTCTAACCCGTAATTACCTTTTATCATTAATACACAGATTTTTTTATAAGTTATATGCAATTTACATCCTTAAAATTTTTTTTATATAACATGATTTATAATGGGTGCAATCCGATCATTCTCATGCATATATTTAATAGTTTAAAAAACAAGGGGGAATTTATAAAAACCACTTGGTTTCAAAATCTAAGTTTAAACCTTTAGGATGGAGTGTTTTTAATTCATAAATTTTTCTCATTTTCGCCCTTGCCAGCCTATCTTCATCATCATTCTTTCGCCAATTAGATTGAATACTTAAAATGGCACAGAAACTCACCAGATGGTTAATATTACACTCATGTTTATTTTTAAAATGTTGAGACACGCTGTGAGTTTCAAGGCCTTTCTTAATATTTCGGACGTGTTCTGCCATCCTTACCTTAAGTGCCCTTGTTGTGCGTCCCACATACTGTGTACCGCATCGGCACTCTAGCAAATATACACAGTTTTTAGTAGAACACGTAAGAAACTGTCTAATTGGGTACACCACATTTGTTTGTATGGACTTATATTCCGTTATTTTGCTTCCATTCCCCTTACAATGACGGCACATGATGCACATGCCGCATCTGAAAAAACCTTTTGATTTTATCCTGGTCTGCATTTTTGGGGCCATCACCACACTATTCACCACATTTTCTTTTAGATTTTTTGCTTTTCTATATATGAAGCTCGGCCGGTCTGATATATGTTCCCTTAGTAAAGGATCTCTATTTAGGATATCCCAATGTCGTCTGACAATCTTTTCAATCTGACCATATTGGCTATTGAAATCAGTGACAAAAGATATTCCTCTCGTGCCACGATTATCTTTCTGTTTATTTTTATTTACATTCAAACAGGCCTCCCTATCTAACTGTGTGCCTTGATCTCTAGCTTTGCTTATTATCACCTTATCATATCCTTTTTGTTGTAATTGATCCTGTAGGATATCAGCATGTTTGTCATATTCCCTAATGTCTGTACAGTTCCGCCGAATACGGTGGAACTGACTTTTGGGGATACTCTGCAGCCAATTGTGGTGGTGATTGCTGGTGTAATCAATAAAGGAATTACAATCGGTCTTTTTGGTGTAATTACTGGTCTTCAACATACCATCTTCTGCATAGACCCGTAAGTCAAGGAAATTTACCTCAATTTCACTTATTTCAAAGGTAAGTTTAATGTTGTATGGATTATTATTTAGGTGGGTGCAAAAAACCTCCAAACTATCATGATCACCGTTCCACATGAAAATGATGTCATCGATATAGCGATTCCAAGACACCAGACTGGCGCCCAGCTGGTGGCCATCCCACACCGCCTGCTCCTCCCAATATGCCATGAATAAATTGGCATAACTGGGCGCCAGTCTGGTGCCCATCGCTGTACCGGTGAGTTGTAAAAAGAAACTGTCCTGGAACCAAAAAAAGTTATTTTTTAAAATAAGGGAAATACCATCTAAAATGAATCCCTTCTCCTTTTCATTGGTCCCTGTTCTATCCAGAAAAAACTCTGTGGCAGTTAGCCCATGTTCATGCTCGATGATGGTATACAGCGACTGTACATCTGCTGTGACCATCAAAAGACCTGGTTGCCAGTTAATTTCCCTTAATTTATTAATGATGCTTATGGTGTCTCTTAAATACGACTGAGTTGATTGAACCATTGGTTGTAGAAAACCATCAATTACTTGGGATAAATTGGAGAGACATGAATCTGTACCGGCCACAATAGGGCGTCCAGGAGGTTTTTCACTATTTTTATGGATCTTGGGGAGGATATAGAGCACCGGTATTGATGGGTTCTCTATAATAATGGACTTAATATCCTCCTCCCCAACGACCCCCATGGACAAGTACAGTGCCAGAAAGGTTTTTAATTTATCCATCACACCACTACCGGGGTTGGTTCGAAGTTTTTTATATGTGTCTTCTTCCCCCAATTGCCTGCACACCTCCATATTGTAGTCATCAAGGTTCATGATGACCACACTCCCCCCCTTATCGGCGGGTTTTATGACTATGTCCCTGTTCTCCCTAAGGGATTTTATGGCCTTTCTTTCCTCCTTGTTTAGATTCATTTTCCTATTTGGTTTTAGTTCTATGCTTTCCAGATCATTTTTAACAGCCTTTTCAAAAAAAAAAAAAAAAAAAAATTTTTTAAGGATGTAAATTGCATATAACTTATAAAAAAATCTGTGTATTAATGATAAAAGGTAATTACGGGTTAGAGACAAACTTATTGGTATTTTAAGATCATTGGATAAGTGTAAAAAGGTGGAGTGACTAGAAATGAGCATTATGATTGAATATAAATGTACTGATATACGTCTTTGTTTTTTTCCTGTATGGACACGTAACGTTTCCGATATGCGGTTCAACATGATAAGTATGAACTTCCGCGTTTGCGGTCCAACAACCGGAAGTAAGACGCATCAGGTGATAACAACATCCGGTTAGGACGGGCCGCGGACGAATCGGAAGATCAACAAACGGTCTCCAAGGAGACCTATTTACATCACGAATACGGACATCCGGTTGACGACAATGCGCGGGGTCACATGACCATCTGCTAACCGGGACTTTGTGGACATGGACACTCGGGATTTACAATGGACATTATCTGGAATGAACTATTCCTGTAGTCCATTCCGGACTTTCATTAATACCAATTTAATGAAATTAATGTTTTTTTTATGTTATTTGGTAATTATTTATATAAATTGACAGCTGAATAGGACTATACAGTCATGTATTATAACTATATGGCAAATGTGAAAGAAGATCATGTTTTTTATTATATTATTGAGAATAGTGGAACCCGATTGGCCAGGGCCGATATGTGGCATGGTCAGTCAGGGATAAAAGGGCGAGGAGACCACTTCCAATATATGCCCTGAGGAAGGATTGAATCCGAAACGCGTTGGAATTCTATAAGGGAACCCTGGACCTGACCCTTCCACGGTGGTTGGCGGTACTTTGTGGGTAATTTTTTCTTTATTGCCAAATTGCCAAAAATTGAGAACATCTACCCATATCCATCCTACCGGTATTATTGGAAGTGGTTTTTTGGTCTTAGAGAGAGGGTACCGTGTAAAACTGTTTTGTGTTGTATTGTACGAGTCTTTTTACGTCCCACAAAGTTGGTGGGTACAAATATTTTTTAATAAATACACTTTTTACTATTCGCTGTCATTTGGGATCCTTTTGAGTGGAGACAACAAAGATGTGGATATAAAGACCGGAAAAGATACCTTTCAACGCACATAGGGCTTATAAGAAAGGTAAGCCTGGTGTAGATAAGCTGATGAAGGTCAAGTGCATGCAGTATTAAAGAAACTGTTACGTGAATGCATCTCATTTAACCCAGGTCAGTCACTATGAGGAGTGACTTTAGAAGTCCATCAAAGTACAACCATATGCTAATGGACATATTGCGTATTGTGTTTTCTCTCTGAGGAACAGGAACATATACGGATCAGGAAGTCATACATAGCATCGCTGGGAGATCACCTCTTTTGTCGTGTAATTATTTTTATAGTCAAACCTCTGAAATAAAAAGTCTATGCCAGGTAATGCAGTGTCTGCCTTTTCTGCACATCTCTGATCAAAACTCACCAAATTTCCAGCTGCATCCGTGTATAATGCCCACATGAACTCTTAGGGCAGGATGTATTAAGATGTTATGCTGCACTGAGCTGCATTGCACTGCGCTAATAACCCTCTTACTGCTTTGAAGCATGTTAGAATACTCCTCAGCCTCCTGGTTCTGTCATTCTTTCCAAGCAGTTTCTGCGTCACATGATCTGTATGCACTACCCAATGGTACCTGTGGAGGACCACTAGGCAGCCAATGGAGTCAGGTAACGTGATGAAGGGATCATGTGATGCGGAAACTGCTTGGAAAGAATGACAGCGCCGGGAGGCTGAGGAGTTTTCTAATATGCTTTGGAGCTGTAAGAGGGCTATTTGCGCAGTGCAACGCAGCTCAGCGCAGCATATCATATTAGTCCATCCTGCCCTTAGGCACATATATTGGACGATATTCAAATGATATATCATGCCCAATCTCCTTTCTAAAGTGATCCCTGTTATCATGCATATCGCTCCCATAGTAATCAGGTTTAGCTGTGTAAAGGGTTGGGTACCTCTCTACCCCGGGTGCAGCGAGCTGAAATGATGATACCATGCCTTTCAGCAGAAACAACAGTTGTTCAAGGGGGCTATTTACTTCACCGCACATCAGTGGTATTAAATAATGAATATAAATTAAAAGGCAAGCAGGAAAAAAAAACAGAAGTCTGTCCTTGCCACGATTATGTAGTCTTATTTAGGGTCACCATCAGAGAGCAATAGTGACTTAAATAGGGAACTTAGCGGGATTCAAAACTGTAATGGGACCTGGACACAGGGCTGTTTTTAGACAATGTGGCTACTAGTGCAAGCAGTAAAAAAAATGTGCCCCCCACTCATAGATATTCTAAATTGCGCCCTCCTCCTCCCCGGCTAGGGGTCATGGACTCACTAAAATGGACGTGGCCTCACAGAAAAAGACTATCTTACACCACAGTTTTTGCACCAACAGCCCTTGGCCACCACAGGAAAACAACAAACATTCCACTATATTAAGCCCCACACAGTAATGCCCCTTGCACCATATTGTGTCACACACCTCAATGCCCGTGATACATTATGCTCTACAGTAAAGCTTCTAATTACTTTTAAATTACCTGTTCATTGTCAGGGGTTTCATGCACTGGGAATCATGCTCGTTGCCAGGGGTTTCATGCGCTGGGTGTCATCCTCATTGCCAGGGGTGTGTGATGCTCATTGCCAAGGGTTTCATGCTCTAGCTCTGTGTGTTATGCTCATTCCCAGGGGCAGTGCCAGATTAAGGTCCTGATGGGCCTGGAGCTGACATTTATAAAGGGCCTATTGTGGGCTGCCGCAGGGGGTGTGACTACTGACATGGGGGTGTGGTCTGTGCCGTGAGGTGCAACTAGCACCAAGGAGGGCATAGCTACCCACCTTCCTTTACCCACTTCAATCTCCTTCTCCTCTTTTCTTAAATTAAGCATATACCTGTCTAAAGTAAAACAACACAAAAAACACAAACTATGATTTATTAATAAAATTAAATGAATGTTATTGAGGTTAGTAATACTCTGGGAACAAAAAAAATGCCCAAATTATGTGATTCTAGTTTTTGTCAATTTTTAGAAAAATGACAAAACCAAAACCAGTCACAGCGTTTTCGGCACACCTCAGTATTTTACCAACATGCTCTGGTGCCCGTCCAATGACTCAAACAGCATATGGAAGTGGTGGTGTCACTCAGTCTGTCAATCAGGCAGAAGTAACAGCAGATTCAGAGTTGTAAGCAAAGGCAAAAAGAACACAACTGGGCAAAACCATGTGGGGCTGACACAACATGTGCAGAGAGATTTAGATTTGGGTGTATACCACTAATACTGGACAGCTTCATTTCTACACTGCAGTTTAGATTATAGTGGTAAAGGTATTACCCTCCATTATGGAGGAGAAGCGGAATCAGCGCACATTATAGCTCAGATAGAGCCCTGTCCATATCGGCACTGCTATCTAACAGTTTCGACAACTGCAGGTGGCGATACACCGCAGCTGGGATAGAGTTGTCCCTGGCTGTGGTGGGTGCCGGCTCCGGACTGCGTAAGGGATCACGTGTGAGTATGAGATATCGCGCATGTACAGTGGAGCCGGTCGGGCAGGGAGACACAGCGCGTCAGCACTGAGCTGATGCGCTGTGTGCTCAGTGGAACATCGCTGGAGGAGGGAGCACTAGGCAGACAAGATGTTAATACATCTTGTTGATGTCACTTCCTGCGTCGCCTCGTTAATCATGTGAAGCAGGAAGTGTTAGAGTGGCATGTATAATACATTTAGCCATCAGTTTGGACACACCTCACACTTCCCTACTAAAAAACAGTCGGATCGGCAAATCAGGTATTTTTTTAACATGTAATTTCCCCGATTTCTCAATGGATCGCTGATCGGCAGATCGGCGGTGCCGACGGTTTGGAGAATTGCAGCCTTGATGTATGGGGGGCAGTAACTTGCAGGAACAGTGTGATGCTGCTCAAATAATAGGGCTGTTCTAATCCGAGTGTGACCGCATGACCGAAGTCTGCTGGGAGGGATCAGTCTGTGTGGTCACATTCAGAATAGGAAGCCCCTTGTAACCAATAGCTCCAGTTCACATGGCGCTGACTGCGGGAGGTCTCAGTCTGTTTGTGGTATGGTAACCTCAGCGGCTGAGTCAAGACTGAGTGGTTTTAAATGAAAAGAAATGAGTGTGGTGTGCTGCGCTCCTTTACTGGATAATTATTTGGGCCAGATGTACTAAGCCTTGAAAAGTTATACATTTCACGGTGATAAAGTACCAACCAATTAGCTCCTGTCATTTCTCAATCCCAGCCTGTAACATGGCAGTTAGCAGATAATTGGCTGGTACATTATCACCATGAAATGTATCACTTTTCAAGGCTTAGTAGATCTCCCCCATCCCTGTGTGTAGATAGATTTATTTATGACAGCGCCCAGCGACGTTCGTTACTTTCATTAAACCGACATCCCTACCCCACATTACACCGCACAGCGGCATCCCTACCCCACATTACACCGCACAGCGGCATCCCTACCCCACATTACACCGCACAGCGGCATCCCTACCCCACATTACACCGCACAGCGGCATCCCTACCCCACATTACACCGCACAGCGGCATCCCTACCCCACATTACACAGCACAGCGGCATCCCTACCCCACATTACACAGCACAGCGGCATCCCTACCCCACATTACACCGCACAGCGGCATCCCTACCCCACATTACACAGCACAGCGGCATCCCTACCCCACATTACACCGCACAGCGGCATCGCGGCATCCCTACCCCACATTACACCGCACAGCGGCATCCCTACCCCACATTACACCGCACAGCGGCATCCCTACCCCACATTACACAGCACAGAGGCATCCCTACCCCACATTACACCACACAGAGGCATCCCTACCCCACATTACACCACACAGAGGCATCCCTACCCCACATTACACCACACAGAGGCATCCCTACCCCACATTACACCACACAGAGGCATCCATTACTCACATTATACCACACAGAGGCGTCCATTACTCACATTATACCACACAGAGGCATCCATTACTCACATTATACCACACAGAGGCATCCATTACTCACATTATACCACACAGAGGCATCCATTACTCACATTACACTCCACAGAGGAGTCCATTACTCACATTACAACGCACAGCAGTGTCTGTTACTCACAGGCGGTGGTGATGTGGGGGGGGGGGGGGGGGGGAGTGATAGTACTGCTCTATCACAAGAGCACTTCGTTTGCAGGCAGAGGTCAGAGAGATTAGAAAAGACTTCTACTCACCAATCCTGCTGGATCCACCGCGGCCGCACCGTCTCTTCCTCCAAGGTCCGCGCGATGACGTCAGCAGAGTTTGGCATGCAAACCTCTTCCTTTTCCTGACAGCCGGGTGGTGTGGGGGCAGGACCTCTTCTCCTGTTAGCGGGCGGCCGCACCACACTAGGCAAAGTACATTAAGTTAGGACGCGTGGGTGGGGTAGATGGGGCCACAGATGACAAGCGGCCCCACACACCAATCATACACCGGTCCTCTCCTTGGGAGAAGAGGATGAAACTACAGAGCCACAATTAATTTGCACTTTGCAGTACTGCTCAATAGAGTTCCTGTCCTGGCAGCAGGGCTTTTGCTGGGAAGCCTGAAGAAGCTCCTTCAGTTATGACTAAAAATAATGTTGTCTCCATCTCCCTTTCTGCCACTGGGGTACCTGCCAGCAGCAGGACGCAGATCGCGGGCATAATGCCGCAAGGGGGCGTGGCCTAATGCCGCGAGGGGGCGGAGCTACAGTTGTGGGCTCTGAACATGAAAAAGACTTGGTTTCTCAGCTTCCCCGCATGTGCCACTGATCGGCACTGCGGCTGGGGGCTGAGGGGGGTCCGGCTGTTGTTGGTGATGCCAGAGGGGGCGGGCCGTGGGGGGCGCTGGAGGCTGCGGTAGCAGGAAAACACCTTTTTCCTGTTTACAGCAGCATAGACATTTGCAGATGCTGTGGGCCTATTTTTGATTGTGGGCTTGGAGCTGCAGCTCCATCAGCCCCATTGTTAATCCGGCCCTGCCCAGGGGTGGGTAATGCTCATTGCTATGGGTAGTGCTCATTGCCAAAAGTGTAGCAGTCCTGGTGCCAGCACTGCTATCCTGCTTCCCCTATTCCCGCCCATAATACTTCGCTCGTGGGTGTAGTTTCGCGGAATGACGCGGTTGCAAGAGTACCTTATACCCCAGTTTTGCAACCTGCTCCTTACACAATATGCCCCACAGCATAATTCCAAATTACACATTATCATTGTGCCACACACCATAATACCCCTTACACATTATGCTACACACCATAATACCCATTACACAATATGCCACACACCGTAATACCCCTGACACATTATGCCACACACCGTAATACCTGTGACACATTATGCCACACACCGTAATACCTGTGACACATTATGCCACACACCGTAATACCTGTGACACATTATGCCGCACACCGCAATGCCCGTGATACATTAAGCCACACACTACAATGCCCATGACACATTATGTGACAAACCACAATGCCCATTATACTTTATGCCATATACCGCAATGCCCGTTATACATTATGCCACACACTGCAATGCCCTAATACATTATGCCAAACACCGCAATGCCCATGATACATTAAGCCACACACTGCAATGTCTGTAATACATTATTTCACACACCACAATGCCCATGATACATTATGCCACACACACCACAATGCCCATTACACATTATCCTCCACACAGTAAGTCTTCTAATTACTTTTTACATTTCCTGCTCATTGCCAAGGCTTTCATGCTCTGTGTTCAATGCTCGTTACCAGGGGTTTCATGCTCATTGCAATGGGTGTATAATTCTGCCACCAGTGCTACGCGCTCCTTGAACTTCCCTACTCTATCAAGCATGACCTCTAGCATCTGTCTCCTCCAAGGAAGTGCCCATTTTAGGAGGAACATTTAGCAGATTGACAGGCGGATGGCTAGTCTACATGGAATTCTGCACTTAAACAGCGGCAGCACCCACCCCAGCCTTGCGCCTCCAAGCCTACACAGTGGTTGTAATTACACTACTGGATCTACACCAATTAAATATAAACAGTCAGTAGGCAGGATCGGCTCTTGCCACGGGCAAGCAGGCTTTTTGCCCAGGACGCCGCAGTCCTGAGGGCGCTGCCGCCGCCTTACCCTCCCACATACTCCCTGACCCTCCCACATACTCCCACATGCTGCCATGAGCACCACAATGCTGCACACCGCACGGCATTGTGGGAGCGGCCTCAGACGCTAGAGGTCATAAGTGTCTGTGTGGCGCTATGGGAGAGATGTCATGATGTCTCTACCATAGATCCGAGGAGCATTGGCCAGAGACAGAGGACGGCACCAGCGGTCAGGAAGCAGGAGCGGGGCTGGTGAGTATTTTTAATTTTTTTTGTGAGCGACGCTACTAGGGGCACATATACTGAGGGCACAGCTACTGAGGGCACTACTACAGGGAGCACAACTACTGAGGGCACAGCTACAGTAGAGTTGTGCCCCCAGTAGAGTTGTGCCCCCTGCACAATACTATTGGGGGCACAACTCTACTGGGGGCACAGCTACAGGGGGCATAACTGTGGCCACGCTCCTTCCCTGTTTTGCCTATCGTGGGGGGCAGGTTCAAAAGGTTGACAAGGTTAAAAGGTCAACATGGAAAAGGTTGACACAGAAAAGGTAACTTGTTAATGCCACATGTCCATTTCACAGTCTGTGACCACAATTACTGCAAATGTAGACCCTTACGGGATCATTACATTTTGCATGCTTTGGGCAGGTTACTATTACCAATCGTAGTCCACGTGGATGGTAAATGAAGCTATTTTTTTTTTAAAAGTGTATGTCAACCTTTTGACCATGTTGACCTTTTAACCATGTAGACATAATGCATGTCGACTCTATAGTAACATAGTAACATAGTATTTGAGGTTGAATAGAGGCAAATTGCCCATCGTGTTCAACCTGTTTTAAGTTGTGATGATTCTACATACTTGCTAAATAATGTTTTATGACTAGTTAGCTACTATAACTCATGTTACCCCCGGATTAACCACGTTGATATGTTAAGTATTATAACCTTGGATAGCTTTTTCAGTCAGAAATGTATCCATTCCTTTTTTAAATCCAATTACAGAGCCCCCCATTACCACCTTCCCTGGCAGGGAATCCCACATCCTGATTGCCCTAACAGTGAAGAACCCTTTCCTCCGTTGCGTTCGGAACTTTCCTCCAGTCACAGCGAGTGCCCACGTGTCCTAAACTGTGCTCTTTTAATAAATAATTCCTCTGATAACTCTTTGTGATGTCCCTTTACATATTTGAAGATATTAATAATATCTCCTCTTAGGCGCCTCTTTTCTAGTGTATACATATTGAGCCTAGTAAGACTTTCCTTATAGTCCAGTCCTTCTAGGCCTTTAATCAATTTAGTAGCTCGCGTTTGAACACTTTCGAGTTTACTGATGTCTTTTTTATACAATGGTGCCCAAAACTGAACACAATATTCCAGGTGTGGACGTACCAATGCCTTATACAGCGGTATGATTACATCCGAGTCCCTTGTCTCAGTTCCCCTTTTTATGCATGCTAGCACCTTACTTGCCTTCTTTACTGCGTTTTGACATTGTGTACGGTTATTAAGCCTATTATCAATGAATACCCCCAAATCTTTTTCCAACTCTGTTTCCCCTATGCGTTCCCCATTTAATATGTAGGATGCAAGTTTGTTTTTAGTCCCAAAATGCATAACCTTGCATTTGTCTGTATTGAACCTCATATTCCATTTAGACGCCCAGAGTTCAAGTTTAGATAGATCATTCTCCACATGGAGAATTCTGAACTAATTACCTTACACAGTTTAGTATCATCTGCAAAGATTGACACTGTGCTTTCAAGGCCTATTTCCTCCGGTACCATGCCTGATCTAACTGAACTATTGAAAATCAAGTATAGGAGTCGTGCTAGTTGTGAACTAAGCTCCAGAAGAACCCTCGGGTGAAGTCCATCAGGACCAGTTGATTTATTCATCTTAATTTTGCTTAGTCTCTCCCGGACTACTATATGGGGTAGACTTATGGACTGTGTAACTAGAAACGGTCTATCTATACATTGGAAGCCATTCTCCACAAAGGATGAAATCACTTTGACACAAAACATCTGAAGTGATATCCATCGCAGTGAGCTATTCCAGATTAATTTTGAGCAACATAAATTCTAACTAGAGATGTGCGGCGGACACTTTTCGGGTTTTGGATCTGGATCTCCGTTTGTGTTTTGGATCTGGATTGGTTTTGCCAAAACCACCCTTTTGGGTTTTGGTTTTGGATCTGGATTTTTTTGAAAACAAAACAAAACATAAAAACAGCTAAAATCACAGAATTTGGGGGTAATTTTGATCCTGCGGTATTATTAACCTCAATAATTTCCATTCACATTTAGTCTATTCTGAACACCTCACACATCACAATATTGTTTTTAGGCCAAAAGGTTGCATCGAGGTTGCTGGATGACTAAGCTAAACGACACAAGTGGGCGGCACAAACACATGGCCCATCTAGGAGTGGCACTGCAGTGGCTGACAGGATGACAGTTTTAAAAACTAGGCCCCAAAGAGCACATAATGCAATGAAGAAAAAGAGGTGCAAGATGGACCCTTATGTTGTATAAACAGGACATGCCCACTGTAACAAACCAATCGCGACAGGGTCTGCCACATGACTGTGGCTGAAATGATTGGTTTGTTTGAGCCCCCACCAAAAAAGAAGCAATTAATCCCCCCACCGAAAAAGAAGCAATTCATCTCTTCTTGCACAAACTGCTTCTACAGAGGCAAGATGTCATCCTCATCCTCCGATTCCTCACACCGTTCAGTGTGTACATCCTCCTCCTCACGGAGTATTAATTTGTCCCCACTGGAATACACCATCACAGGTCCCTGTGTACTTTCTGGAGGCAATTGTTGTTAAAGGTCTTCCTGGAGGAATTTATAATTCATTTTAATGATCATCACCTTCTCCACATTTTTTGAAAGTAACTTCCTACGCCGATTGCTGACAAGGTTATCGGCTGCACTAAACACTCTTTCGGAGTACACACTGGAGGGGGGGGGGGCAACATAGGTAAAATAAAGCCAGATTGTGCAAGTGGCCCCCAATTGCCTCTTTTACCTTCCAGTATACATACGGACTATCTGACATGCCTACTTGGATGCTGTATCTCATATAATCCTCCACCATTCTTTCAATGGTGACAGCATCATATGCAGTGACAGTAGACATGTTAGTAATTGTTGGCAGCTCCTTCAATCCGGACCAAATGTCAACACTTGCTCCTGACTGCCCTGCATCACTGCCAGCGGGTGAGCTAAGAAATTTTATGGGAGAAAAAGAAGGAGGAGCTGTTGACAGGTCATGTTCCGCTTGAGTTGACAATTTTCTCACCAACAGGCCTTTGCACTTTTGCAGACTTGTGTCTGCCGGAAAGAGAGATACAACGTAGGCTTTCAACCTAGGATAGAGCATGGTGGCCAAAATGTAGTGCTCTGATTTAAACAGATTGACCACCCTTGAATCCTGGCAAAGCGAATAAAGGGCTCTATCCACAAGTCCCACATACTTAGCGGAATCGCTCCGTCTTAGCACCTCCTTCAATTTCTCCAGCTGTTTCTGCAAAAGCCTGATGAGGGGAATGACCTGACTCAAGCTGGCAGTGTCTGAACTGACTTCACGTGTGGCAAGTTCAAAGGGTTGGAGAACCTTGCACAATCATTCTCCACTGCGCTTGAGTCAGGTACATTACCCCTCATTTGCCTATATAGCAGGAGGATGTATAGGCTTGACTGGCAGTTTGCTGCTCCTCTATCCCCTGAAGCATATAGAGTGTTGAATTCCACCTCGTTGCCACCTCTTGCTTCAGGTGATGGCAGGGCAGGTTCAAGACTGCTGGTGCTCCAGTCTTTGGCACGCAGTCGCTGAATGTTGATACTGACCTGCTATTTTTCGGACCACTGACAGCATCTCCTGCATGACCCTGTCATTTTTCAAAAAATTCTGCACCACCAAATTAATTGTATGTGCAAAACATGGGATGTGCTGGAATTTGCCAAGATGTAATGCATGCACAATATTGGTGGCATTGTCAGATATCACAAATCCCCAGGAGAGTCTAAGTGGGGTAAGCCATTGTGCGATGATGTCCCTCAGTTTCTGTAAGAGGTTGTCGGCAGTGTGCCTCTTACGGAAACCGGTGATACACAGCGTAGACTGCCTAGGAACTAGTTGCCGTTTGTGAGATGCTGCTGCTGGTGCCGTTGCTGCTGTTTCTGCAGAAGGGCTGTGGGCTGTCACAGTCATGTAGTCCTTAGTTTGCCCTGCTCCACTTGTCCGTGGTTAAGTGGGCACTGGGTACAACCGCATTTTTCAGGACACTAAGGACACTTTTCTTAATGTCCCCGTACAGTCTGGGAATCGCTTGCCTAGTGAAGTGGAATCTAGACGGGATTTGGTACCGGGGACACAGTACCTCCATCATCTGTCTAAATCCCACTGCAGTAATGGCGGATACCGGATGCACGTCTAACACCAGCCTAGTTGTTATGGCCTCAGTAATCCGCTTTGCAACAGGGTGACTGCTGTCATATTTCATCTTCCTCGCAAAGGACTGCTGGACATTCAGTTGCTTAGTTGAAGTAGTACAAGTGGTCTTCCACTTCCTTTCTGGGATGACGATCAACTCCCAGCAGCAACAACAGCAGCAGCAGCAACAGTAGGAGTACCACTCAAGGATCCTCAGGTGGAATCCCAGATAGGAGAGGACTCGTCAGTCATGCAAGTACCATGACCTGCAGGACTACTTACATTCCTGACTGAGGAGGAAATTGACGTTGAGGGAGTTGGTGGTGTGGCTTGCAGGAGCTTGGGTACAACAGGAAGAGGGGATTTAGGTGTCAGTGGACTGCTTACAGCCTTACGCTATTACCTAAAGTTTCTGAACTTGACAATGACATGATGAATGCGCTGCAGGTCACATATAAGGGAGAATGTTCCTAGGTGGTTAACGTCCTTACCCCTACATATTATGGATTGACAAAGGCAACACACGGCTTGACACCTGTTGTCCAGATTTGTAGAGAAATAATTCCACACCGAAGAGGTGGCCCAGGCATGACAATGGGCTTTTTCATCCCATGACCAACAACTGTCTCCACTGCTGCCTTATTCAAACAAACCACATCACCATCAGAATCCTCATCGTCAACTTCCTCCTCAGCGCCAGCTACACCAATATCCTCCTCATCCTGGTGTACTTCTACAGGGACATCCTTGATCTCAATATCAGCAACTGGACTGGCGGTGATCCTCCCAGCACTTGCAGGGGGCATGCAAATGGTGGTAGGAACCTCCTCTTCCATACAGTCTTGGGAAGGTCAGGCCTAGACATCGGAACCGTGGACAAACTTAGACTCTCCTTGGGGATTTGTGATATTTCTGAATGCACAATTGTTTTTTCCTATGCATTAACAAACTTAATTTTTTTCAGTTTTCGAGAGGGAGGAGAGTTTCCATCCTCATGAGAAGCTGAACCACCAGTCATGAACATAGGCCAAGGGCTTAGCCTTTCCTTGCCACTTCGTGTTGTGAATGGCATACTGTATTGCCAATTTTACAATTCTCATCATATATATTTTTTTCTGGATATTCATTTTTGCTCTTGATTTTACATGCCCTCGATGACATTGGGCTTCAGCCTTAGCGGATGAGGTTGATGGAATTACATTGTCAATGTCATGACTAGTGGCAGCAGCAGCTTCAGCACTAGTACTAGGAACTGGAAGTGGTTCCTGATCTTCCACTATTTTTTCCTCCAAATTTTTGTTCTCCATTTCACAGGACAGCACCCCTTTACTATTACAGCACACAGAACAGTGCCCCTTATTTTCACAGCACCCCTGTAATTTTACAGCATACAAGACAGGGCAAGTGTACTTTTATTTTAACAGCAGCACCCCTGTATTTTTACAAGACAGGGCCAGTGTACTTTTATTTTAACAACAGCACCCCTGTATTATTACAGCATACAAGATAGGGCCAGTGTACATTTATTTTCACAGCACCCCTGAATTTTTACAACATACAAGACAGGGCCAGCACCCCTGTATTTTCAAAGCACCCCTGTATTTAACAGCATACAGGAGGACAGTGCCCCTGTGACAGTGACAGCCAGGACAGCAACATCCATGTACAGCTGCAGCACCTCTCACAGCACATGACACCAGTAACAGCCAGGACAGCACCCCTAACAGCACAGAGACGCCATAGTGACAGGACAGCACCCCTAGAGAGAACACACTGACCCCACCTGACGCCACCACCCACAGAGAGAGACAGAGGTCGTTCTACCTCACTCTCCAAGTCCGGAGTGAAAATGACGGCGACACGCGGCTCTTTATATGGAATCCAAAACCTGCGAGAATCCGACAGCAGGATGATGACATTTTGCCTCGTTCTGGGATCTGAGTCTGTCAGGAAATCCTGAGCTGGGCTTAGATCCCGGCTCAGATTGTGAAGTTGGGGGTGGTGGTTTCGGTTCTCTGAAAACCGAACCCGCTCATCTCTAATTCTAACAAGTTTAAAAGCTGTTTTTCACGGGATCCGGATTGAAAGTCGACAATGTCTAGGTCGACCACTATTGGTCGACAGTAACTAGGTCGACAGGGTCTTTAGATCGACATGTTCTAGGTCGACAGGTCAAAAGGTTGACATGAGTTTTTCACAATTTTTT
Source organism: Pseudophryne corroboree (assembly GCF_028390025.1). Lineage (NCBI taxonomy): Eukaryota > Metazoa > Chordata > Amphibia > Anura > Myobatrachidae > Pseudophryne > Pseudophryne corroboree. Next base: position 163,497,829 of record NC_086454.1, on the reverse strand, counting down.
TTCTTTTTTTGAACCTTTTCATACTTAACGATCCACGTGGACTACGATTGGAACGGTAATCTGTGCCGAGCAAAGCGGTAGTGGAGCGAAGGCACCATGCCCGAAGCATGGCGAGCGAAGCGAGCCATGCGAGGGGACGCGGTGCACTAATTGGGGTTCCTGGTCACTCTACGAAGAAAACGACACCAAAATGACATTAAAAACTTATGTCGACCTTTTGACCTGTCGACCTAGAACATGTCGACCTAAAGACCCTGTCGACCTAGACACCCTGTCGACCTAGTTACTGTCGACCAATAGTGGTCGACCTAGACATTGTCGACCTAGTTACTGTCGACTTTCAATACCACATCCGTTTTTCACAACACATTACTTCATAAGAATCAAAGTTATGCTTCTGGAGAAAAGAACCAATAAGGGTGAATGGCACACTTTTGGGTATTTAAATTAGGCTTTTTTCCCACAGCAGAAGTATCAGTGATAGCAATATAGGGGGTAATTCCAAGTTGATCGCAGCAGGAATTTTTTTTAGCAATTGGGCAAAACCATGTGCACTGCAGGGGAGGCAGATATAACATTTGCAGAGAGAGTTAGATTTGGGTGGGTTATTTTGTTTCTGTGCAGGGTAAATACTGGCTGCTTTATTTTTACACTGCAAATTAGATTGCAGATTGAACTCACCACACCCAAATCTAACTCTCTCTGCACATGTTATATCTGCCTCCCCTGCAGTGCACATGGTTTTGCCCAATTGCTAAAAAAATTCCTGCTGCGATCAACTTGGAATTACCCTCATAATTATGATTAATCATATGGTTTCCTTATGCCATTTAAAAAGAAAGAAAAATAAAGTTTGTCAGGTGGTTCCATGGTGTAATGGTTAGCACTCTGGACTTTGAATCCAGCGATCCGAGTTCAAATCTCGGTGGAACCTAAAAGTTTTTTTTTTTTTTTAAATACCATGTAGTTTTATAATCTGTCTCAAATTATATTTGCTACCAAAGGTAATTTATTTATGGCTGTAAATTATATATAGAGATAAGCCTTTGAGTAAAAATAGATTAGCCCATTGCTACAGCTGTGGCTCAGTAGTTAAGGTGACGGGCCAAAAAAAGTCAGAGGCTTTCCCATGCAGGCCTGATTTGTGTCAACTACTGTGTACTTTGTTTCCATCTTTCCAAAGGAAAACAAAACATCTGATGTTTCAAAGTAAAGGTCAACCAATTGGATCATGTAGTAAAAATAATCCTATATAATAAAAGGCTAACGCTGCTTTACACCTCCAAGGGTGGCATTCAAGTTTTTTGTGCACCGGCAGCCACTAGATGGCACCCGATAGAGCAATTCAAGTGTTGCTCCTTTCAGACGCGCACAGCCACCAGCGCTGACATTACTGTTATGTTGTTCCGTCATGTTAACGGGCTGGCAACTAGTATAATAAAAATGAAACCACGCCATATCCATGAATTTGCATTGTCTAAATTTCATAGACAACAATTTAAATGGGTTATAGGTATAAGTATATAAAAGTGAATGTAATGCTTTCAATTTTGAAAGTAAAATTATAAGTAAAAGTTGGATTCATAAACTTCATGTCATATCAATATGTGTTTAAATCAGTTAGTTTTCCTTTACTAGTTTGATACTGATTTCTTTTTGGCGAACTCTGCTTTTCCCAGATTCACATTAACTCTCCATATATAGCCTCTTGGATGCCTCCATTCTTCTTTTCACATCTTGATACAGCTCTCGTCACATGCAGCCCTGCCCTTACTAACATAACATGAGTAGACATGTCACTGCCAGTGCCTCCCATGAGATCAGCACACTCATCTCCTGCTGCTGCTGTTGTGAACATTCTGATGACCTGATTGGCTACAGATGGTCACCCACTGAAGACATCCTGGATGAGCAGTAGAGACAGAATATATGTTGTTTAGCAGGGCTATTTTTCAGGCAGAACGCACTGGAACGCCGTTCCTAAAGGTCTTTTGAAAATTAGTCATCATGAATGGCATTTCAAAAATGCCTGTGAGCGCAGCATGTGGCGGGCAAGCCTCTCCCGCGTGCCCGGTGACAGAAGGACCACAGACAAACCTAAACCTAGCTGCCTGTGACTGCTGCTTGCGCTGCAACAGAAATGTCCAGCCCACAAGATTAGCCACACCTTGTCATAACAAGCAGGTCATAGGCTTAAGCATTCAGCAGGATAAAACACACCTGTTCACCTGGTTGCTCACTTGATCAGCCAGACCAATGAGCTCACACCACTCCCGTTATCAACCAGCCTCAGGGATCACTTCATTGCCTGAACAACTGTGTTCCTTCCTAAGGATCATTCTGGGCTCCATTGTATCCTGTGATCATTCCAGTGATTACTCTGCTCCTCCACTACTGCCATTACCTGCATTCCACTTGCTGCTGTAGTAACATTTATCAGAGCCATGGCTTCCACGCTGCCAGCCTTCAGTGAACCTCATTACCACTGTATACCATCTATCAGCACTGTGACTTCCACCCTGCACACAGTATTGCTTCCAACACTCCATCTGCAGTCCAGCCAGTGTACCTGTGGTTCATCTCATCTGCTGTTATACTCACTGCTTCCCATTCTCATGGAACCCACGCTGCATTGTGCCGGATACTTTCATGGACTGTGTTTTCAAGTATTACCTATACTCTGTGGTTCACTCAGGTTATGGCATCCTTTAGCTGACTACTATTGGTTTCCCAGTGCTGTGTGCTGGTGTCTTGGGCTGGCACTTTAGAGTGCAGGTTCCAGGGTTGGAGTACATGATGTGGTTACAGGCTATGCACCCCGGTGTCTAGTACTGTTTAACCTGGAATGTTCCTCTGTTTTGAGTTCTTCATCTGGATTCCAGGACCATGTCTTGTGTCAGAGCAGTACCAGGGATATAGCTTGCTCAGGCTCTTCCCTGGTGACAAAAGACTCAGATTCCTGATTTGGATTCCAGTACCATTCTGTCAGTACCAGGGGCGGATTGGTCTGGCGGGATACCGAGCCAGCCCCTGCTTGGCCGATTACATTGCCCCCCTCAGTGGGCTGGTCCCCTTCACTCACTGGGCCGGCTGACATGATTGGAGTTCAGCTCTGATCAGGTGCATTTTTTTTATTGTGTAGGCTAATGTATTTTTATGTTTTCCATGTGGAGGCCAATGTGTTTGTATATTTTTTCCTGTGGGGGCCAATGCATTTTATTTTTTCCTATGAGGGATAATGTTTTTATTAGTTTTTCCTGTCTAGGATCAATGTTTTTTTATCTCCTGTGAAGGCCAATGTGTTTCATTGGTTTTTTTTCTATGGGCCAATGTATTTTTTTTCTGTGGGTGCCAAGATATGTTTTTTTTTTCTGTGTTAGCCAGTGTGTTTGTTTTTTTCTGTGGGCACCAATATATTTATTTTAATGTGGGGGCCAATGTGCTTTCTTTCTGTGTGGGCCAATGTGTTTTTATTCCTGTGGGGCCATTGTGTTTTTTTCATTTCCTACAGAGGTCAGTGTGGTGTTTTTTTTATGTTGGTGGTCAGTTTGTTTTTTTCTTGTGAAAGCCAATGTGTTTTTACTTTTTTTTCAGTAGGGGCCAATGTGTTTGTTTAATTTCCTGTGAGTGCCAATTTTTTTATTTATTGTCCTCTGTTGTGCCAATGTGTGTTTTTTTTTTCTGTGGGGGCCAATTAGACCAAGTATATGTTTGCATTCAGTTATGGGGCAGTTGTCTGAGGGAGCAGTTCTCTGAGTTTGGAAATATACGAAGTGAGGAAATTACAAAGTTAGGAAAATTTTAAATTAACAGTTAAACCAACAGCTAAACAAACATTGAAAAATATTGGAGACCAGGTAATTACACCATTTAACTTGTAATTGCCTTATGCATTTACCTAACTATCTATACTTTTATTTAAAAAAACACCATGTACCACAAACTGTTTTTCCTAATAGCACTTCATGGTATTCCCGTTATTCATTGTTCCGTACACATTGCAGCCTCATTAATCCACTCCCTTCTTATTAACACTCATGAGCTTTTAACCTATGTACGCTAACTGTAACATCCTCAACCTGTCACTATAAGAAACTATCACACAACTCCCTCAACTATACCTATCTCTCTCTTCTTCTGCTTCTACTAGCTGGTGACATATCCCCAAATCCAGGTCCCATCCACATATCTCGCTCACATTCAGCTAATTCACAATGGAATGTAAATCCAACAAACCTTAGAAACATCACATGTCTCCCACCTCCCTCCAAGTCACTAAAATGTGCTTTATGGAATGCATGCTCTGTTTACAACAAATTAACATCTATTCATGACCTTTTCATAAAAAAAAAAACCCTCAATATATAGCTAGCTATAACAGAAATATGGCTCACACAATCAGACACGGCCTCCCCTGCAGCACTGTCACATGGTGGCCTCCACTTCACACACACCCTCAGGCCTGGTAACAGAAGGTGGGGTTGGAATATTATTGTCCAAATTTTACACACACACAGTTTTACCAACTGTTCCTTCACTCGCATTCACATCATTTGAAGTACATTCTATTAGGATTTCACCCCTTTCTCTCTGTGTGTTGCAGCTATCTATCGCCCACCTGGGCAACCCAAAAAGTTTATGGAAGATTTTTCTGCTTGGCTCCCTCACTTTTTATCTTCTGACATCGGCCCTCATTCCAAGTTGATCGCTAGCTGCCGTTGTTCGCAGCGCAGCGATCAGGCTAAAAATCGGCACTTCTGCGCATGCATATGGTGCGCACTGCGCATGCGTGACGTACTTTCACAAAAGCCGATGCAGTTTTACACAAGGTCTAGCGATGCTTTTCAGTCACACTGCTGATCGTTGAGTGATTGACAGGAAGTGGGTGTTTCTGGGTGGTAACTGACCGTTTTCGGGGAGTGTGTGTAAAAAAGCAGGCGTGCCAGATAAAAACGCAGGAGTGGCTGGAGAAACGGGGGAGTGGCTGGGTGAACGCAGGACGTGTTTGTGATGCCAAAACAGGAACTAAATAGTCTGAAGTGATCGCAAGGTAGGAGTAGGTCTGCAGCTACTCTGAAACTGCACAATTTTTTTTTGTGGCAGCGCTGCGATCCATTCGTTCGCACTTCTGCTAACATACACTCCCAGAGGGTGGCGGCTTAGCGTTTTCACTGCTGCTAAAAGCAGCTAGCAAGCGAACAACTCGGAATAAGGGCCATCTTCACCATCATTATGGGTGACTTCAATATCTCTATTGACAGTCCACAATTTCCCCATGCCTCTAAACTGCGCTCTCTAACCTCCTTTCTTGGCCTCTCCCAATGGACTGACTCCCCTACTCATCAGAAGGGCCACTGCCTTGATCTTGTATTCACCAGACTATGCTCTGCTTCTGAACTCACTAATACCCCTTTTACACTCGCAAAAAAATCCCGGGATATTGCACATGAATGCGCATCATCCTGGGATTTTTCTCAGTGTGAAAGGGTACAGGGAAGCTGTGTAGTGTGAAAGGGCCCGTCCCGGGATTCACTACCCGGGACTGTTAAAAGGCCTCGGATTGGAGCTTTCTTGGGCTCAGAAAAGATGATGTCATCTTTCAGAGCCCAGGGGAGCGTCCTGGAAGCGTGGGAGGAAGGCAACATAGCGACCTGGACAGACCAGGAGGTGAGAGAGTTGCTGAGCATTAGGGGAGAGGAGGAAATAATGAGGCAGATCACAGGCACAGTTAAAGATGCAGTCATTCATAAAAACATATCCAAGATGCTGAAAGCCAGTGGAATCATCCGCACACAACAGCAAGTGTTAAACAAAATGAAAACTCTTAAAAAGCAGTTCTTGGAGATGCATGACAACAACCGTAAAAAGAGCGGGGTTGGCCGTATCGACTGGCAGTACTATGACATCTGTGCAAATATCTTTGGACACACAGCTATCTGCAGTCCGGTGAGTCTGTCTTTCAATTCACAGTACACTGCTACAGAAGGCAGTCCAGAAGATACAAAGACAAGCAGTGACGTCTGCCCGCCATCACCCCTATTAATTGACGACACACCTGAGGACAGCGAACATGACACATCCTTCCACCCGTCCATCAACACATCTAGAAACGATGACAGCATAACTGCCACCATTGATGATGACGTCGTGGATGCTCAGACCAGTGACAGTGGGACTGTACAAAGTGCCGTCACCGTCACCGTCACCCCAACTTTGCAGAAAAACAATAAGCACATGTTTACATTTTTTAACACAAATAGCACAATTCCCCAATTGTTAAACATCTGGTTATGTGGGTAGTATGAGTGACCGGCGTGGCGGCAGCGTGGCGAGCACAAATGAGCCCCTTGCAGGGTCACTGCGCTCACCACGCTGCTGGCACAGTGGCACGCTTTGCAATTTCTGCCCCCACCCAGGGGGGCTTTGCATTTTTAAATATAGATCAATGTTGCAGAGTAGCTAGTGTGTAGGTAGATTAATGCCACAAACACATGTTTGCTAACACTGCTATATTTATATATATATATGCTCATTTTGTATTTCTTATCTTCACAGTTTACACCATACCGCCTAGAAGGAAGAAACCGAGCAAAGCGGAGCAAGTAGCTAAAGCCATGTCAAATGTCCTTGTTGACCAACTCCGAGAGATGGACGCTGCAATGTCCGCACAGGAGGATGCAAGGCTCGACAGGTTTCTAGAGGCCGAACGCCAAATGCATGATGCATTTCTTACCCAAGTCATGACAATGCAGGAACGCATGAGTAGAGAGCAGTATGACCGTCACAGGGAATTGCACCAAATGAACATGGCGTTCTTTGAACGTATGAGCAATACCTCAAGAGCACCAACCCAACACCACAACTCACAATACCCTGAGCAGGGTTTTTCCACATTTAATCCTGGCCCATACTATGCCCCAAATACTGCACCATCTAGCGCACAAACCTCAGAGTTTACTGTATTGCGCAATTTGCCGTGAATTCTTTCTAGGAGTGATCCATTTCATTGTAAGTGATAACTTGCAGCATCCAAACAGCTCCCAGATGTTAGGAGCTGTTTGGCTGCTGCAAATTATCACTCACAGTGAAATTTCAATTGTTGTTAAATAACCACAGTGTGGTCAGTGTTTATGCACAACTGTTTGTGCATTCTGTTCATTGGTTTTATATGTTCTGTACTGTTTTGTATAGTGTCTACATTCAAGCACTTTTTATTTATTTTTTAACCAAGTAATAATATACTTCAGGGACACTGTGGTTAAATCACATTGGTGTTGTATCTACAAGCCTTACAGTGTTTTTTTTTTATGCCAATCAAAACTTGTTTGCAAATCTATGAATAACATATCCAAATGTGTGTAACAGTAGACCATGTTTTCTTTGTTTTCTACAACATTGTTTCTCCATATATACACAGTTGCTGGAAATGTGTTTTTTTTTGGGGGGGGGAAATCCTAAAAAATGAACCCAAAGATCAAAGGTGGAATACAAAATAAAAAATGTTTAATTCACCAAGCATGTTGTGCTGACTCTTAAACACTATTGTACCAGTGCTGCAAGGTTGGACGTAATAGTGTGACGTATTTGTTCTGCAGCAGAGTTTGAGGCAGTCCCAAACAAAGCACCTTCCACAAGTGGGTTTATAACCTCTGGGTCCTGCACTGTCCACTTAGGAAGGAATACCTAATTTTTCAGTTCACAGATGTTGTGCAGTATACAGCACACAGCTACTACATTAGGCATGCTCTTTAGGTCAACATCATTGCGCTTCATCAAACATCTCCATCTTCCTTTTAACCTGCCAAAGGCGTTCTCTACCACCATCCTTGCTGAACTCAGGGTGGGAGTTGTAAACGCTGGTTTACTTACAGGACTAAAAAAGCATATACCTTAAACACACTTGATACACGTTAATATTGAGCCGCTGCGGCCGCAGTAATTAACCTTTCACCTTTATATTATTCACAAACCTTACGTACACAAGGTCGTACAGTGTACGCACTCTGCGTACATACGCCGAAAGGGCGTAGTGACTACACAGTTTGCGTACACAGGCCTATACGCTGTTAGCACAATGCAGCATCCCGAGTGGCTGCACATACACTTTAAACCTTAGCAGGGAAAGGAAACACGACACCAGATTGTATTTAAAATGCCGGGTTCCGACACACCAACATATAATTATTGAAAGGGGGTTACAATAACAATACAATACAATACAATCATGGCTACAGTCAATGGTACATACGTGTTTAGTTTCGCCTACGCTTCCCAGTCTGGTCCTCAGTCATCAGGGTAGATGACCTTCAGAGTCTGTGATAGTGACCTGGCATGCAGCTGGCTCTTAATACAGTGGATCAAAACATAATACAATAGACACTGTGTGCTCTTCTTCCATTGGTTCGGGGGTGGGACATATCCTGTGCACCGGGGATCATAGGTCAGCTCAAAAGGTGGGCGATGGCTAAGACTTGAGATGTGATTTCTGTTGTTTGCATCTGAGTTCCCGCCCCATGACCAGTTAAACCCATCACATTAATCATACATAAATCTGGTATTATTAATAACTTAATGTTGTAACACATGATAATATTCTTATTCCCACCAGATTAATATTTACGTGACTCTGAACAATATGATCCCACACATGATATGATTATCTATTTCCATCCTCAAGATATACATATATCCACATATATCCATATATATATATATATATATATACATACATACATACATACATACACACATACTCCTGCTATTACAATTTGTTAGGAATTATATATATATATATATATATATATATCTGCAAGAGTTTAGACTATGAATGTTATTACCTCAGATTTCTAAATGTCTGCTTTGTAATTTTGTTAGCTATTGCTAATTGAGTTTCTCTTCAAACTAGGTTCCTGGGTATTGTCTTTTTGTTTGCCTTGTCTTCAGATAAGACAATGACAATCCAGTATTTATGGTCTTTGACAGAAACTGGGCTACCCTAGAACAATAGGAGTAAACAAAAGTGTTTGCCTTCTTCATAGAATTTCAAAGCTTTGTGTAAATAAGGCCATTGTATTTGAGTCTCTGGGAGTATAATTTATGTGTGACCAATCTTCATGCTATTAAAAGAGAAATCAGACAGTGGGTGATTTATGCAATATATGGATTAGATACATGATATGTCTTTGTGGCTTTTCCGTGCGAGTACAAATTCCACTGTAATTACTTATACCACGCTCTAATACGCAGGACCGCGGGAGCGACCATACGCAAATTGCGAATATGTGCACGCACGGCCGAATAAGTACGCACACGGAGGCCATCTATGTGGTGTTTGTACGTAATGTGTGTACTGTAATATTTTCTGACTTCGACAGAGTATAGGTTTGTTGCTCTGGGGTTAACTGGACCTGTTGGGTGTAGCCTTTCATAATCCAGGGGCGTAAAGGGTATGCAGCATCCCCGATGATGTGGACAGGAATCTCCACCCCATTCACAATCTTTGCATACTCTTTGGGGTACAGCCAGCCACCCCGCTTCTCCTCTATGATGTTGGACAGGTCAGAATTGGCAAGAACTCGGGAGTCATGAGATCGGCCTGGCCAGCCAATAAACACATCTAGGAAACTAAAGCACAGTAAAATTTCAAAAAGTTAGAATGTAAAACACACACATGCAACTCATCCCACCACCCCAAAACTAAAATTAACACCAATATTTGTGGTCCACAACAGCCTGTAATATGATGGAGCGCCAGCCTTTCCTATTAAAATAGTCAGCATGGTTGTCACGTGGGGCAATAATGGGGATGTGTGTCCCATCAATCGCTCCTCCACACTGCGGATAGCCTCACTTCGCAAATCCTTTGATGGTATCCTGTAAGCGTTGTCCTTGTGGTAGAGATATGAAGCGCTTGTATAACGTAGACACAATTGCTTTAGTCACCTGGTGGACTATGACACAGCAGGTGGAGATCGCAACACCGAACAAGCATGAGACTGTGCGGTACTCTCCTGGGGTAGCATACCACCACAATGCAATAGCTAGCCTCCTGCATGCCTCGATGGGTCTCCTAAGCCTGGTGGTCTGCAATGTCAAGTGCTGGGGTAAGTAATTCCAGGATGTAATCAAAGGTTGCATGAGACACACGGAAGTTAGCCATCCACTCTTCATCCTGGTAAGCTTCCACGGTCCTCATAAAGGCTTCTCCATGCCGGCGATCTCTGGACCAAAAAGGACCGGTTAGGCCCCATACTCACGCTCAGGATGGTACTCCTCCTGGATGATATGAGGGCTCTCCTCCTGCGCAAATATTGGCGGTGACTAGCAGCCCTATCCACCATAAATTGCGCCCTCCTCCTCATAAAATATATGTGCAGTATACTGCACAGTGTGACAAGCTGCATCATGCTGTCACTGGCTGTATAAAATATCTGCAAAGCAGAAAGAATTACGAGCTCCGGCATACACACTGGTACTGCGTCGGCCATGACTGCAGCAATGCTGTGAGCAGGCTCCACCCCTCCCTTTGTTGACTATTGTGACCTCATCTATGTGAGCCAGAAAAAGGCCATTTCTAATGACATACATATGCATTTGCAGGGATATCCCGGGATCAGTGTAAATGGGGATGTCCCGGGTCGATCCCAGGTCTTAGTGCAGTGTGAGAGGGGTCAGTCCCGGGAATGCATCCCGGGAAGCATCCCGGGAGTGACCCGGCTGTGTGAGTGTAAAAGGGGTATAATCACTCCTTTCCCTCTCTCAGATCACAACCTTATCACCTGCATGATCTCCTCCATTACTTCAAACTCAATGTCCCTCAAGTCTACCAAGCAGAATCTAACCCGCAGAAATATCACCACTATTAGTTTTCAACAACTATCTACCTCACTGCAACCACTGCTCTCAGCAATTTCTACATTCACCTCTCCTGATACTGCTATATCACACCATAACCAAACTCTAGAAACAGCACTCGATGAAGTGGCTCCAGTTACCCATCACACTCCACGTAGACTTAGATGTCAACCGTGTCACTCTAAATACACAAGACACCTACAAAAACTCTCACGTAAAGTAGAACACCAGTGGCATAAATCTCATAGTTCATGTGACTTTCTCACATATAAGACTGTGTACCACCCTTATTGTAATGCTATGGACACAGCCAAACAAACTCACTTCCAATCTCTCATCTCTGCTCAAGCATCTAACCCAAAGCAATTCTTTTAAATATTTTAATCACTTCTTGTCCCTCCCTCACCCAACCCACCAGCCACTATCAGTTCACAAGATCTTGCTTTCTATTTCAAGGACAAGATTGATAAGATCCGAAATGAAATGGTATGCTCTTCCACAGCCAGTGACCTGATTAATTTCCTTCCTGAGCCCTCTAACACCTTCTCCATTTAATGCCACAAATAAAGACGAAGTATCTGCTCTCTTCTCATCTGCCTACTCTACCTCTCCCCTTGATTCTATACCCTCACAAATTAGTAACGTTCTGTCTGCTGTGCTCATCCCAACCTTAACTATTTACCAGATTTGTAGTATTAAATTGTATTGTTTCATCATTGTGTATTCTTATGCACTTTATACTACTGTTCTTAAATGTTGCCATGTGGGGATCACTGGTTATTATCATTAGTATTCTTATTATATAAAGTGTCACATTGGATGGGTATCCAGATGATAGCTCGACAGTTAAATGGTTGACAAGCAATGGTCGACATGCATATGGTCGACAAGTTCAAATGGATGGCAGGTTCAAATGGTTGATGTGACAATGGTCAACTCAGCATTGGGTTGACATGAGGGTTTTTTGGGGGATTTTTTTACATTTCTAGGCCTTTGTCATACCGCCAACGTGGACTACAATTCAGAATGGTAACCTGTGCAGCGGAGCAGAGCAAGAAACCTTGCCCAAATCATGGCAAGTAAAGGGATTCATGCGAGAGGATGGGGCACATTAATTGGGGGTCCACATGCTAGAAGGGATATTTTGACACCAAAAACTCATGTTGACCTTGTGCATGTCGACCATTTGACCATGTCGACCTTGTGCATGTCGACCATTTGGTGTTACCAAGACACTGTCAACCCTTTGATCCCTAACCCATTGAATGCAGCCACTGTTTAGAAGTGCTGACAGTGTCTGTGATCACAGGAAGGCCATGGTAATTAAGCCTTTTGTCTTACAGTAGCTAGGGAATGTTATCTTGATCAGCGCATTCCAAAGGTGTGGGCTCCTTGTCTAACCTCATGTAAGAAACTTCTGGTGATGCATCAGCCTAATGAAACACTAAAACAGCTATTTTACTGAATGGAAAAAAGGTAAATATTGGGTAGAAAGTTAGACTTATATAAATCATTACCCTTGTGGTTAGCGCTAATGCCTGCTGCTAAATATGAATATGTAATAAACCAATAAAACACTGTCTTGTATGATCCTTCCATTTGTTAAATCCAGAGAAATGAGCAGAGCAATGTCAAGTATATGTTCACTGGCTGAGACAAACCTAGCCCTATTGGCTGACTCCATACACTCTACTAGACTGGGTGCCCTGTTAAAACGTTAAAATTGGTGCAGATCTCAGACATTTATTTGAATTTGGATGCTCTTCCTATGCTCCTGTTGGAGTGTCGCAAACCCCCCTCCCTCCCAAATACACACTCCAACAGCTATTAGACTATACATATTCTCCACTAATGTGAATAATCAAAGCATTATCTGCAAACTGCAGAATAGGTTGGCATTATGCAGGGATATCCCCCAAACATGAGAGGCGCCAACACTGGAGGAGTAGAGGAGCGGCAGGTGATCAGGTAAAAGACTGCTGCCACACTCAGAGTGTATGAGTGATGTCCAATATGTGGCTGAGGAAGGACGATCTGTGTTTAGTTCTGCATGATGATTGGAACAACCTCCCTGCCGAGTTCCCCCAAAAACTGTGTGTACAGTAAGTATACATAGCAGAGCCGGGCATAGGCAAACTAGGCAAATGCCTAGGGCATTTGCTATGCCTAGGGGCATCAGCAGCTTCTGCTGATTAAATTGATATGAGGCATGCCTATATTCTGTGTGTAGCATTTCATATGCAGATACAGCCAGTCACACACAGAATATAGGCATGCTGCATATCATTTTGATCAGCAGAATCTGCTTGTGCATCCTAGCCACACAGTAATGCAAATAAGATGCATTTTCATCAAAAAAAGGTGCCTGACGTTAGCATTAAGGCAAGATTTATGAGGGCACATCTGTATCCAAGCAGAGGTAGAGGACACAGTGTTAGTGGCAGTGTGAGTGCTGTGTGCATGTGAGTGGGTTGGTTGTGCAGTAGTGTTCGGCATATGTGTAAGGGGCATTTTGTGTGTCATGTGTAAAAATGCATTAATAATATGCGGCATATCTGTAAGGGGCACTATGTGTGTCATTATGTGTATAAGGGCATTAATAATGTGCGGCATATGTGTAAGGGACATTATGTGTATAAGGGCATTAATAAAGGTTATCATAATGTGTAAGGTGCATTATGTTTATTAGGACATTAATAATGTGTGCCATATGTGTACGGGGTATTACTGTGTGGTATTATGTGTATAAATGCATTACTAATGTGTGACATGTGTAAAAGGTGCTCTACTGTGTGGCGTAACATATAGAAAGGGCACTACTGTGTGGTATAATGTAAATAAGCAACAATTCAGTGTGATGTAATGTGAATAAGGGGCACTACTGTGAGGAGTAACGTATAAAAGGTAAAGTGGTACTACTGTGTGATGTAATGTGAATTAGGGACACTGGGGGTAATTCCAAGTTGATCGCAGCAGGAATTTTTTTAGCAGTTGGGCAAAACCATGTGCACTGCAGGGGGGGGCAGATATAACATTTGCAGAGAGAGTTAGATTTGGGTGTGGTGAGTTCAATCTGCAATCTAAATTTCAGTGTAAAAATAAAGCAGCCAGTATTTACCCTGCACAGAAACAAAATAACCCACCCAAATCTAACTCTCTCTGCAAATGTTATATCTGCCCCCCCCCCCCCCCCCTGCAGTGCACATGTTTTGCCCAACTGCTAAAAAATTTCCTGCTGCGATCAACTTGGAATTACCCCCTCTATCGCATGATAAAATGTGAATAAAGCCGCACTACTGTGTGGCGTAATTTGAGTTGGGGTTACTATTGTGTGGCCATGCCCCTTGCCAGCAAAAACACACCCCTTTTTGGGCTGTGCGCTGAATGTGCGCACTGTTCTTATTTAAAATATAGGGGGTAGGAACACCAAAATAAGGACTGCTATGGGTGAGGGGTGATGGTGCTGGGAAAGGGGTGCAGGTTCAGAGGTGGAACTAGCAGTGGTGCTAGGGGGCACCAGCCAAAATCTTGCCTAGGTCATCATATTGGTTAGGGCCGGCTCTGATACATAGAAGAATTAATGCTGTTTTGAAGGAAAAAAAAGAGTGGTCACACCAAACATTAATTTGATTTAGATTTCTCTTCTGTTCATTCACTTTGCATTTTGTTAATTGATAAAAAATAAACTATTAAACACTCCTATTTCTGAAAGCATTCTTACTTTGCTGCATTTTTTCGACACCTGCCTAAGACTTTTGCACAGTACTGTGTGTGTGTGTGTGCGTGCGTGCGTGCGTGCGTGTGTGTGTGTGTGTGTGTAGACACAGACCTGAATAGCCCTATGGCAGCGAAAGTGAGAGAACATTCAAGTGTGACAGCGGTGGGCATTAGTATTGAACTGCCCATTGACAGTGTCTCTGATCATACACTTGCTTACACAAACACAGCAATGGTTGCATATTGAACTTCTGACCAACCTTATGCCCGCTCAGAAAGGCTGACGGCACTAAGGCAACGGGGTCTTTACAGCTGCGCATGAATTTGCAGTCTGAGACATGCCCCCCACCTGCATCTAAGTCCTCAAGTGACCGACATCGGTAATCTAAGTTAGTGCATGCGCAGTTAAAAAAAAATCAATTGCACAAATCTTGGCAGAGTCCACCTCGGAGTCAGGCCTTTATTTTCCTAGCAGTAGCTAATTTTATAGGATGGGTTTATCTTGCGCTCCAAGGACCCTATTCAGTAAGGATTGCAAATTCTGCTTTTTAGCAAAAATTTCAATCCTTTGACTCGCATGCTGGGGGCTGCCCATCGCAGGGCAAGGCCACACAGCATGCTAACTGCCGCCCTCCATCTGCGACCCGCACTAATTGCAATTGTGCTGCAATTAATGCACGGTTGCAGAAATTAGGGAAGCTTCCTGCAGGTGCAGCCTGCGACGGCAGGAGGCCCGCCTACATCTTTTTGATCGTATCGACTGTGTGTGACAGCACGTGGCCCCGATAACACCGCCGCCATGCCCCCATTTGAAAGCCTCCCGCCCCCGTAACGCTTCGTCTCTGCCTTGGAAACGGAGCATTGCCGCCCCGCGAACGCCTCTGCCTGTCAATCAGCAGAAATGTATGCAAATACTGCAGGGCGCCTGCAGTAAATGCGGGAGCATGCGCAGAACACACCCTGCATCATCATTATAATTATTGCAGTTAGATCGCGATTTGCGACCCAACCTGAATGAGATCCCAGGTGCTTATGTGTTTTGAGTGTTGACTAGGCTGCTTACATGAGCAAGGATACCAGGCCTCGCTGTCACGATCCGGGTATCTGGACGCCATTTCTTACCCATCAGATGCCTTCTAAGGCTGGCTCAGCGCTCCAGGACCGGATCCCATCTGTTATCCTGATGTGTACATTCCTGTATCCTCTCCTGTCACTCTGGGACGCTGTCACAGTAAACGCCATATTACACCTGGCATGGCGTCTCCCGCGGCCTCCGCCGCCGTCCCTGCTCTTCTGCATGCAGAGTGTCTGAGTGGCGATTACGTCAGCCGCGGCCTCCGCTGTGTCCGCGTGGTTGGATGTGCATCTGTCAGCCTGGCGCCTCCTGTCTCCGGTGGCCGGCGCCGCCATTACTGTTTTCATTACCACATGGATTACAAACCAAACTTCCCTCCAAGTGTCTGCATGGGCGCAGCCATCTTGGATTCTGTCAGCTGATCATTTCCACCAATCTGTTCTCAGTATTGATAATCTGCATAATTGCCTAGCCAACCCCTTCCTTGCTGCAGGTATAAATACACTGTGCCTGAGCAAGGAAGGCGTCAGTGCTTTGGTTGTCAAACCTAGTTCCTGTTTGTCTCTCTCCTGTGATTGTCTTCCAGGTTCCAGCTCCTGTCTCAAGACTTCCACCATAGAGACCCGCACCAGCATTCCACCTGCGGTGTAGCCTGACTCTCCAATCCATTGTGGATTCATCTGTTTCCAGCTACAACATTACCTGCTTCCAGCTCAGCTTCCAGCAGAGTACAGCTTCCCTTAAAGGGCCGGTGTCCTTTCTACACTTTACCACTCTCCACCGGTATTATTATTTCTCCGCTCTCAAGTTCTACATTTCAGTTCATATTTCATCGCTCCCAAGTTCATTTATTATTTAACTGGTTCCAGCCAGTATCCACTCCGTGCTAACAACAGTCTGGTTCCAGCCAGTATCCACAGCAGCTGTTTTATCTTCAGCAACCCAGCTTTTCCTGGAACACCAGCTGGCACAATCCTGGGTTATCTCCATTGCTACAGTCGGGCCTGGTAAGGACTTTCCATCTAGAAGATCATAAGAACTATCTCACACTACCAGTGCCCTGTGGCTCCTGCCATCCTGTAGTACCCAGGAACTGTATTTATTCTTTGCTGACTTTTATGTTTTCTTTTACTGCTGCTGTGTTGCGGAGTTGTCATAATAAACATCATTGACTTTTATCCAAGTTGTCGTGGTCACGCCTTCGGGCAGTTATTATTTATGTTACTTACATGTCCAGGGGTCTGATACAACCTCCCAGGTTCCGGTACATCTCAGCCCCTACAACTGAGGCTGCCTCCCGTCAGCTCAGGCCCTCAGTTGTGACAGTAAGCACTGACCTAATGAATCCAGCCGGAGACCAGGATCAAGCGGCCAGGCCGATGCAAGAACTGGCAGCCCGACTAGAACATCAGGAGGCTGCACAGGGCCACATCATCCGCTGTCTCCAGGATCTCTCTACTCGGCTGGATGGGATTCAGACAACTCTCCGTGGATCAGGCGCGTCTGGTGCGTCAACCACAGTGACTCCAGCTATAACCCCACCCACCTTACCCATTTCTGCTCCACGTCTTCATCTTCCAACGCCAGCAAAATTTGACGGATCTCCAAGATTCTGCAGGGGATTTCTCAACCAGTGTGAGATTCAGTTTCAGCTACAACCTGGCAATTTTCCCAGTGACCGTACAAAAATTGCCTACATTATTTCTCTTCTCAGTGGCTCAGCCCTTGATTGGGCATCACCGTTATGGGAGAGGTCCGACACCCTGCTATCTTCCTACACTGCCTTCGTGTCAACATTCAGGCGCATCTTCGACGAGCCAGGCCGGGTAACCTCAGCTTCATCCGAGATTCTCCGTTTACGCCAGGGGTCACGTACTGTAGGACAATATCTGATACAGTTCCAGATCCTGGCGTCCGAACTGGCATGGAACGACGAGGCCCTGTATGCTGCATTCTGGCATGGCTTATCTGAGCGTATTAAAGATGAGTTAGCTACCAGAGACTTACCTTCTAAGTTAGATGAGCTAATCTCACTCTGCACGAAAGTTGATTTACGTTTCAGAGAGAGAGCAACTGAGCGTGGAAGATCATCTGCTCCAAAATCTTCTGCTCCTCCTCCTCGTCAACTGTCACCATCTAAAGATGAGCCCATGCAACTTGGCCGTTCCCGTTTAACTCCTGCTGAGCGCCGAAGACGTCTCTCCGAGTTTCTCTGTCTCTATTGTGCAGCTCCGTCTCACACCATTAATGCCTGTCCCAAACGTCCGGGAAACTCCAAATCCTAGCTCGCCAAGGTGAGGGCCGGCTAGGAGTAATGATCTCCTCTCCATCTTCTCAAGATTGTAATCTCCCAGTCTCGCTTCAAGTTGCTCAACGTTATCGGAACGTCATTGCCCTCCTTGATTCCGGAGCAGCTGGGAACTTTATTACCGAAGCCTATGTTAAACGGTGGTCCCTACCCACCGAGAGACTTCCTTCGTCCATTTCTTTAACTGCCGTGGATGGCAGCAAAATTTTTGATGCAGTTATTTCTTTAAGGACTCTACCAGTTCGTCTGAGAGTGGGAGTTCTTCATTCCGAACTTATTTCTTTTTTAGTGATTCCAAGAGCCACACATCCTGTGGTCCTGGGCCTTCCATGGCTCCGTATTCACAATCCTACAATTGATTGGACGACTACGCAAATCCTGGCATGGGGTTCCTCCTGTGCTGAGACATGTTTGTTTAAAGTATTGCCTGTCTGTTCTTCCTCCCCCAGGTCGTCTGATGTTCCACCTCCTCCATATCAAGATTTCACGGATGTGTTCAGTAAAGCTTCTGCTGATATCCTTCCTCCTCATAGAGAATGGGACTGTCCGATTGATCTCGTTCCAGGGAAGGTTCCACCTCGAGGCCGAACTTATCCGTTGTCTCTGCCTGAGACGCATTCTATGGAGGAATATATTAAAGAGAACCTAGCAAAGGGGTTCATTCGACCTTCTTCTTCTCCAGCCGGCGCAGGCTTCTTTTTTGTAAAAAAGAAAGATGGTGGTCTGCGGCCGTGCATCGACTACAGAGGTTTGAACGACATTACCATCAAGAACCGTTATCCTTTACCCCTGATTACTGAGCTCTTTGACAGAGTTAGCGGAGCTACCATCTTTACAAAGCTGGACTTGCGAGGTGCATACAATCTCATCCGGATCCGTTATGGTGACGAGTGGAAGACCGCATTTAACACCCGTGACGGACATTATGAGTACCTCGTCATGCCCTTCGGATTGAGCAATGCTCCAGCTGTCTTCCAGCATTTCGTCAATGAGATCTTCAGAGACATTCTATACCGTCATGTCGTGGTCTATCTAGACGATATCCTCATTTTTGCCAACGATTTAGAGGAACATCGTTTTTGGGTTAAAGAGGTTCTGTCCCGTCTCCGTGTCAATCATCTCTATTGCAAATTAGAGAAATGCGTCTTTGAAGTCAAGTCCATTCCGTTTCTAGGGTACATTGTGTCCGGTTCCGGACTAGAGATGGATCCTGAGAAACTACAAGCAATTCAGAATTGGCCGGTACCCTTAACCCTCAAAGGGGTCCAGAGGTTCTTAGGGTTCGCCAATTATTACCGAAAGTTTATACGAGACTTTTCCACCATTGTGGCGCCTATTACTGCTTTCACCAAGAAGGGTGCTAACCCGTCCAAGTGGTCTGAAGAAGCCATGCAAGCTTTTCATCTTTTAAAACAGAGGTTCATCTCTGCGCCTGTCCTGAAACAGCCTGACATCGACTCTCCTTTCATCCTAGAGGTGGATGCCTCCTCCGTTGGAGTAGGAGCGGTGTTATCTCAGAGGGCTAAAGATGGCCATTTACATCCTTGCAGTTTCTTCTCACGGAAGTTCTCCCCAGCGGAGCGCAACTATGCCATTGGCGACCAGGAGTTGCTAGCCATCAAGCTCGCTCTAGAGGAGTGGAGATATCTGTTGGAGGGAGCTTCTCATTCAATCACCATCCTTACAGACCACAAGAACCTTCTATATTTGAAAGGCGCACAATGTCTCAACCCTCGTCAGGCCAGATGGGCACTTTTCTTTTCCAGGTTCGACTTTAAACTCCAGTTCTGTCCGGGCTCTCAGAATCGCAAGGCCGATGCCCTTTCCCGCTCATGGGAGCAAGAAAATGAGTCAGAGTCTTCAGACAAGCATCCTATTATAAGTCCATTGGCATTCTCCACGGTAGGGATGGACTCTACGCCCCCATCAGGGAAAAGTTTTGTGAAGCCGATGCTAAGGAAGAAGCTCATGCATTGGGCCCAAGCTTCCCGTTTTGCCGGACATACAGGTATCCAAAAAACCCTGGAGTTTATCTCTAGGTCCTATTGGTGGCCAACTCTGAAAAAGGACGTCTTGGAGTTTATTGCATCTTGCCCAAAGTGTGCCCAACATAAAGTATCCCGCCAGTCGCCTGCGGGGCAACTGGTTCCACTATCCGTTCCCCGTCGACCGTGGACCCACTTGTCGATGGATTTCATTACAGACTTACCCATGTGCAACAAGTTCAATACCATCTGGGTGGTAGTTGACCGGTTCACCAAGATGGCACACTTCATTCCTCTCACCGGTCTTCCGTCAGCTTCCAAGTTGGCTCAAGTATTCATACAAGAGATCTTCCAACTCCACGGTCTTCCTGAAGAAATTATCTCTGATCGAGGAGTTCAATTCACAGCCAAATTCTGGCGAAGTTTATGTCAAGTCCTCCAAGTCAAACTAAAGTTTTCCACGGCTTACCATCCTCAGACCAATGGTCAAACCGAGAGGGTGAATCAGGACTTGGAGGCCTTCCTCCGCATCTATGTGTCCTCCTCTCAAGATGACTGGGTTCAATTTCTTCCCTGGGCCGAGTTCTGTCATAACAACCAGTATCATTCTTCATCTGCTTCAACACCATTCTTCACTAACTTTGGATTCCACCCTAAAGTCCCTGAGTTCCAACCGCTTCCAGCAACTTCTGTTCCCGCAGTGGATATCACCTTGCATCAGTTTGCCAATATCTGGAAGAGCGTACGATCAGCTCTGCTCAAGGCATCGTTCAGGTACAAGAAGTTTGCGGATAAGAAGCGTCGAGCAGTTCCTGCTCTCAAGGTGGGTGATCGGGTATGGTTATCCACGAAGAATTTGAGGTTAAGAGTTCCCAGTATGAAGTTTGCACCTCGCTATATCGGTCCTTTCAAGATTGAACAAGTCATCAATCCTGTTGCTTACAGACTCCAGTTGCCTCCCTTCTTAAAAATACCCAGGACATTCCATGTTTCCCTGTTGAAACCGCTGATCTTGAATCGGTTTCATTCCTCACTTCCTCCAACTCCGAAAGTCCAAACTCAACGAGGCGTTGAGTATGAAGTGGCCAAGATCCTGGACTCACGTCACCGTTACGGTCAACTACAATATCTTATTGACTGGAAGGGTTATGGTCCTGAGGAACGTTCATGGACCAATGCTTCTGATGTCCATGCTCCTGCCTTGGTCCGGAGATTCCATTCCAAGTTTCCTCAAAAGCCAAAGAAGTGTCCTGGGGCCACTCCTAAAGGGGGGGGTGCTGTCACGATCCGGGTATCTGGACGCCATTTCTTACCCATCAGATGCCTCCTAAGGCTGGCTCAGCGCTCCAGGACCGGATCCCATCTGTTATCCTGATGTGTACATTCCTGTATCCTCTCCTGTCACTCTGGGACGCTGTCACAGTAAACGCCATATTACACCTTGCATGGCGTCTCCCGCGGCCTCCGCCGCCGTCCCTGCTCTTCTGCATGCAGAGTGTCTGAGTGGCGATTACGTCAGCCGCGGCCTCCGCTGTGTCCGCGTGGTTGGATGTGCATCTGTCAGCCTGGCGCCTCCTGTCTCCGGTGGCCGGCGCCGCCATTACTGTTTTCATTACCACATGGATTACAAACCAAACTTCCCTCCAAGTGTCTGCATGGGCGCAGCCATCTTGGATTCTGTCAGCTGATCATTTCCACCAATCTGTTCTCAGTATTGATAATCTGCATAATTGCCTAGCCAACCCCTTCCTTGCTGCAGGTATAAATACACTGTGCCTGAGCAAGGAAGGCGTCAGTGCTTTGGTTGTCAAACCTAGTTCCTGTTTGTCTCTCTCCTGTGATTGTCTTCCAGGTTCCAGCTCCTGTCTCAAGACTTCCACCATAGAGACCCGCACCAGCATTCCACCTGCGGTGTAGCCTGACTCTCCAATCCATTGTGGATTCATCTGTTTCCAGCTACAACATTACCTGCTTCCAGCTCAGCTTCCAGCAGAGTACAGCTTCCCTTAAAGGGCCGGTGTCCTTTCTACACTTTACCACTCTCCACCGGTATTATTATTTCTCCGCTCTCAAGTTCTACATTTCAGTTCATATTTCATCGCTCCCAAGTTCATTTATTATTTAACTGGTTCCAGCCAGTATCCACTCCGTGCTAACAACAGTCTGGTTCCAGCCAGTATCCACAGCAGCTGTTTTATCTTCAGCAACCCAGCTTTTCCTGGAACACCAGCTGGCACAATCCTGGGTTATCTCCATTGCTACAGTCGGGCCTGGTAAGGACTTTCCATCTAGAAGATCATAAGAACTATCTCACACTACCAGTGCCCTGTGGCTCCTGCCATCCTGTAGTACCCAGGAACTGTATTTATTCTTTGCTGACTTTTATGTTTTCTTTTACTGCTGCTGTTTTGCGGAGTTGTCATAATAAACATCATTGACTTTTATCCAAGTTGTCGTGGTCACGCCTTCGGGCAGTTATTATTTATGTTACTTACATGTCCAGGGGTCTGATACAACCTCCCAGGTTCCGGTACATCTCAGCCCCTACAACTGAGGCTGCCTCCCGTCAGCTCAGGCCCTCAGTTGTGACAGTAAGCACTGACCTAATGAATCCAGCCGGAGACCAGGATCAAGCGGCCAGGCCGATGCAAGAACTGGCAGCCCGACTAGAACATCAGGAGGCTGCACAGGGCCACATCATCCGCTGTCTCCAGGATCTCTCTACTCGGCTGGATGGGATTCAGACAACTCTCCGTGGATCAGGCGCGTCTGGTGCGTCAACCACAGTGACTCCAGCTATAACCCCACCCACCTTACCCATTTCTGCTCCACGTCTTCATCTTCCAACGCCAGCAAAATTTGACGGATCTCCAAGATTCTGCAGGGGATTTCTCAACCAGTGTGAGATTCAGTTTCAGCTACAACCTGGCAATTTTCCCAGTGACCGTACAAAAATTGCCTACATTATTTCTCTTCTCAGTGGCTCAGCCCTTGATTGGGCATCACCGTTATGGGAGAGGTCCGACACCCTGCTATCTTCCTACACTGCCTTCGTGTCAACATTCAGGCGCATCTTCGACGAGCCAGGCCGGGTAACCTCAGCTTCATCCGAGATTCTCCGTTTACGCCAGGGGTCACGTACTGTAGGACAATATCTGATACAGTTCCAGATCCTGGCGTCCGAACTGGCATGGAACGACGAGGCCCTGTATGCTGCATTCTGGCATGGCTTATCTGAGCGTATTAAAGATGAGTTAGCTACCAGAGACTTACCTTCTAAGTTAGATGAGCTAATCTCACTCTGCACGAAAGTTGATTTACGTTTCAGAGAGAGAGCAACTGAGCGTGGAAGATCATCTGCTCCAAAATCTTCTGCTCCTCCTCCTCGTCAACTGTCACCATCTAAAGATGAGCCCATGCAACTTGGCCGTTCCCGTTTAACTCCTGCTGAGCGCCGAAGACGTCTCTCCGAGTTTCTCTGTCTCTATTGTGCAGCTCCGTCTCACACCATTAATGCCTGTCCCAAACGTCCGGGAAACTCCAAATCCTAGCTCGCCAAGGTGAGGGCCGGCTAGGAGTAATGATCTCCTCTCCATCTTCTCAAGATTGTAATCTCCCAGTCTCGCTTCAAGTTGCTCAACGTTATCGGAACGTCATTGCCCTCCTTGATTCCGGAGCAGCTGGGAACTTTATTACCGAAGCCTATGTTAAACGGTGGTCCCTACCCACCGAGAGACTTCCTTCGTCCATTTCTTTAACTGCCGTGGATGGCAGCAAAATTTTTGATGCAGTTATTTCTTTAAGGACTCTACCAGTTCGTCTGAGAGTGGGAGTTCTTCATTCCGAACTTATTTCTTTTTTAGTGATTCCAAGAGCCACACATCCTGTGGTCCTGGGCCTTCCATGGCTCCGTATTCACAATCCTACAATTGATTGGACGACTACGCAAATCCTGGCATGGGGTTCCTCCTGTGCTGAGACATGTTTGTTTAAAGTATTGCCTGTCTGTTCTTCCTCCCCCAGGTCGTCTGATGTTCCACCTCCTCCATATCAAGATTTCACGGATGTGTTCAGTAAAGCTTCTGCTGATATCCTTCCTCCTCATAGAGAATGGGACTGTCCGATTGATCTAGTTCCAGGGAAGGTTCCACCTCGAGGCCGAACTTATCCGTTGTCTCTGCCTGAGACGCATTCTATGGAGGAATATATTAAAGAGAACCTAGCAAAGGGGTTCATTCGACCTTCTTCTTCTCCAGCCGGCGCAGGCTTCTTTTTTGTAAAAAAGAAAGATGGTGGTCTGCGGCCGTGCATCGACTACAGAGGTTTGAACGACATTACCATCAAGAACCGTTATCCTTTACCCCTGATTACTGAGCTCTTTGACAGAGTTAGCGGAGCTACCATCTTTACAAAGCTGGACTTGCGAGGTGCATACAATCTCATCCGGATCCGTGAGGGTGACGAGTGGAAGACCGCATTTAACACCCGTGACGGACATTATGAGTACCTCGTCATGCCCTTCGGATTGAGCAATGCTCCAGCTGTCTTCCAGCATTTCGTCAATGAGATCTTCAGAGACATTCTATACCGTCATGTCGTGGTCTATCTAGACGATATCCTCATTTTTGCCAACGATTTAGAGGAACATCGTTTTTGGGTTAAAGAGGTTCTGTCCCGTCTCCGTGTCAATCATCTCTATTGCAAATTAGAGAAATGCGTCTTTGAAGTCAAGTCCATTCCGTTTCTAGGGTACATTGTGTCCGGTTCCGGACTAGAGATGGATCCTGAGAAACTACAAGCAATTCAGAATTGGCCGGTACCCTTAACCCTCAAAGGGGTCCAGAGGTTCTTAGGGTTCGCCAATTATTACCGAAAGTTTATACGAGACTTTTCCACCATTGTGGCGCCTATTACTGCTTTCACCAAGAAGGGTGCTAACCCGTCCAAGTGGTCTGAAGAAGCCATGCAAGCTTTTCATCTTTTAAAACAGAGGTTCATCTCTGCGCCTGTCCTGAAACAGCCTGACATCGACTCTCCTTTCATCCTAGAGGTGGATGCCTCCTCCGTTGGAGTAGGAGCGGTGTTATCTCAGAGGGCTAAAGATGGCCATTTACATCCTTGCAGTTTCTTCTCACGGAAGTTCTCCCCAGCGGAGCGCAACTATGCCATTGGCGACCAGGAGTTGCTAGCCATCAAGCTCGCTCTAGAGGAGTGGAGATATCTGTTGGAGGGAGCTTCTCATTCAATCACCATCCTTACAGACCACAAGAACCTTCTATATTTGAAAGGCGCACAATGTCTCAACCCTCGTCAGGCCAGATGGGCACTTTTCTTTTCCAGGTTCGACTTTAAACTCCAGTTCTGTCCGGGCTCTCAGAATCGCAAGGCCGATGCCCTTTCCCGCTCATGGGAGCAAGAAAATGAGTCAGAGTCTTCAGACAAGCATCCTATTATAAGTCCATTGGCATTCTCCACGGTAGGGATGGACTCTACGCCCCCATCAGGGAAAAGTTTTGTGAAGCCGATGCTAAGGAAGAAGCTCATGCATTGGGCCCAAGCTTCCCGTTTTGCCGGACATACAGGTATCCAAAAAACCCTGGAGTTTATCTCTAGGTCCTATTGGTGGCCAACTCTGAAAAAGGACGTCTTGGAGTTTATTGCATCTTGCCCAAAGTGTGCCCAACATAAAGTATCCCGCCAGTCGCCTGCGGGGCAACTGGTTCCACTATCCGTTCCCCGTCGACCGTGGACCCACTTGTCGATGGATTTCATTACAGACTTACCCATGTGCAACAAGTTCAATACCATCTGGGTGGTAGTTGACCGGTTCACCAAGATGGCACACTTCATTCCTCTCACCGGTCTTCCGTCAGCTTCCAAGTTGGCTCAAGTATTCATACAAGAGATCTTCCAACTCCACGGTCTTCCTGAAGAAATTATCTCTGATCGAGGAGTTCAATTCACAGCCAAATTCTGGCGAAGTTTATGTCAAGTCCTCCAAGTCAAACTAAAGTTTTCCACGGCTTACCATCCTCAGACCAATGGTCAAACCGAGAGGGTGAATCAGGACTTGGAGGCCTTCCTCCGCATCTATGTGTCCTCCTCTCAAGATGACTGGGTTCAATTTCTTCCCTGGGCCGAGTTCTGTCATAACAACCAGTATCATTCTTCATCTGCTTCAACACCATTCTTCACTAACTTTGGATTCCACCCTAAAGTCCCTGAGTTCCAACCGCTTCCAGCAACTTCTGTTCCCGCAGTGGATATCACCTTGCATCAGTTTGCCAATATCTGGAAGAGCGTACGATCAGCTCTGCTCAAGGCATCGTTCAGGTACAAGAAGTTTGCGGATAAGAAGCGTCGAGCAGTTCCTGCTCTCAAGGTGGGTGATCGGGTATGGTTATCCACGAAGAATTTGAGGTTAAGAGTTCCCAGTATGAAGTTTGCACCTCGCTATATCGGTCCTTTCAAGATTGAACAAGTCATCAATCCTGTTGCTTACAGACTCCAGTTGCCTCCCTTCTTAAAAATACCCAGGACATTCCATGTTTCCCTGTTGAAACCGCTGATCTTGAATCGGTTTCATTCCTCACTTCCTCCAACTCCGAAAGTCCAAACTCAACGAGGCGTTGAGTATGAAGTGGCCAAGATCCTGGACTCACGTCACCGTTACGGTCAACTACAATATCTTATTGACTGGAAGGGTTATGGTCCTGAGGAACGTTCATGGACCAATGCTTCTGATGTCCATGCTCCTGCCTTGGTCCGGAGATTCCATTCCAAGTTTCCTCAAAAGCCAAAGAAGTGTCCTGGGGCCACTCCTAAAGGGGGGGGTGCTGTCACGATCCGGGTATCTGGACGCCATTTCTTACCCATCAGATGCCTCCTAAGGCTGGCTCAGCGCTCCAGGACCGGATCCCATCTGTTATCCTGATGTGTACATTCCTGTATCCTCTCCTGTCACTCTGGGACGCTGTCACAGTAAACGCCATATTACACCTTGCATGGCGTCTCCCGCGGCCTCCGCCGCCGTCCCTGCTCTTCTGCATGCAGAGTGTCTGAGTGGCGATTACGTCAGCCGCGGCCTCCGCTGTGTCCGCGTGGTTGGATGTGCATCTGTCAGCCTGGCGCCTCCTGTCTCCGGTGGCCGGCGCCGCCATTACTGTTTTCATTACCACATGGATTACAAACCAAACTTCCCTCCAAGTGTCTGCATGGGCGCAGCCATCTTGGATTCTGTCAGCTGATCATTTCCACCAATCTGTTCTCAGTATTGATAATCTGCATAATTGCCTAGCCAACCCCTTCCTTGCTGCAGGTATAAATACACTGTGCCTGAGCAAGGAAGGCGTCAGTGCTTTGGTTGTCAAACCTAGTTCCTGTTTGTCTCTCTCCTGTGATTGTCTTCCAGGTTCCAGCTCCTGTCTCAAGACTTCCACCATAGAGACCCGCACCAGCATTCCACCTGCGGTGTAGCCTGACTCTCCAATCCATTGTGGATTCATCTGTTTCCAGCTACAACATTACCTGCTTCCAGCTCAGCTTCCAGCAGAGTACAGCTTCCCTTAAAGGGCCGGTGTCCTTTCTACACTTTACCACTCTCCACCGGTATTATTATTTCTCCGCTCTCAAGTTCTACATTTCAGTTCATATTTCATCGCTCCCAAGTTCATTTATTATTTAACTGGTTCCAGCCAGTATCCACTCCGTGCTAACAACAGTCTGGTTCCAGCCAGTATCCACAGCAGCTGTTTTATCTTCAGCAACCCAGCTTTTCCTGGAACACCAGCTGGCACAATCCTGGGTTATCTCCATTGCTACAGTCGGGCCTGGTAAGGACTTTCCATCTAGAAGATCATAAGAACTATCTCACACTACCAGTGCCCTGTGGCTCCTGCCATCCTGTAGTACCCAGGAACTGTATTTATTCTTTGCTGACTTTTATGTTTTCTTTTACTGCTGCTGTTTTGCGGAGTTGTCATAATAAACATCATTGACTTTTATCCAAGTTGTCGTGGTCACGCCTTCGGGCAGTTATTATTTATGTTACTTACATGTCCAGGGGTCTGATACAACCTCCCAGGTTCCGGTACATCTCAGCCCCTACAACTGAGGCTGCCTCCCGTCAGCTCAGGCCCTCAGTTGTGACACTCGCCTCTTTGTTGATAAACAGGTGGGAGTATGTAGCGCAACATACTCCCACCTGTAGTTCATTTTATGCCCACTAATCTCCCAGGCCCCATTATAGGTACATCCCTGATCATGTCACTTTCTCTAATGTGTAAATAATACATATGTGGTCCAACTAGCTTCATGTTGTATGGAACTCTCCCATTTTACCCTCTTAAAGCCTCATCTCTCTATTATATACATTGCCACCATATTATGCTGCAGTGTACACAGTGCCTCCATAGTACCTCTTAGTACACACAGCACCCTCCATAATACCACTCAGCATACACAACCCCCCATAATACCTCTGTATACACACTGCCATCCACAATAATACCCCTGAGTGCACACAGCTCTCAGATTTTACACTCTACTTTACACAGCCCCCCTCCCTCTCCCATATTACCCCTCAGTACACACAGTACCCGAATATTACATAACATTGTACAAAGCCCCCCTACCCCCAATACCCACATATTACATAGCATTGTATGCAGTCCCCCTCCCCATATTACTACAATGTACAAAGCACATCCATATTACATTCCATTATAACAGCCACCCTCTCCCATATTACCCCCAGTGCACACAGCATCCATATCACACAGCCCCCTCCCCCATATTATCACCTGTACACAATGCACACCCATATTACACTGCATTATACACATCCCCTCACACACACACACACACACGGTCTACACGGCACAATTATATTACACCGCTTTATACCCAGGCCCCCTCCCCCATATTACCCCCAGTACACACAGCACCCACCTGGCTTTCTTGTTTCTTCCTCTGAAAGCTGGGAGCTGGCCCAGGATATAGTTGCCTACCCTCCCTCATTCTGCAGGAGACTTCCTGAAATAGCAGCAATCTCCCTGACTCCCTGAATAGTCCATAAATCTCCCTGATTGCACCTTATCCCCATTGTGCAGCTGTTACATTCTTGGGGAAAAATAAGAAATCAGATATACATACATTCAAATGGGATCATCGGTGCCATTTCCATGCATTGGTTATAAGGCATAATGGTCCCTATGGCTACATGCATTTTAAATAAGGTTTCTCGTGGCCACTTACAGTATATTCACACCTTGAAAAAGACCCCAGTTTGAGGAAGAAACGCGTTGGTGGAGGAGGCGATCCGGTCTTGAAAAACAGGAGGATTCTTTGATACCAGTAGTTCTGATGGTTTTGCGGGGTGTTCCCAGGAACCCCACCATTACCTTTATTAGCGAATATTGAACTGTTTAATCCACAATTCCATCAAATCTGATAATCACCCATTGTTTGACTGGAAAGTCTACCTGTGTTAGAAAGATATATGTCCTGCACTATACTTGGTGTTCTAGCTTGGAACATTTTATCTAATTTTTTGTCATTTTATGTCTATTAAAATTGTGTTATACTATATATTCTCTTTTTATCTTTGTTGTATATACCATTTATGGAGATGGTATATGAGAATAAGTGACCAATTGGATTAACGAAGAAGCGTTGGTTAAGTTATTCCTTCATTTTTTCTGTTTGTTTGCACTATTGGTGAGGGGTGAAGGATACCTCTAGAAGTGTATGACTGACGGGCTGCTTCCGCGCACGGGACAGTTCTTCAATTCTTTTTTCTACAGTATATGGAACCTCTTGTAAAACACAGTACACAAACTAATCCTGCAATTTCTTCAATAAGTAGATCTTACTAACTTTGAGGCTCATTTACATTTGGATATAATCATTTTTGACAGGAATCTGCATTTTGCATCACGTCACTTACCGGTGCTCTGATGTGCTGGCCTCCGGAGGTCACATCCTCAGCCTGGCAGCATGTTCCATGATTGCCTGCAATGTGCAGAGACTCTCTCCAGTGTGTACCCCAATGTAGTCCCACCATCTCCAGAGTATGGGCGCCGCCATGAGACCTACCATCAGCTGACTTGGTGCTATCCACTCCTGAGCACTGGAGCTCTCACATGACTTGATTCTCCAAACCCTGCTAACCAGGGGATATATTGCCAGAGTTCCTGCTCAGTATCATTGCCTTGAACAATGTGTCATATACTGTGAACAAGCATATCCTGATTCCAGTCTCCCATACCTCCCAACATGACCCTCTCCAGGAGGGACACAATGCTCTGCTTCTGGACTTTTTTCTTAATTTGTGATTGCCGGCACCTGTTTTGAACAGGTGAATGGATAAGAAAGGTGTTTCACCACAGGTGATGGCAATCATAAATTAAGATTGAAGTCCAGGAGCAGAGCATTCTGTCCCTCCTGAAGAGGGTTATGTTGGGAGGTATGGTCTCCAGAGACTCTCCTGTGTCAGTGCGCCGTGGAACTACTACAGGCAGTAGCAGATCTTGCTATGGGCACACGGGATTTTTGCCCGGGGTGCCGCCTTCCAGAGAGCACCACCACCATCCGGAGAGCGCTGCCGCCGCGGCAAGATCCGGTACTGGTGCTGTGCTCTCACTGCTGTGCGGTGTGCGATGACATCACTGCGCACCGTACGGCATTGTGGGACCGGCACATAGACGCTAGGGGTCATAATTGACCTCTAGTGTCTATGCTGTGCTATGGGAGTGACGTCATGATGTCTCTCTCATAGATCCGAGGAGCGGCTCAGGTGGCCAGAGACGGAGGTCAGCAGCGGTCGGGAATCAGGAGCGGGGAAAGTGAGTATTCATTTATTTATTTTTGTAAGTGGCGCAACTCTACTGGGGGTAATACTACTGGGGGCACAAACGGGGGCACAACTCTACAGGGGGCATAACTGACCATGCCCCTTTATGAAGCCATGCCCCTATTTTCGCCCGGGGTGCCACAAGCGCTAGAACCAACCCTGACTACAGGCACCAGCCATCCAGTTTGTCTTCAGCTACTTTCTGCTCCTACAATCACTTGCAGTAAGAGACTCTCACCAGGTGCTGCATATTGTACTCATCTGTTTGTTATTAATCTGTATCTGCAGTGTGCTATTCTACCTGCACTAAAGCATCCAGCTTAAAGTTCAGTTGTCACCTGCAATAACCAAACCTGGTTCTATTGCTGTATGCAAGCATTGCCTATTGACTGTGTAGCTCTGTGGCAAGTTCCTATTGGTTTCCAGACTGCTCAGCTGTGTTACCAATTGCCTGAACAAATCTGTTTCAAGTCACAATCTGTGTCCAGGCTGACCATCTGCATTACCTATACAAATCCCATTTCAAGTTCCTATTGGTTTCCAGGCCGATCATCTGCATTATCAATTGCCTGTATAATCCTGTTGCAAGTTACAATCGGTTTCCAGACTGATCATCAGTATTTCCATTTGCCTATACAAATCCTGTTCAAGTTACCATCGGTTTCCAGGCCAATCATCGATATTGCCAAGCATCTGTTTTAAGTTCTGTTTCAAGTCATCATCGGCTCCCAGGCAGACCATTGTTTATTCCAAGTGATACTGGTTTCCAGACCGACCTATACATATCTCCCAACATGACCCTCTCCAGGAGGGACAGAATGCTCTGCTTCTAGACTTTTTTCTTAATTTGTGATTGCCGGCACCTGTTTTGAACAGGTGAATGGATAAGAAAGGTGTTTCAGCACAGGTGATGACCCAGCCCGGCTAAGCGAGAAATGGCCTGGTTTCCCAATGGGCCAATTTGCCCATGTCACTTAGGTTTTCCAGTGTTAGCCAAAAAAGAATATGGTCAGAAACTAATATGGAGTCTATGCCTGTATCGACCACCCTGTGTCACAACTGAGGGCCTGAGCTGACGGGAGGCAGCCTCAGTTGTAGGGGCTGAGATGTACCGGAACCTTGGAGGTTGTATCAGACCCCTGGACATGTAAGTAACATGAATAATAACTGCCCGAAGGCGTGACCACGACAACTTGGATAAAAGTCAATGATGTTTATTATGACAACTCCGCAACACAGCAGCAGTAAAAGAAAACGTAAAAGTCAGCAAATAATAAATACAGTTCCTGGGTACTACAGGATGGCAGGAGCCACAGGGCACTGGTAGTGTGAGATAGTTCTTATGATCTTCTAGATGGAAAGTCCTTACCAGGCCCGACTGTAGCAATGGAGATAACCCAGGATTGTGCCAGCTGGTGTTCCAGGAAAAGCTGGGTTGCTGAAGGTAAAACAGCTGCTGTGGATACTGGCTGGAACCAGACTGTTGTTAGCACGGAGTGGATACTGGCTGGAACCAGTTAAATAATAAATGAACTTGGGAGCGATGAAATATGAACTGAAATGTAGAACTTGAGAGCGGAGAAATAATAATACCGGTGGAGAGTGGTAAAGTGTAGAAAGGACACCGGCCCTTTAAGGGAAGCTGTACTCTGCTGGAAGCTGAGCTGGAAGCAGGTAATGTTGTAGCTGGAAACAGATGAATCCACAATGGATTGGAGAGTCAGGCTACACCGCAGGTGGAATGCTGGTGCGGGTCTCTATGGTGGAAGTCTTGAGACAGGAGCTGGAACCTGGAAGACAATCACAGGAGAGAGACAAACAGGAACTAGGTTTGACAACCAAAGCACTGACGCCTTCCTTGCTCAGGCACAGTGTATTTATACCTGCAGCAAGGAAGGGATTGGCTAGGCAATTATGCAGATTAACAATACTGACAACAGATTGGAGGAAATGATCAGCTGACAGAATCCAAGATGGCTGCGCCCATGCAGACACTTGGAGGGAAGTTTGGTTTGTAATCCATGTGGTAATGAAAACAGTAATGGCGGCGCCGGGTGACGTGAGTCCAGGATCTTGGCCACTTCATACTCAACGCCTCGTTGAGTTTGGACTTTCGGAGTTGGAGGAAGTGAGGAATGAAACCGATTCAAGATCAGCGGTTTCAACATTGAAACATGGAATGTCCTGGGTATTTTTAAGAAGGGAGGCAACTGGAGTCTGTAAGCAACAGGATTGATGACTTGTTCAATCTTGAAAGGACCGATATAGCGAGGTGCAAACTTCATACTGGGAACTCTTAACCTCAAATTCTTCGTGGATAACCATACCCGATCACCCACCTTGAGAGCAGGAACTGCTCGACACTTCTTATCCGCAAACTTCTTGTACCTGAACGATGCCTTGAGCAGAGCTGATCGTACGCTCTTCCAGATATTGGCAAACTGATGCAAGGTGATATCCACTGCGGGAACAGAAGTTGCTGGAAGCGGTTGGAACTCAGGAACTTTAGGGTGGAATCCAAAGTTAGTGAAGAATGGTGTTGAAGCAGATGAAGAATGATACTGGTTGTTATGACAGAACTCGGCCCAGGGAAGTAATTGAACCCAGTCATCTTGAGAGGAGGACACATAGATGCGGAGGAAGGCCTCCAAGTCCTGATTCACCCTCTCGGTTTGACCATTGGTCTGAGGATGGTAAGCCGTGGAAAACTTTAGCTTGACTTGGAGGACTTGACATAAACTTCGCCAGAATT
Organism: Pseudophryne corroboree; assembly: GCF_028390025.1. Taxonomy (NCBI): domain Eukaryota; kingdom Metazoa; phylum Chordata; class Amphibia; order Anura; family Myobatrachidae; genus Pseudophryne; species Pseudophryne corroboree. The sequence goes on along the minus strand of NC_086454.1, from coordinate 163,464,286 downwards.
TGGCTGTGAATTGAACTCCTCGATCTGAGATAATTTCTTCAGGAAGACCGTGGAGTCGGAAGATCTCTTGTATGAATACTTGAGCCAACTTGGAAGCTGACGGAAGACCGGTGAGAGGAATGAAGTGTGCCATCTTGGTGAACCGGTCAACTACCACCCAGATGGTATTGAACTTGTTGCACATGGGTAAGTCTGTAATGAAATCCATCGACAAGTGGGTCCATGGTCGACGGGGAACGGATAGTGGAACCAGTTGCCCCGCAGGCGACTGGCGGGATACTTTATGTTGGGCACACTTTGGGCAAGATGCAATAAACTCCAAGACGTCCTTTTTCAGAGTTGGCCACCAATAGGACCTAGAGATAAACTCCAGGGTTTTTTGGATACCTGTATGTCCGGCAAAACGGGAAGCATGGGCCCAATGCATGAGCTTCTTCCTTAGCATCGGCTTCACAAAACTTTTCCCTGATGGGGGCGTAGAGTCCATCCCTACCGTGGAGAATGCCAACGGATTTATAATAGGATGCTTGTCTGAAGACTCTGACTCATTTTCTTGCTCCCATGAGCGGGAAAGGGCATCGGCCTTGCGATTCTGAGAGCCCGGACAGAACTGGAGTTTAAAGTCGAACCTGGAAAAGAAAAGTGCCCATCTGGCCTGACGAGGGTTGAGACATTGTGCGCCCTTCAGGTATAAAAGGTTCTTGTGGTCTGTAAGTATGGTGATTAAATGAGAAGCTCCCTCCAACAGATACCTCCACTCTTCTAGAGCGAGCTTGATGGCTAGCAACTCCTGGTCGCCAATGGCATAGTTGCGCTCAGCTGGGGAGAACTTCCGGGAGAAGAAACTGCAAGGATGTAAATGGCCATCTTTAGCCCTCTGAGATAACACCGCTCCTACTCCAACGGAGGAGGCATCCACCTCTAGGATGAAAGGAGAGTCGATGTCAGGCTGTTTCAGGACAGGCGCAGAGATGAACCTCTGTTTTAAAAGATGAAAAGCTTGCATGGCTTCTTCAGACCACTTGGACGGGTTAGCACCCTTCTTGGTGAAAGCAGTAATAGGCGCCACAATGGTGGAAAAGTCTCGTATAAACTTTCGGTAATAATTGGCGAACCCTAAGAACCTCTGGACCCCTTTGAGGGTTAAGGGTACCGGCCAATTCTGAATTGCTTGTAGTTTCTCAGGATCCATCTCTAGTCCGGAACCGGACACAATGTACCCTAGAAACGGAATGGACTTGACTTCAAAGACGCATTTTTCTAATTTGCAATAGAGATGATTGACACGGAGACGGGACAGAACCTCTTTAACCCAAAAACGATGTTCCTCTAAATCGTTGGCAAAAATGAGGATATCGTCTAGATAGACCACGACATGACGGTATAGAATGTCTCTGAAAATCTCATTGACAAAATGCTGGAAGACAGCTGGAGCATTGCTCAATCCGAAGGGCATGACTAGGTACTCATAATGTCCGTCACGGGTGTTAAAGGCGGTCTTCCACTCGTCACCCTCACGGATCCGGATGAGATTGTATGCACCTCGCAAGTCCAGCTTTGTAAAGATGGTAGCTCCGCTAACTCTGTCAAAGAGCTCAGTAATCAGGGGTAAAGGATAACGGTTCTTGATGGTAATGTCGATCAAACCTCTGTAGTCGATGCACGGCCGCAGACCACCATCTTTCTTTTTTACAAAAAAGAAGCCTGCGCCGGCTGGGGAAGAAGAAGGTCGAATGAACCCCTTTGCTAGGTTCTCTTTAATGTATTCCTCCATAGAATGCGTCTCAGGCAGAGACAACGGATAAGTTCGGCCTCGAGGTGGAACCTTCCCTGGAACGAGATCAATCGGGCAGTCCCATTCTCTATGAGGAGGAAGGATATCAGCAGAAGCTTTACTGAACACATCCGTGAAATCTTGATATGGAGGAGGTGGAACATCAGACGACCTGGGGGAGGAAGAACAGACAGGCAATACTTTAAACAAACATGTCTCTGCACAGGAGGAACCCCATGCCAGGATTTGCGTAGTCGTCCAATCAATTGTAGGATTGTGAAGACGGAGCCATGGAAGGCCCAGGACCACAGGATGTGTGGCTCTTGGAATCACTAAAAGTGAAATAAGTTCGGAATGAAGAACTCCCACTCTCAGACGAACTGGTAGAGTCCTTAGAGCAATAACAGTATCAAAAATTTTACTGCCATCCACGGCAGTTAAGGAAAAGGAGGAAGGAAGTCTCTCGGTGGGTAGGGACCACCGTTTAACATAGGCTTCAGTAATAAAGTTCCCAGCTGCTCCGGAATCAAGGAGAGCAATGACGTTCCGATAACGTTGAGCAACTTGAAGCGAGACTGGGAGATTACAATCATGAGGAGATGGAGAGGAGATCATTACTCCTAGCCGGCCCTCTCCTGGGCGAGCTAGGGTTTGGAGTTTTCCCGGACGTTCGGGACAGGCATTGATGGTGTGAGACGGAGCTGCACAGTAAAGACAAAGAGACTCAGAGAGACGTCTTCGGCGCTCAGCAGGAGTTAAACGGGAACGGCCAATTTGCATGGGCTCATCTTTAGATGGTGACAGTTGACGAGGAGGAGGAGCAGAAGATTTTGGAGCAGATGATCTTCCACGCTCAGTTGCTCTCTCTCTGAAACGTAAATCAACTTTCGTACAGAGTGAGATTAGCTCATCTAACTTAGAAGGTAAGTCTCTGGTAGCTAACTCATCTTTAATAAGCTCAGATAAGCCATGCCAGAATGCAGCATACAGGGCCTCGTCGTTCCATGCCAGTTCGGATGCCAGGATCTGGAACTGTATCAGATATTGTCCTACAGTACGTGACCCCTGGCGTAAACGGAGAATCTCGGATGAAGCTGAGGTTACCCGGCCTGGCTCGTCGAAGATGCGCCTGAATGTTGACACGAATGCAGTGTAAGAAGATAGCAGGGTGTCGGACCTCTCCCATAACGGTGATGCCCAGTCAAGGGTGGAGCCACTGAGAAGGGAGATGATGTAGGCAATTTTTGTACGGTCACTGGGAAAATTGCCAGGTTGTAGCTCAAACTGAATCTCACACTGGTTGAGAAATCCCCTGCAGAATCTTGGAGATCCGTCAAATTTTGCTGGCGTTGGAAGATGAAGACGTGGAGCAGAAATGGGTAAGGTGGGTGGGGTTATAGCTGGAGTCACTGTGGTTGACGCACCAGATGCGCCTGATCCACGGAGAGTTGTCTGAATCCCATCCAGCCGAGTAGAGAGATCCTGGAGACAGCGGATGATGTGGCCCTGTGCAGCCTCCTGATGTTCTAGTCGGGCTGCCAGTTCTTGCATCGGCCTGGCCGCTTGATCCTGGTCTCCGGCTGGATTCATTAGGTCAGTGCTTACTGTCACAACTGAGGGCCTGAGCTGACGGGAGGCAGCCTCAGTTGTAGGGGCTGAGATGTACCGGAACCTGGGAGGTTGTATCAGACCCCTGGACATGTAAGTAACATGAATAATAACTGCCCGAAGGCGTGACCACGACAACTTGGATAAAAGTCAATGATGTTTATTATGACAACTCCGCAACACAGCAGCAGTAAAAGAAAACGTAATAGTCAGCAAATAATAAATACAGTTCCTGGGTACTACAGGATGGCAGGAGCCACAGGGCACTGGTAGTGTGAGATAGTTCTTATGATCTTCTAGATGGAAAGTCCTTACCAGGCCCGACTGTAGCAATGGAGATAACCCAGGATTGTGCCAGCTGGTGTTCCAGGAAAAGCTGGGTTGCTGAAGGTAAAACAGCTGCTGTGGATACTGGCTGGAACCAGACTGTTGTTAGCACGGAGTGGATACTGGCTGGAACCAGTTAAATAATAAATGAACTTGGGAGCGATGAAATATGAACTGAAATGTAGAACTTGAGAGCGGAGAAATAATAATACCGGTGGAGAGTGGTAAAGTGTAGAAAGGACACCGGCCCTTTAAGGGAAGCTGTACTCTGCTGGAAGCTGAGCTGGAAGCAGGTAATGTTGTAGCTGGAAACAGATGAATCCACAATGGATTGGAGAGTCAGGCTACACCGCAGGTGGAATGCTGGTGCGGGTCTCTATGGTGGAAGTCTTGAGACAGGAGCTGGAACCTGGAAGACAATCACAGGAGAGAGACAAACAGGAACTAGGTTTGACAACCAAAGCACTGACGCCTTCCTTGCTCAGGCACAGTGTATTTATACCTGCAGCAAGGAAGGGATTGGCTAGGCAATTATGCAGATTAACAATACTGACAACAGATTGGAGGAAATGATCAGCTGACAGAATCCAAGATGGCTGCGCCCATGCAGACACTTGGAGGGAAGTTTGGTTTGTAATCCATGTGGTAATGAAAACAGTAATGGCGGCGCCGGCCACTGGAGACAGGAGACGCCAGGCTGGCAAGTGCACATCCAACCACACGGACACAGCGGAGGCCGCGGCTGACGTAATCGCCACTCTGACACTCTGCATGCAGAAGCTCAGGGACGGCGGCGGAGGCCGCGGGAGACGCCATGCCAGATGTAATAAGGCGTTACTGTGACAGCGTCTCAGAGAGACAGGAGAGGATGCAGGAATGTGAACATTAGGATAACAGATGGAATCCGGTCCTGGAGCGCTGAGCCAGCCTTAGGAGGCATCTGATGGGTAAGAAATGGCGTCCAGATACCCGGATCGTGACACCCTGATGTGAAGAAGATTCTAAATACGCCAGGAAATGAGAATTCTTTATTAGTGGAGTATCTAGATCTGCAGATTTCTGTCAAGTGCAACTGTTCACAAATATATTTGATACCCACTTTACAACTGCATTTTGGGTTAGAAACAGAAGTCTGTTTGTCCAAGCATTAGAGGCTAACATATTAAAGTCATACCTCCCAACTTTGATAAGGCAGGAAGCCAGACTCCTGCGCGGCAAAGCCACATCCGCTGGAAAAGGGGGTGTGGATTCCTAGAAAAGGGGGCATGGCTTTGGGGTAAAGCCACAATTGTGAGCCATGCCCCCCATTTCTGCCACAATGGGGGAATGGGCAGCGCTCAGTGAGCTGCTGGCATGCCCCAGTCCCTCCGTCTCTGTGAATAAACGATGTGTGCACATGCGCACAGCGTCTATTCACCGCTGCTCTACAGCAGAGCAGCGAGTGACAGGAGCCTCCCAACTGACCCCACCACCACTGTGGGACACTGTGGCCCATGGGTGGGACAACAGGACAGTCCCAAAAAAGAGGGACTGTCCCGCAAAAATCGGGACAGTTGGGCAGTATATTAGAGTTACCCCAAGTAGTATGTGGACGTCAATTTTGGTTGTTAATCATATCCAAGACAAATTTCTGAGGGCCTTATTCTGATTTGGAAGTAAAGCAAAAAAACAAGTAACTTTGGGCCTAATTCAGACCTGATCGCAGCAGAAAATTTGTTAGCTAATGGACAAAACCATGTGCACTGCAGGCGGGGCAGATATAACATGTGCAGAGAGAGTTAGATTTTGGTGGGTTATATTCAGGGGCGGATTGGGAACAAGAAGCGGCCCTGGAAAACTTTGTACTAGTGGCCCCACATGGGCAGCACCAGAGGTGCAAGGTCTAGCCATGGGCCATGACAGCAGCACCCACCCTTTTTCTGTGCAGGGTAAATACTGGCTGTTTCAGCTTGTAGCCCACAGCTTATTTTTACACTGCAATTTAGATTTCAGTTTAGGCACACCCACCCAAATCTAACTCTCTCTGTGCCTGTTACATCTGCCCCACCTACAGTGTAGCATGGTTTTGCCTAAGTCATACTTCTCAAGTTTTTATCTCCATAAAGAGGGACACAAGCGCTTCGCTCCCGAAAAAAGGGTGTGACCTAAGAAAAGGAGGTGTTGCTTCATGGGAGGACCCACGATCGTGAGCCACGCCCCCGTTTTCATCACTGAGGGGGCATGCCCAGCGCTCTGTGAGCCGCTGGCATGCCCCCTCTCCCTCTGACTCCAGTGAATAGACGCTGTGCGCATGCGCACAGCGTCTATTCACCGCTGCTCTGCTAAGCAGGGCAGCGAGAGACAGAGCCTCCCAATGCCCCCCACCCCCACCGCGGGACAGCGGGACAGTCCCCAAAAGATGGGACTGTCCCGCGAAAATCGGGACAGTTGGGAGGTATGCCTAAGTGCATAGTTACTTGCTTTTTTTTTTCTTTACTTACAAATCAGAATCAGGGCCAGGATTAATATATATTACCAACAATGTCATTATTTATGACCCTCTATGGTAGCATCTGAAATAATGAACCTCCCCGCTGCATCTGGAACAGAGTTGTGTACCACCACCTGAAGATCTTTACGAGCTAAAATGGCAACACCCAGTGATTTTTGAATTACAGTATATGCAACTGAAGGCAAGACTTTGTCTCTGATCATACTCGGTAACAAGATTAGTGGCATTCAGGTATGTTTCTTGTTGGAGAGAAACGTCATCTATTGAAATATTCAAATAAGTGAGAATTCCCTTTCTTTTAATAAGGGAATTAAGGCACTTCACTTCCAGGAATACAGCTTCTTTAATTCAGATAGAAAGAGAGCACTGCCTGGTGCTGCATAAGTCAGTGCCCAGGAGACGCCAATACAGGGGCAGGGAAACATTTGTAAGAAGGTGTTGAAGAGGAATATAAGACAAAGGAAAAACAGCAAGTGAGAACACGTTAATGGGGGCAATTATACATAAAGTAATCACTATAATTTGAGAGTTTAGCAAACAAAAGGGGAGGTTTAGGTCTCTTGGTGATCATGTAAACACAAGAGTGATAACTGATCTATAATAGTTGTAAAAATGATAGTAAATGTTGCAAGCTAGCAAACAAAGAAAAAGGAAGGGATTTTAAACATGCAGCATGAACTGTAACACAACAGAAAATCAGACTGAGCAGCAAAGGATAAATGGCAATACACTATAGTGGTCCTCAGAAAGCACCCAAATAACACCTCATCATGTCCAGGAGACAAAGTCTATGGAGAATTGGAGGACTACATGTGACATGTACACTTGAATATATAAGCCACAAATTGAGGCAGAATGAGAAAGCATGAAGCTAAAGGGTTAAACTAACAGACCCCTATACAGTTCAGTCCTCCTCTATCAGAAATTCTTGCACATCTGCGATTAAGGTGAAATCTTTACTATCGACTATTCATAATCGGCCTGGATACATTGGAGCAAATGTATGATTGTCATGGGTTACTTTGGTGCAGATTGGAGTTATGTTTGTCAGGGCCGTTTCTTGGGGCAGGCGAGCAGTGCAACCGCACTGGGCGCCCACCGCGGCACTAACTGTTGCTCCCTGCTTCCCCCTCCTATTTCTCCCCGAGTAACCCGCTCGGGGGGCGGAGTTTCACGGAATGACGCGGTTGCGTCGTTACGTCACAACGCAACCCCGTCACTCCACGAACCCCCCCTCCTCAGCGGAGTACAGAAGGGGATCCAAGTTAGGAAGAGGGAAAGGCCAGCGCGAGGAGCGACTGGTGAGGCGGGCCGAAGAGCGGTAATCGCCTCTGTAAGTATTCTCTCTATCTCTCTCTCTCTCTCTCTCTCTCTCAATGTGTAAAATGGGGACACCTGCCGTAATGTGTGAAATGGGGACTCTTGCCTGCCGTAGTGTGGGGGATTTAATGTATCAAGGGCATTGCAGTGTGTGGTATAATATGGTGCAGGGGGCATTACTGTGTGGGGCTTAATATGGTAGAATTTTTTTTTCCTGTGGTGGTCTTGATCTGTTGGAGCAGGGTCAAAAACTGGATTGTGAGGTAGTCTTTTCAGACGAGGCCATGCCCATTTAAATGAGGCCACACCCATTTAGATTAGGCCACGCCCCTTGTCGGGTGCGCAAGTTTTTTTATTATCTAGGTGTGTGTGTGTGTGTGGGGGGGGCACATTTTTTTATGCCATGGGGGGGGCGCATTTTTAAATCTCGCACTGGGAGCCAAATTGGCTAGAAACAGCCCTGTTCCTTGTAACCTCTGCTGAGTAGTATTGGAATGAAAGCAGACTCTTCATTCTATTTAATTCTTCCAAGTTGTTTTGCTGCTGACCTGAGAGTGAGAGTCCTTTTCTGGAGATATTTGAAGATGATGGTCCCTGTCCTTTTAGTCATATTATTTCTCGCTGGACCCATCATGTGATATAAAAATGTGTGAGTTTATTCACAATGTCCAGCTGGAAGATATTTTTTGAGAAATTTGAACAGCGAAAAACCTTAAAATATTTCTGGCAGCCAATCAGATGTAGATTATTATGGTTTGATCTACGTGTATTTTCTAGTTTGTTGATACTTACAATTTGGTTGCTAGGTCTTTAAATTAGAGATGAGCGGGTCCGGTTCTCGGAAAAACGGACCCACCTGAACTGTGGGGGTACAAGTCCGGATCCGAGTAAGGATCGGGCTTTCCCAACAGATTCGGATCCCAAAATGAGGCAAAACGTCATCATCCCACTGTTGGATTCTTGCAGGGTATTGGATTCTATAAGGGTCCCGGTGATTGGCCCCATTTTCACTCTGGCTGTGGAGAGTGCACTGAATGGACGTGTCAGACTCAGTGTTGTGGCGTGGGGCATGGGGCGTGAGCATGGGGCTGTTGCCTGCATCCAGTGACAACTAGGTGTGATCTCATTCAATCATTATCAGTTCAGGAGTGCTGGTGTATCTGACAAGGGGTGATCTCATCTGTGCATACATCCAGGGTATCTGCCTGCCCCAGTGTTAAAAAAAAGTCCAGTATAGTGTGTGTGTATATCCAGGGGCTGGTCTGTCTCCAGGGCTGCTGCCAGCTGGTGTATCTGACAACAAGGGGTGATCTCATCTGTCCATATACATCCAAGGGCTCTGCCTGCCCCAATGTTAAATAAAAAAAATCCCAGTATACTATACTGTATGTGTACATCCAGGGGCTGGTGTGTCATAGATATCAGTATAAGTCCAGGGGTGATCTGTCTGTCGTCTGGTGGTGCATCTGACAAAAAAACAGACAGACTTTTTGTCCTGTGATCACCAAAGGCACACACTCCAGAAAAGGGGGCATAGCCAACAAGGGAGGGGCGTGGTTTCAAAATGACAGAGCCTCATAATAGCATCAACCCACCTCCACACCTGCCACATCGCAGAGGGTGACGGGAGAGGGAGACAGGGAGAGACAGTGAGTGACAGGAAGAGGGTGTCAGCAGTGGATGAAAGGGACAGGGTGAAAACAGTGGGTTATGCAAGGAAGAGGGTGACAGCAGTGGCTGACGCCAGAAAGAGGGTGATACCAGGGAGAAGGTGACAGGGAGAGGGTGATGCCAGAAAGAGGTTAATAGCAGGGGGAGACACCAGGGAGAGGGGGACAGCAGTGGGTGATATGGAGAGGGTGATACTAGGGAGAGAGTGACACCAGAGAGAGAATGTTAGTGATGCCAGTGCCAGATAGTGATGCCAGGGAGGGGACGACAGCAGTGGGTGACAGGGAAAGGGTGACAGCAGTGGGTGTTGCCATAGAGAGGGTGACAGCATTGGGTGTTGCCATGGAGAGGGTGACAGCAGCAGGTGACAGAAAGAGGGTGACAGTAGTAGCACTGGGTGACAGTGAGAAGGAGAGTGTGATGGGGCAGGCAGTGAATGACAATATTTCAATTTACTTACCCGGTCCTGGGCCCAGAACAGCAGGGTGCTCCTCTTTGGCATTCCTCCCAACACGACCCTCACCAGGAGGGACAACATGCTCTGCTTCTGGAATTTTCTCTTAATTTATGATTGCCAACACCTGTCTTGAGCAGGTTGATGGATAAGAAAAGTGTTTCAGCACAGGTAATGACAATCATAAATTAAAAGGGAAGTCCAGGAGCAGAGCATTCTGTCCCTCCTGGAGAGAGTCATGGTGGTCATTCCAAGTTGATCGCAGCCAGCAACTTTTTGCTGCTGCTGCGATCAACTAGTCCACGCCTATGGGGGAGTGTATTTTAGCTTAGCAGGTCTGCGAACACTTGTGCAGTCCTGCTAAGCTAAAAAATTTCAAGCAAAACAAGACCAGCCCTGGACATACTTACTCTGTGCAATTATCTCAGCGATGCTGGGGCTGGCTTTGACGTCAGACATCCACCCTCCGTTCTCCAGGACACACCTGCGTTTTCCTCACCACTCCTCGAAAACGGCTCCAAACGGTCTGGTGACGCCCAGGAACGCCTTCTCTCTGTCAATCTTCTTGTGGTCGGCTCTGCGACCGCTTTCTTCATAGGACGTGACGTAACCGGGCAATGATGTGCGCGCGCAGTGCAGCCACCGCGCATGATCATTCCAGACCTGTTTGCACCGCAGTGAAAAACCGCTGCGTGCGAACATGTCAGAATGACACCCCATGTTGGGAGGTATGCTTTGGTGTTAACGCTGGGGATCGTGACATCAGATCCCTAGGCAGCAACGAGAGCCTTAACAGGAACCGGGTCAAAGGGAGAGGAGAGGGGAGGAGCTGGAAGGAGAGGGGATCATGGCTCTTTCTTCCCCTCTGGTAGAACTGTGACAATAGATACATTAAAACAGGGTACCATCCCAAGAAGAGGTTGGGAGAGATACCAGAAGAAAATACTCCTTTTGGGGGCACACTTTCTACAACGGCCCTCATTCCGAGTTGATCGCTAGCTGCCGTTGTTCACTGCGTAGCAATCATTTAAAAAAATGGCAAATCTGCATATGCACTGCAATGCGCATGCGCGGCGTACGGGTACAAAGAGCATCGTGGTTTTGCACAGGTTCTAGTGACGCTTTCAGTCGCACTGGCGGACGCAAGGAGATTGACAAGCAGTCAAAGTTTCTGGGTGTCAACTGACCATTTTCCGGGAGTATTTGGAAAAACGCAGGCGTGGCCGGGAGTTTGCTGGGCAGGTACCAGACGTCATTACCGTGTCATTTGTCGCAGCAATCATCGCACAGAATAAGTAACTACAGGGCTGGTCTTGTTTTGCACAAAATTTTCTTGCAGCCGCTCTGCTGCACAGAAGTTCGCACTCCTGCAAAGCGAAAATACACTCCCCTGTAGGCGGCGACTATGCGTTTGCACGGCTGCTAAAAGTAGCTAGCGAGTGATCAACTCGGAATGAGGGCCAATATGTATAGAAAATTTTAAAATATAACTTTTATTCAAACTTAGGTAAAATATATAAGACTTTACTCACAATACGAGAGGGTGACAGTGAGAAGGAGAGTGTGACAGGGCAGGCAGTGAATGACAATTATATTGTAAATTTACTTACATGGTCCTTGGCCCAGAACTACAGGGCACTCCTCCTCCTTTGGCATACCACCCAACATGACACTCACCAGAAGTGGCTGGGTGAGACTCCTAGAGCCCTCAAGAGGTGTTTCACCAATAGCAACCCCTCGCTGTTCCCTTAGTGCTAGTTGCGCACACCGGTACTTAGGGGAACACCTGGACTTAATTCCTCCAGCAGTAGGAGCTCACCAAATAGACCAGAGATCCCAGATTATACAACATAAAGACTGTAGAGAGAAGATGCCACAGTGTCTTGGTAACTAAAACACAACTTGATTGGAAACTGGTACCACTGGGTTTAGCGTGATCCTCCCATGATCCTGTGCAGGGTAAATACTGGCTGCTTTATTTTTCCACTGCAATTTAGATTTCAGTTTGAACACACTCCACCCAAATCTAATTCTCTCTGCAAATGTTATATCTGTACCACCCTATAGTGCACATGGTTTTGCCCATTAGGGAAATATTTGCTTTTGCTTTTGCAATCCATGCTGAATCAGGCCCAATGTGTGGTAATAAAGGAGTGGCTATGAAAGCAAGAAATATACGGCTCTCATAGCTTGGCAATGCCTACAAGAGGACTAATAAAACAATGATAGATAGAAAGGGGACAGGACAGAGTTAGAGAACTATTATGTGTGGGGAAACCAAACTAGCCCAGGAAACTATCCTACAGTGTTTGCCAAAGGGGAAAGGTTAACATGCTACATCACTAAAATAGAAAAATTACTAAGGGCCCAATTACCAATGAGTTTAAGCTATATAAAACTCATTGCATATGATAAAATTTGCTCCAGCTCCTGACAGATGTTTAAAAAATGACAGTTTGTAGCCGATTATCTGTAGTATTATTCATCGTAGCTGCAAAGCCATTTTATAATGGAAAGTACCTGTTGTAGTACCAGTATTACCCAAACAGGGACCAATTAAGCTTGAAGAGGTAATGATCACTTGAGGGAAGCCTGAGAGCCTGGAATTTGCTATTCCTCCAGCAGCTTCAGGACAGGAGGCAGCATACAGTACACTATACCATTTCTGTGAATGAGAAGCTTCACAGGAAGCTCCATCTGTATGAAATCTCTGGGACCCAGAGAGCAACCATGACATGCTGAATGTGTGCCTATAAATGAAAACGACTCTGCAGAAAGATCTAGGCCAATATTTACTAAAAATCCGAGTTTGTCCGATTTGTGTTTTTTTTTCTAAGTCCCAACACGGGAATTCACTAAGCACAAATCTCGGCAGTGTTTGGGCTATTCGTAATGGTTTGATTTTCAAAGTTCAGAAATACGAATGAATAGACCATCGGTCAAACGCGGCTGTTATTTCATACAACACGGGTATTCACTATTCATTCGTATTTGGGTGTTAGTCTCTGAGTGCTCAAGTGCGGGGGTATTTTTTTTGCGAATCGTTAAAAAAAGCAGCAAAAAAATAGACCTGCTTTTTCCAGTCGAGTTTGGATAACCATGCACGGATCAGTGAGATCTGTGCATGGTTATCTATGGGAAAGGGTCTGTTTACTGTAAAACCTGGGGGGGGGGGAATTGCGTGGGGTCCCCCCTCCTAAGCATAACCAGCCTCGGGCTCTTTGAGCCGATCCTGGTTGAAAAAATATGGGGGGAAAATTGACAGGGGTTCCCCCATATTTGAACACCCAGCACCGGGCTCTGTGCCTGGTCCTGGTGCAAAAAATACGGGGGACAAAAAGGGTAGGGGTCCCCCGTATTTTTTGAACCAGCACCGGGCTCCACTAGTCAGAGAGATAATGCCACAGCCGGGGGACACTTTTATAAAGGTCCCTGCGGCCCTGGCATTAAATCACTAACTAGTCACACCTGGCCGGGGTACCCTGGAGGAGTGGGGACCCCTTAAATCAAGGGGTCCCCCCCTCCAGCCACCCAAGGGCCAGGGGTGAAGCCCGAGGCTGCGCCCCCCCCCCCCATCCATGGGCTGCGGATGGGGGGCTGATAGCCAAGTGTAAAATAAAAGAATATTGTTTTTTGCACAAGAACTACAAGTCCCTGCAAGCCTCCCCCGCAAGCTGGTACTTGGAAAACCACAAGTACCAGCATGCGGGGGTTAAACGGGGCCGCTGGTACCTATAGTTCTTCTGCAAAAAAAATACCCAAATAAAAACAGGACACACACACCTTGAAAGTACAACTTTATTACATACATTCCGACACACTCATACTTACCTATGTTCAGATGCCGACTCGGCCCACGTCTCGACGTCGATTCCAGGGTACCTGAAAATAAAATTATACTCACCTAAATCCAGTGTGTCGTGTCCTTTTTTTATAATCCACATACTTGGCAAAAAAACAAACCGCATACCCGATCCACGCACTGAAAGGGGTCCAATGTTTACACATGGGACCCCTTTCCCCGTCTGCCGGGACCCCCCCTGACTCCTGTCAAAGAGGGTCCCTTCAGCCAATCAGGGAGCGCCACGTCGTGGCACCCTCCTGATTGGCTGTGACCTCCTGTAGTGTCAGTGAGGCTGTGCAGTGAAGATACAATGTAGCGCATAGGCGCTACATTATATCCAATGATGGGAACTTTGCGGTCAGCGGTTGAGGTTACTCGCGGTCAACTGCTGACCGCAAAGTTCCCATCATTGGATACAACGGTGCGCCTATGCGCTACATTGTATCTTCACTGCACAGCCTCACTGACACTACAGGAGGTCACAGCCAATCAGGAGGGTGCCACAACGTGGCGCTCCCTGATTGGCTGAAGGGACCCTCTTTGACAGGAGTCGGGGGGGTCCCGGTAGACGGGGAAAGGGGTCCCATGTGTAAACATGGGATCCCTTTCAGTGCGTGGATCGGGTATGCGGTTTGTTTTTTTGCCAAGTACGTGGATTATAAAAAAAGGACACAACACACTGGAATTAGGTAAGTATAATTTTATTTTCAGGTACCCTGTAATCGACGTCGAGACGTGGGCCGAGTCGGCATCTGAACATAGGTAAGTATGAGTGTGTCGGAATGTATGTAATAAAGTTGTACTTTCAAGGTGTGTGTGTCCTGTTTTTATTTGGGTATTTTTTTTGCAGAAGAACTATAGGTACCAGCGGGCCCGTTTAACCCCCGCATGCTGGTACTTGTGGTTCTCCAAGTACCAGCTTCCGGGGAGGCTTGCAGGAACTTGTAGTTCTTGTGCAAAAAACAATATTCTTTTATTTTACACTTGGCTATCAGCCCCCCATCCGCAGCCCATGGATGGGGGGGGGGGGGGGCAGCCTCGGGCTTCACCCCTGGCCCTTGGGTGGCTGGAGGGGGGGACCCCTTGATTTAAGGGGTCCCCACTCCTCCAGGGTACCCCGGCCAGGTGTGACTAGTTAGTGATTTAATGCCAGGGCCGCAGGGACCTTTATAAAAGTGTCCCCCGGCTGTGGCATTATCTCTCTGACTAGTGGAGCCCGGTGCTGGTTCAAAAAATACGGGGGACCCCTACGCTTTTTGTCCCACGTATTTTTTGCACCAGGACCAGGCACAGAGCCCGGTGCTGGTTGATCAAATATGGGGGAACCCCTGTTAATTTTTTTCCCATATTTTTTCAACCAGGACCGGCTCAAAGAGCCCGAGGCTGGTTTGGCTTAGGAGGGGGGACCCCACGCAATTTTTTTAAATAATTTGTAACACTTTAAACACCTTTTAAAGGTACACAATGAAGCCCTGCACGGATCTCACAGATCCGGCCGGGATTCCTTGTGTTTTGTCAGGCAGTGTTTTACTCATCACTCCCGTAAAACACTGCCTGACATTATGAATCACATCGACATCGGAAAAAACGAATGTGGAAAACTCGGCAGCTTAGTAAATGACCGTATCAGGATTCAAAAAGTTGCAGTAAAATGCACCCGATACCATTCGAGTTCAAACACCCTTAAAAACGGCAAAAACACGAATCTTTGTAAATATACCACCTAGAAACAAATGTAGGTCACTCAGTAGTTCCAAATGAACTGCAAATTGGGCAGCTTTCAGAACAATTTCCTTGAAGTGGAAGAAATTGATCTGTGTGTCCCTAGGAGGTTGGTGCTGATATGGCGGCATTTGAGATAACGTTGGTCAGGATACCCACTGAAGCATCCCGATGGTTAGAATCCAGACAGCTATCCAGACTCCCATAACCCTAACCTTCCCGCAGCCTAAACCTAACCACCACCCTCCCCACTCCCTGCAGACTAACTTCCTCAGTCATCTGACTGAGGAAGCCGCCGATGTATGTAGGCAGTGAAACGCGTCTCTTTACCTGACCTGCCTGTGACAACTCTACCATCTACTTGCCTCCAGTGCTGGGAAGAAAATCTGAATGATTACCAGATAAGGCTCGCCTTAAAAGGGTATTTGGCACCAGTGCCGGGAGTACTACAAAACGGAACCCAGGAGTAGTAGCGGTAATCATAACATGGCCATGTTTAAAATATCCGCTGTGAGATTTTAACAACTCTGCCGCTTCAAGATAAGTAATCTAAATGCATGCATGCATAAGTGACTAATCTATTGCTGCTGAATAATAAACCAGCGTCAATTTAAAGGGGGATAAAAAGCTACTGAAAATTTGCATGTGAGATGAACTCTTGAAAGCAAGTTTCCACAAATATTGATTTCCCTCTGATTAAGTGCTTTTACAATAACTGCCTTACTATTAATCCATTAAGGAAAGGATACAGTATCAGCCTGAGTGAAAGTAAGGGATTGAACATCAGACTGTAGCCGATACAGCTTGTAGCATTGAAGTGAAACATTGTGAAATAATTGTATCCATCTGTATTTTATGTGCACTTAGAAAGTTAGATAAGCTACTATAAAGAGCAGAGCACTGAATGGTTATATTAGATGTGTTATGAGTATCCTTTTATTATACATCATTGTGGTTTTTAGTTATATATTTTTGCATGCAAATTAGTTGTAGAGGTAAGGGAAGGATTTTATTTTATTTTATTCTTACAATGGTATTAACAGAAAAATAACAATAGAACAAAATAAACAAATACATTTATTATTATAATAAGAAATCTGCAAGCGCTGTTTGTATTTTTTCTTTTTGTTTTTTTTCTATACTGTATCTGGTAATCTGGTAATTACATTTAAAATGATTTCCCTAAAAACCTGAACTTTATTTAAGAACCATAATTATTTTTGTGATTTTAACTTTAATAATAAGTATAATAATAATAATAACAATAATAGTAAGCTGTATTTTATGTTAAGATTAAAAAAAAAAAAAAAGGTTAGAAAATCTACAATATGTACACAATTGTTTTTATACCAGCCTGAGGCAGGGAAAATAAATTATCCCAAAGTGATACAACCCTATTGGTGAACATTGGTATTGCAGTCAGGTATGTTGTTCTGATGTGTGATGCATAGAAATACATCACACTATACAGTGGCAGAACTTGTGAGTGCAAAAATATAATTTGGGCCCCCCAAATCTACCCCAACCAAAGTTCACAATATGCCACATGGCAGTGGGTGACAGGAAGAGGCAAAGGGTGATAGCATAAGGCAAGGGGAGGCAGAGGGTGACAGGGAGATGCCGGAGGTGACAGAGGTACAAGCACAATGTCCTATGCGGTGCGGAGAACATGAGCATGTACCTTAGTGGGGGCAGGAACACAGCGATCTCTGCTCTGTCTGTAACAGGGACTTCCATCCCTTGTGCTTTCCTCAGTTTGTCACTCGGTCAGGCTGACTCTGACAGTGCCAGTTACACCGGTTGTGAGCTGCCTTTAATTCACAGACAGCAATGAATCAGAAATAATGTACAGCTGTCTATAAATTAGAGGTAGTATGTGACTGTGATCATCAGCTCTGATAGGTGGCAGGACTCCTCTCTCAGACTGGCGCAGACATGGTCAGCCCTGCCTCCGTAAGGCATGGGGCAGGTCCCTCAGGCAGTGGGGCCCATCCTGCTCTCTGCACTGGGACACTCATAACTCATTCTGGTCTGGGCATCAGTGGGCCACTTAGACCTCAGGGATCCAGGTGCAAATCACCTGCTACACCAAAGGTAGTTGCAGCTCTGATACTATAGGATAATATTTTGGCCACAACAGTGGTTCTCAACCTAGGATATTAATACCCCCAGGCAGTGGTGTCACTAGGGTGGTGCCAAATCCTCAGTGACAGGAGCCGGGAGCTGCACTGTGACATTACATGCAGCCCCAGGGGCATTTGCTGTACTATTCAGGGGCCCTTGACATTTTTTATTGAATGGCGAGGTGGGGCAAGACATCCAGGTGATAATAAGATACATAAGGAAAGCAATATCTAATTGATCTCTTGCCCCATGATTTATAATAGGACCCTGATAACAAAATAAAACAAAGTCTGTATCACTATAGAATAAAACAAATGTGGACTATAGTTTTATTGTCAATTTTCATTTTTTTTTTATGTGATATTATGTGAGAAATGAATTATATATGCACAATTCATTCTATTCTTATGTATATTTTTTTAATCTTGTTTATAGCACATTTATTACTTTTATATATAGCACCTAAACATTTTATCTAATGGCAATTATATACATTACAGACTTACTGTTTTTCAAATGTTTTGTGTACAAATACCAAAAATGGGCTGCCAGGGGGTAGTCAGGTGAAAAATAATTTAGAATCACTGGGCGTTTTATAGTTTTGCTACAGCACATTTATGGCCAAATTCAATTAGCCGTGAAAAAAGAAGTTAATTAACCGTAAATCACGGTAAATTCACCAAATGCTGTGGTTTCGCAGTAATTTTACTGCTAATTTCAATTCACCAACTCTGAGCAGGTGATAAGCTTAGGGAAAATCTCTATTTTAAGTTATAAATGTTGGAATTTGTTTCTGAACCCCTGTACAACACTCTGAAGATCTAATTTGGCACTTAGAAGTTTTTTTTATAATTTTTAATTGGCCAATAATTAAATGTTATTTTGTGGTAAAAAAGTGCAAACTGATGGAAATTGGGGTACAAGGTATGGGACAGGTATATCGGGGTGATTTATGAGAGGGGCAAGTGTTCTTAGACTTGCAGGTGGGAGTAATCAGTGTGTTTTCACTTTTTCTTTTAAAAGTCCACTAAAATGACTGAAAAAGATATATACTTATACCCATTTTTATGTACCCCAAATTTAATTTAAGCACTTATTTTGCTTAAAAAAATTGCTTTCTATCAGTTTTTTTAAAAATGCATATAACAGCCATTTGACACAATTTAAGTACCAGAAATATATTTATTATAAACAATTATAAACTTTTGTACTGTTATCCGATGTTAGTTTAGCTTTTTGGGGGGCTATGGACAGATTTGCCCATTTTTCACTTTTCACTTTCTGCACCAATTTTTGTGGTAATCCCATTTTTGCTAATTTGCATTTAAATAGGGTGAATCGTGGGAGCGCGCATACCCACAAAAAGTTTGTTTTTACTGCAAAAAAATAGCAGAAACGGCAATCACAGTGAATTTCCCCTTAGACTGCAGCAGTGGGTTCCATGGTGTTATGGTTAGCACTCTGGCTTTTGAATCCAGTGATCCGAGTTCAAGTCTTGGTGGGACCTTTGATTTTTTTAGATTGTTTTTATAAATGTGATATAATTTTTTTTAATGTTTCAATGAATATGAATAGCAATGGTTTGCTGGCAGAGACAAAATAAATCAAAGGAAGCACAAAATATACTATACAAAGAAATTATATGCTCTAAGTATACCTGCTATATAATAACGTAATACTACTAAAAATAATAATACTAATAATAATAAAAATTACATACTATCAATAAGGTAAGAAAGGACAGACCTAAAAAAAAAAAATCAAACTTGCGTACTAATGCTGGCCATATATCAGAAAGATATTGTTCCAACCAACTTAGTTGGCTGGTTGAAATGATAGTCTGGTAGTGTGTGGGAGCATCCGATAATCAGCAGTTTGCCCACACGCACTGAAAAATGTCCCAAAACGGTCTGTCCAACTATTTGGGGGGGGGGGAAACAAATTTGTTTGATTTTTATTCCCAATTAATCACTCTAGCTTTCCCCCCAAACTGAATGATAAGTAGGAGGACTCTGGCTAGCAATGCCACTTTCATCTTTACCATTACTGGAGCTCCCTGTCAGCAGTGGAGCTGTAGGAGAGGATCAGAAGCAGCTGTGGCAGTTCATCACTGTCGTGCTGCCCCTGTCAGCCAGGCAGCAGTAGAGAGAAGGACGAGGGCTGCTGCATGTCAATGTCACTGCTACTCAGACCCCCCTTCCCCCTCACCGTCACACCTGTGATCACTGCTTATCCCCCCCTGCCTGGCACCCGAGATTACTGTAATTGCAATTGCTACACACTACCACCCCCGCCGGCACAATTACTACACACACACACCCCTTCCCCAAGCACCCATAATTACAGCACACACACTCCCCTCTTCCCAGCACCTGCAATTATCACACATACACACACCCCCGCAGCCGCAATTACTGTACACACTCCTCTCCCCGGGACCTGTGATTATCACCCCACTCCCTGGCACCGGCAATCACTGCACACCCCACTCCCAGCACCCACGATCACCGTGCTCCCCCAGCCAATTCATGGAACTGACATACAAATAGTTATCAGGTATTATATTTTCCAGATGAGTCTTTTTGCAGCAAGGGCCGGTGCTAGGGTGTTCGGCGCGCCCCTGCAAACTATAAATTTGCGCCCTCCCATACTTTACAAAGGGATAGCGCACATAATACCCCCTGTACCAGTGACGCTTACACAAGTAACACCCCATTACCAGTGACGCTTACACATGTAACACACCCTGTAGTGGTGACGCTTATACACGTAACGCCCCCTGTAGTAGTGACGCTTACACACGTAACGCCGCCTGTACCAGTGCCACTTACACACGTAACGACCCCTGTAGCAGTGCCGCTTGCACACGTAATGCCCCCTGTACCAGTGCCGCTTACACACGTAGCACCCCCCTGTACCAGTGCCGCTTATACACGTAACACCTCCCTGTACCAGTTCCGCTTACACACATAACGCCCCCTGTAGCAGTATCGCTTAGACACGTAACGCCCTCTGCAGCAGTGCCGATTAAACACCAGTGACGCTGTACCAGTGACGCTTAAACAAACTATGCCGTAATCACACATACACACATAGATACACACACCACACACATATATATATATATATATATACACTGTACATACAGTACACACATACATACACAGTCACACATATATACAGTATACACAGATACTGTATACTCATACACACACTCACTCTATTTCCAGACACTTACAAAAGGAAGTCTGGCTGGCCGACGCACAACAACCACTGCCGCCACCATACACGAGGGACGGCTGGTGCAGGAGAAGGCTGTCATAGCCCTCCATGCGCCGCGTGCACAGACCCGCCGCCTCCTCCGCACAGGTGACGCTGCCTCCCACCATCACCAGAGCCGATGCCCTCACTGCAAACCACAGGGCCTGCCCTGCCGCCCGAAAGCCCTGAGCCCTTCCTACCGCCCTGCATGTCTGTGTCCCCTTCCTACCGCCCTGCGTGTCTGTGTCCCCTTTCTACCGCCCTGCGTGTCTGTGTCCCCTTCCTACCGCCCTGCGTGTCTGTGTCCCCTTCCTACCGCCATGCGTGTCTGTGTCCCCTTCCTACCGCCCTGCGTGTTTGTGACCCCTTCCTACCGCCCTGCGTCTGTGTGTCCCCTTCCTACCGCCCTGCGTGTCTGTGTACCCTCCCTAATGCCCTGCGTCTGTGTGTCCCTGCCATGCCTCTGTTGGTCCCCGCCCTGCGTCTGTGTCCCGTCCCTACCGCCCTGCGTCTGTGTCCCGTCCCTACCGCCCTGCGTCTGTGTCCCGTCCCTACCGCCCTGCGTCTGTGTCCCGTCCCTACCGCCCTGCGTCTCTGTATCCGCTCCCTACCGCCCTGCGTCTCTGTATCTGCTCCCTACCGCCCTGCGTCTCTGTATCCGCTCCCTACCGCCCCCATCCCTCCACCCGCAGCATCGACATACTCCCTGCCTCATCTGCGGTCCCCCCCGCACCCACTACATTCTGCACATTGTGCCCTGCAGGCGCTGGTCACACCGTCGCAAGGGCCTACACCCCCTTCACCATCGGACGCCCTTTCCTCCTCCAATATTTAACCACTACCAAAACTAGCAACGCAGGTAATACTCCTTATAATACAAATATTGAACCCCAAAAAGGCGTGCAGGGGTTAAGGGGCGTAGCCCCTTCCGACGGTGTGAAGAGCGCCCGCAGGGCGCGATGAAGCACCTAGTATATATATATATATATATATATATATATATATATATATATATATAGAAACCCCCCTCAACAAATCCTGTGTTTGCCCCTGCCTAGGCCCTTTGGAGAGACAGAGAGAGAGTGTGCCAGCACACACCCCAGCGCTATAACCCAAGAAAAAAAAAACACAGTATGTTCCTTCCAATAGTGCTGAAACACCTGTATACCGCCAACCATGTGCCCCCCCCCCCCCTCTTGAAAACCCACTGTCACCGTCTGTAAGCAGGGGAGAGTCCGGGGAGCTGCCTCTCAGCGCTGTGCTGTGGATAGAAATGGCGCTTGTGAGTGCTGAGGGAGAAGCCCCGCCCCCTCGGTGGCGGGCTTCTGTCCCGCTCAAAATATGTAAAACATGGCAGGGGCTCTTTTATATACATGTACAGTGCCCAACTGTACATGTATATATCTCTTATTGGGGTGGTATTCATGTGACCGCCGGTCAGCTGACCGACATTCACATGACCTCCTCCACGAGCCCGACGGCTCACTATCCCGATGGTCGGCATGCCGACCAACAGGGACTATTTCCACTCGTGGGTGTCCATGACACCCATAGAGTGGGAATAGAACCCGTGGCGACCGCAGGTCGCCACCGAGCCCGCAAGGGGCTTGCTGCACTCGCCCCTCCCCGCCGGGATCCCGGCGTCGGTATGCTGCCGGGATCCCGGCGTCGGTAAGCTGACCGGCGGTCAGGAGACCGCCGGTCACCAGTACTACACCCCTCTTATTGCCATAGGAGAGGTTTATATTGCTGCCCAGGGCGCCCCCCTTTGCGCCCTGCACCCTTACAGTGACCGGAGTGTGTGCGGTGTATGGGAGCAATGACGCACAGCTGCAGTGATGTGCGTTACCTCAGTGAAGCTCACGAAGTCTTCTGCTGCCTTTGAAGCCTTCTTTCTTCTCATACTCACCCGGCTTTTTCTTCTGGCTCTGTGAGGAGGACGGCGGCGTGGCTCTGGGACGAACGTCCAGGGCGAACCTGTGTTCCAATACCTCTGGAGCTAATGGTGTCCAGTAGCCTAAGAAACAAGACCTTGCAACTCAGAGAAGTAGGGTTGCTTCTCTCTCCTCGGTCCCCCGATTCAGGGAGTCTGTTGCCAGCAGTGCTCCCTGAAAATAAAAAAACCTAACAAATATACTTTCTTAGCAGGAAACTCAGGAGAGCTCCCTGCAGTGCACCCATCTCCTCTGGGCACAGTCTCAAACGGAGGTCTGGAGGAGGGGCATAGAGGGAGGAGCCAGTGCACACCCAGAGTCAAAGTCTTTCTTAAAGTGCCCATGTCTCCTGCGGAGCCCGTCTATTCCCCATGGTCCTTACGGAGTCCCAGCATCCTCTAGGACGTTAGAGAAAGAATAGGTATGGATTCTTTTATAAAGGATTGGGGATGTTAAAACGTAATTTTAGACTCACACCCTTTATGAGACAACGGTGATATTAATTTCCAATCAGGACAAAGGAAATGGATTGGACCAGGCTGGTTTAAATAGTGTTTGGATTCAAAGCAACTCTTATCCTCTGATGAAACTGTCATATTTACTGTCAACGGTGAAGTGCATTAAGACCCACTAATACCGCTGCCTGGACTTTACCTCCAAATACTAATTGTGTCCACTTATATTCAGGGAGCTTTCCAGGACTGTGGAAAAAGGGGGAAAAATGTGGATATTGGTCGAGTGACACTCCATAAAGATGCATGGCATAGGCTAAGAACCCAATTATTCCCAGCATAAGCCCTAATTCCAACTGCGCTAACTTGGCGAAGGTAGAGTGACCATATTATCCTTTTACCTGGGATGCTCATGGATTACACAGGTTCTGTGGCTGATTAAAACCAGCTGAAATGTAGGCTTGAAGTCAGCCAGCCACAGAACCTGTGTAATCCATGAGCGTCCCAGGTAAAAGAGATAATATGGTCACTCTAGCAAATGAAACATTCAAGGGAGGTTGAACATAGCACCGGACGTTTTATGATACAGAGCAGGCGCTCTCCCTTTTATTAACATCTCAAACAGGTTAATGCATGGTACCACCAATAATTGGATTTAAGGGTTGAGCATAGTGCATTGTGCCCTGAGTTGGTGCTCTATAAACACAATTTATTTACTGTAATTAATTTAATATTTTTTTCTGAATTTGTTAATAAGAAACTTTTGGCCTAGAGATGCCATGAAAAACTTTTTGATACGCTAGGACATTGCGATTCCAAAACGTTTGAGAACCACTGGCCTAGCACAACCCTACTAACAGGTTCCATGGTGTAATGGTTAGCACTCTGGACTCTGAATCCAGCGATCCAAGTTCAAATCTTGGTGGGACCTTATTTAGATATTTAGTGTAAAAATAATACACAAAAATTATACATTAAAAAATATTTATGCATGTGTGTGTATTTATATTAGATAGGTCTCACAAAGTTCCATGAGACAAAATATGCAGAGGTGTGGCTTAGTGTACATAGACCTCTTTGTGATGAAAAGCTGCTGTTACTATATGCTGCTGTAGATGAATTAACTTTGAGTCACTTGGTGACTGACATGCTGTCTCATGTCTGGTGCAAACACAATAAAAAATCTTTGTTTTGTGCCTAATAAAAGGATTATCTTTTAATACACTATGTGGCTACCAGTCTTTGCTTTTTTGGTATCTCGGTCTATCGATATTATATATCTATAGAGAGAGCGAGAGTACACATTTCATTGTGTATATATCTAAACTTATAGTATTTTTAAATTTACAATTTACTTGTATAGTACAAGTATACCTTATTGTGTTTCCTAAACAGTAATAGAACAACAGTAATAACAGAGTGACAAAGAGGTCAGTGGGCCACTGACATATGTATAATGGGTGCAGTGTGTGCAGTGCACACAGGCCTCCAGGGTCCAGGGGGGGGACACCGCCGGAGACCTGGAGCGGTGAGGGGAAGGAGAGGCACTGCGCTCTCCTCCCCTCACATATCATCAACAAGCTGTGAGTGACCGGGGGGGGGGGGGGGCGGTACAGTGGGGCTTGTATCTGGCACTAAATGGGGCATGTATCTGGCACTGAGTGGGGCATGTATCTGGCACTGAGTGGGGCATGTATCTGGCACTGAGTGGGGCATGTATCTGGCACTGAGTGGGGCATGTAACTGGCACTGAGAGGGGCAATGTAACTGGCACTGAGTGGGGCAATGTAACTGGCATTTTGGGGCAATGTAACTGGCACTGTGGGGCAATGTAACTGGCACTGTGGGGCATGTATCTGGCACTGTGGGGCAATGTAAGTGGCACTGTGGGGCAATGTAACTGGCGCTCTGGGGCATGTTTCTGGCACTGTGGGGCATGTTTCTGGCACTGAGTGGGGCAATGTAACTGGCACTGTGGGGCATGTTTCTGGCACTGTGGGGCATGTTTCTGGCACTGTGGGGCAATGTAACTGGCACTGAGTGGGGCAATGTATCTGGCACTGAGTGGGGCATGTATCTGGCACTGAGTGGGGCAATGTATCTGGCACTGAGTGGGGCAATGTATCTGGCACTGAGTGGGGCAATGTATCTGGCACTGAGTGGGGCAATGTAGCTGGCACTGTGGGGCAATGTAGCTGGCACTGTGGGGCAATGTAGCTGGCACTGTGGGGCAATGTATCCGGCACTGTGGGGCAATGTAACCGGCACTGTGGGGCAATGTAACTGGCACTGTGGGGCAATGTAACTGGCACTGTGGGGCATGTATCTGGCACTGTGGGGCAATGTAACTGGCACTGTGGGGCAATGTATCCGGCACTGTGGGGCATGTATCCGGCACTGTGGGGCATTGTATCTGGCACTGTGGGGCAATGTGACTGGCACTGTGGGCCATTTTAAGTGGCCACATCCCTTCTGGAGCGTGGCCACACCCCTTCTCTTCTTTTTTTTTTGGGGGGGCACCATTTTCCACCTTGCCCTGGGCTCCGAAAACCCTAGCTACGCCTTTGCAGCCAGCTACAGTAGAAGGGGGTTCAGATGGAGTCTGCACACAGGTCTTCTCTCTTGAAGTGCCCCTGGAGAGGGCCCTGCTTGCAAACTTGCAATCTATAGATTATAGTGAAAAATCTACTTTATAAAAGGCAAGATATGTAGATGAAATGTTGTGATACCAATGCTGTTCAACATAATAATAAGTTACAATATATTTGATATTAAAATACATATACAAAATTTATGTAAAATCTATGTACACAATTATTCTATAAGAGAATGAATAAAGTAAAAAATAATATCTCCCAGGCTAAAGATATACAGTCAGATGTACTAAGTCACTTTTGCTTCACCTTGACAAAGGGGCGTTAGTGCCCCGAAACGTTGGCCACATTTTTTTTATGTGATGTATTAAATTACACCCTTTTCGATTCACTTACTGAAACAGTCTCCGAGTGCCGCTGCTTGTAAGATGTGTATCCTGTAAACGTTTGCTTTCCAGAGGGCACCGGAGCACATGTGATGTTGTTAGGGTGAGTGCCGATCCAACTACCCACTATATATACACATGTGATCTGGTAGTAGGGGAAAACTTACTCTAAAAAGTTTTTCCCTACTCTCACATCATATGTGTAGACACCGGATTAATATTTCCTTACTCATTTCCTTTTTATGGTGTTTACACACTTATGGAATAGCATGTATACATGCCTCCCAACTATTATTGGCTGGGAGGAGGGACAAATATGTGCCCCAAAGGTGCATGCCTGAAATTAGGGGGCGTAGCTAGGAGGCGTGGCCCACGATTGCAGCACTTCCCATGAGGCCTATGAACCCATTTGCGTTGCTATGTTGCATGCCCAGCACTGCTGGCCAGGACCCTGTCTATCTCTCCTGGTGAATAGGCACTATGCACACAGCATCTATTCACTGATGCTCTGCTAAGCAGCGAGTGAGAGTGGGTGTCTACCAACTGCCACCACCACCATGGGACACTGTGAGCCATGGGTATAACAGTGGTACAGTCCCTGAAAAAAGGGTCTGTACCACCAAAATCGGTACGGTTAGAAGGTATGCTGTAAATATCAGTCTGCTAGAAGACACATGATAAAGCTAATTGAAGAGGCACAAAACACAAACACATGATAGGCTTTGAAGATACAGCTAAATAATATACAATAGTACTAGTACTACTACTATTAGTGAAGTAGAGAGGAAGACAAAAAAACTGTGCAATCAGGCTTACAGTATGAACTTATGTGAAACCTACATTTGGTGGCACTGCAGGAAAAGCGTAATGTTTGTAATCATAGCTGAGTGGTTACAGCTATGGACTAGAAATCCATTGGGGTCCCTTTGCACATTTTTTATAAATCCTGCTGACTGTTTTAGTTTAATACAAAAAGAAGGTTGCATATGCAAAATTAAAAATTGATTAATAATAATCATTGCAATAAAATTTTGCATTTTGAGCGAGGTTCTTTGCATAGTCCTGGCCATAAATAACGGTTTGCCCACCACGTCCAGGTGACCTCATTAATCAGGCAAGTCCCTAACATATTGGGGTGGGGGGTACACGTCTAGGGCATAGGTGCCCCCAAACCCAAGCAGCGGAGTGACCCCAGGGCAACACTTGAGTACAAGTATATATACTATAGTGAAAAAAGTGAAGATAGGTTAGTGAGACTGCATGCAGAGCAAGGCGAGTCCTGCACAAATGTGTGTTAGATTGGCAAAGACGGCACTGAGCTTGAGTAACGGGATAGGAGGCTAGCGAGACATGGGGCAAGAGACTGGAAAGACAAAGGGGTCAGGAGGCTAGAGAAACAGAAGGTAGGTAGCTGGACATGGGGCAGGAGGTAACACGAGGCATGAGTCTGGATGAACCTCTGTTGTGCGAGAACATTGGTTTTATTTCTACATAAACAGGCATCTTCCAGACCATGCAATCTCCTACATGAATAGTGAATATCGACGGTAGACACTCTCTGCCCCTGGAGGATCAGTTTCTCCAGAGGTTCCCGTTGCAGAGAAATCACCTTAAATGTAAGGTGCTTTTTTATTTAGTACACAAACAAAAATAGTATACTGTAGATTTTCTCTGTTTTTTTTAATTATTTTTTAAAGGTGATGTCAAAGGAACTTTTCACCCTGGGCTCTGCTTGGTCTAGAACTGGTCCTGTTGACAGATGGGTGTTTTGGTTTGCCATAAAAGTTTATTACACGTAAATTTGAAAACAATGCACAAATAGTTTGGGGGGCATTCACAGATTGAGAACCTCTAGAACAAGATAAACTTGTTATAATTTAGGTTATAACAATAGCAGATAACATTTTGCCTAGCTAAATCTATTACAGATCAGTATACAGTTTATCATGTGAGCACTGATACAGCCTAGTATAAAGCCATCTGCAGGTTCCATGGTGTAATGTAGGGGTGGGCAACAGGCGGCCCGCGGACCGATCGTGCCTGGCCCGCTGTGCCCCATTAGAGTGCAATGAC
The DNA here is from genome assembly GCF_028390025.1 of Pseudophryne corroboree. Classification (NCBI taxonomy): domain Eukaryota; kingdom Metazoa; phylum Chordata; class Amphibia; order Anura; family Myobatrachidae; genus Pseudophryne; species Pseudophryne corroboree. The sequence continues at coordinate 163,436,251 of NC_086454.1, read as the reverse complement.
AAGCGGCCCGACAGGCCGCTTGTCATTGCACTGCTCTCAGACGAGGCGCCGCTGAGGAAATCCCGGTCACGTCACAAGGTCAGCTGACCGGGATTTCCTCTGTTACCAAGCGCGCTGGGTGGCACGGGGGGCGGGCACTGTGCTTGGCGGCTGAGTGAGGAGAAGAAGCAGCGGCCAGCGAGCGGGAGCAAGAGGCCACATCAGCAGTGACTCCAGGCGGCATCATCGGACAGCGGGGATCGTCTGCCACTGTGATGAACAGGTAAACCCCCTGTCCTGCAAGCCCCTGGATCACTGCTTAAGCTGCCATATAGGTTTAAGGGTGGGGAGGCAGCTGAGTTAAAAACAACAATATGGGTTTAGGGGAGGGAGGGGATAGGGGGGTAGGGACTGTCTGCCGTAATGTGTAAAAAAGGGTGATGCTGTCTGCCGTAATGTGTAAAAAGGGGGACGATGTCTGCCGTAATGTGTAAAAAGGGGACGCAGTCTGCCGTAATGTGTAAAAAGGGGACGCAGTCTGCCGTAATGTGTAAAAAGGGGGACAATGTCTGCCGTAATGTGTAAAAACGGGGGCGCTGTCTGCTGTAATGTGTAAAAAGTGGACGCAGTCTGCCGTAATGTGTAAAAAGGGGAACAATGTCTGCCGTAATGTGTAAAAACGGGGGCGCTGTCTGCTGTAATGTGTAAAAAGGGGGACGATGTCTGCCGTAATGTGTAAAAAGGGGACGTTATCTGCCGTAATGTGTAAAAAGAGGACTCTTTTTGAGTATTTTGTGTGTGGCCCTCGAATATTCGCTGGAAGTGTTAAGCGGCCCCCCAGCTGAAATAATTGCCCACCCCTGGTGTAATGGTTTGCACTCTGGGCACTGAATCCAGTGATCTGAGTTCAAATCTGGGTGGGACCTTTTTTAGATATTTATTGTATAAATAATAGATAAAAATGATACATTCCAAAATATTTATGTATGTGTATTTGTGTGTATGTGAATGTCTGATGGCTCTGACAAGGTCCCATGTGACATAATGTACAGGGGTGTGGCTTAGCAAACATGGACCTTTCTGGATGAAAAGTTGCTGGTATTGTACATTATGCTGCTGTAGGTGTACAAATCTTTGTATTGTGCTTAATAAAAATGGTTATCTTTTAATGCACTATGTGGCACCCAGTATTTGCCTTTTTGGGATGTATAGCGTATAGGCCAGTAGTGACGGGAGAGATGTGTGCTGAGCGATCTTAACACAAACCGCTCAGCACACATCTCTCCCCCCCCGCTCAGCACAGCGCAATGTGCTGAGCGAGGTGGGGGAATGATGGGGGACCGCTCACTTCACACAACGCTGAAGTGAGCAACCCGCTAGATTGAGCCTGCAGCGCAGGCTCAATCTAGCACTGGCGATAGCAACGCGCTGGGCCGCGCATCGCTATCACTGGGGGGCATACACACAATAGATCTGTGCTTAAAATCTAAGCAATCTAGTCAGATTGCTTAGATTTTAAACACTGACCTCCCCGTGTGTACCCCCCTTAAGACAAAAGGCCGGATGCATACCTCCCAACATGACCCTCTCCAGGAAGGACAGAATGCTCTGCCCAGGACTTCCCTCTTAATGTATGATTACCATTACCTGTGGTGAAACACCTTTCTTATCCATTAACCTGTTCAAAACAGGTGTCAGCAATCATAAATTAAGTGAAAAGTCCAGAAACAGAGCATTGTGTCCCTCCTGGAGAGGGTCATATTGGCAGGAATGATTATACTATCTGTACAAAAGCAGGAATATCACTAAAACCTGGACTGTTGGGGTGCCTTTGGGACTGCGTTTGGGAACCACTGAGCCATGATTTCTCCCAGGTGCACTACTACAACCCAGTCCAAAAAACATACAAATAGGCTTATTGGCCTCTGAATGAGTTGACTGCAGTGTGTTATAATAAAGTCTCCACTTGGACAGAAATTGATAAGTGAGTTAGAGACTTTCTGTAAAACACTTCATAATACACATAGGAACTATATAAATATAGGATGGGTTCAGTATGAAATAACTGCTTCCCTATAGTATAACCATAACCACTATGCTTACAGTATGTAGAACAGGATTTAATTCACAGCAGAAACATCTATTGTTGCAAGATAGTTCATATAAAAACTTGAAAAAACAATGAACTAAACAGAAAACCCATTGAAAACTGTTTCTGCATGAGAGTGGTTCTGTGAAGTAATGGTTAGTATCAGTGACAGCTGCAGCACAGACCATACATTGCATGCGGGGGAGGGTTAGGCTGTGGGAGGGGAGGGTTAGGCTGTGGGAGGGGAGGGTTAGGGCTTTTGCTGCGGTAAGGAAGGGTTAGAGTCAATTTTGCTGCTCTCTCCTGTTGGGATTTTGGCAGTCGGGGTGACGTGTGTTGGTATTCTGACCACCAGCATCCTCACTGTCTGTATCCCGTAACCAACCTGATAAGAAAAACAACTGGTTTCTGAGTGCCTATAGGGTGGAATAAGGGGTCAGGTGGTTCGTGTGGTTAAGGCAGAGGAGATGCTAGAGGTAGTGGAGTGAAGAGGGGTGTCTGTCTGACCTTAGTGATACTGAGGCTGGTGCTCACTAACACCGGGGAAGGGGGGGGGGGGGGGGCGGAGAGATGGTAGACAAGCGCAAGGCTCTTACTGGGCAATGAACCAATAAATCTGCTATGGCAACATTTCATTTAGAGAGCTCCAGCAGCCTTCAGAGCTTAGCTACTCTGTTGTCTGTCCATTTGGGCATGCCCAGAATGGTAGTGAAAATAGTACACCTGCATACATACCCCCACAGTATTGCTATAGCTATAATGCTCACTAATGCAGCATCATGGGAGAGCAGCTGGAAGCGGATCCGCCACCTCACATGTGCACTACTATATACTGCACCGAAGAGTGCTGTAAAACTGTGGCACTAGCGGTATCCACATCCTGAGCATCCAACCAGACCTCACTACACAGCTGGACGAATGGCATGCCCCCCCCCCCCCCCCTCCCTGGGAAGTAGGCCACCAGCACTCGTCATTTCAGGCCATGCCCATCAGCTGGTCTCACCTGAGCTGACATGATTAATGCTGAGAGGCCACTTCCTGCCTGGGTAAATGGCACTTCCTCTCCACTGCCTTTGTCCACTGGCTCCTTCCACAACCCAGTCAGGTGGCTGCAGCAGAGCAGTGAAGCCAAATAGCGAATAAGGTGCTGATATGCTAGATTTTGCATTGAGTACCTGTGTTGTCTTCCACTGCGGTCTTTTGTATTATGGGGTTTATGGTACAGACTTGATGCTCTGGATTATACTCGACCACCAGACAGGTAGATGGGTCAGCATTGAGGTGTGTGGTGTCAGACCTCTGGCAGCCTTTGACAGTAATTTTTTTTTTCTGTTTCCAGCTGATCTGGCATACTGTGGACCTAGTTTCCTGTGGGCCTGGAGCTGCAGCTCCATCAACCCCATTGTTAATCTAGCCCTGTTAAATCCAGGCCACTAAGCACTTTGGCCTAATTTTCCTCTTGTTCGAACTAAATGGCTTATTTTCCTTAACATGGTTTTTTGTCTACCCTAGGAATATGTTTTATCAGAATACATATGTAATCTTGGCAGACGGGATGTCGGGTGTCAGAATACCGACAGCGGCATCCTGTCTGCTGGAATCCTGGCTGCAAGGCAGCGAGTCCCCTCATGGGCTCGCTGCACTTGCCACAAGTTATATTCCCACTCAGGTAGTGGAATCGAGACATTATGAGTGAGAATACAGGGCTGTGGTCAGTATGACGACTGCTTGCATTTCACCGTCTGTCAGGATATCGGCATCAGTATCCTGAACGCAGGGATCCCGACAGCTGGCATATTATCTGCATTCCGTTTTATCATGGTTACATTTTCAAGAGTGGATGTCCACTTTTACACCAATCTTAAGTACTTTTCTTAGCCCTCAATAGTGGGGGTCCTACCCTCTGGTCCAGTCTCCCCCATGACCTGAAGACCTGAACCAATTATTGTAAGATTAGAGAGGAACCATACATTTCTATCCATGGGCTCAAAAGAAGCCTTATATTCAGGGCCGGATTAAGGCTCCAGGGGGCCCGGGGTACTTTAGACAAGGGGGGCCCCGGAGGACTAAATATAGTGTATATAGGAAGGGGAGGTTCCTTACATGTGTCTGTCTATCTATCTATCTATCTAACTAAGATAGATAAAAGTATAAGCAGAAAGCTGTTGGAGGCAGTAACAAAATATAGCACATATTATTGAATAGAAAATTAGCATATGTATACACTGTAGAAAAACAATATCACACTGTAGAAACCCCCCCTGCTGCCGATACATCGCCGTAGGTGACGGGCACAGATTTAAGAGAGGAACGATCGGGGCGCTCGCCTACCCTAGCACACTGCTGCTTTTCAGTGTGATGAGACACACTGTCTCGGTAATGGAGGAGCAGCAGGAGATGGTGTGGCTGCTGATCCCGGCCTTCCTGTCCCTGGACGATGTGTTCAGCATAGCAAAGAGCCCGGGCTCAGAGCTACAGGACCTGACCAAGCAGTGCGGCCCTTAGTCGGTGTCCAGGGTGGTCCCGCAAGTGGCGCGGGTTCTTGAGCTGCTTGAGAGCTTTGCGGCAGAGGGTGGGAGGGAGGGAGCAGGAGCTGCTGATCAGGACGATGTAGAGGATGCATATGGCCCGGGAGGAAGGCACCACATCGGTGAGTCTCACCCCTTGGTGCCAGTACCTGGCAAACGGAGTGGAACTGCAAGTCTCAGCATTCTGACACTTATAGTTTCACAGTCAGCAGCAGCCCATTGCCTACAGCAGTCAGCAGATGTGTAGGCTCTACATATATTGGATGTGTCTGGTTATCTATAGATGCAAAAATTACACACATCCCTACTGCACTGTGTTGGCAGGATTATAATAAC